>NC_091699.1:77802792-78110676 GCF_041296265.1 Equus caballus | reverse complement strand
GGTGTGTATATCAGAATCACCTGGGGAGAAATTAAAGTCGCTGATTCCCTGGCCTCACCTCCAGAGATTCTGATTTAAGCATTCTGGGGAGGGTCCCAGGTGGTGGAGTGTTTTACAGTCTGCCCAGGAGATTCCCATGTGCAGCTAGATTGAGGACCACTGAAGTATGTTGTATTTTGGGTGTGATGGGAAGTCCCTGAGGATTGACATCAGGGGAGTGACGTGGCCTGATTTACACAGAGGAAGAGTTCTTAACCTCACAGTAATGGCTGAGCTGCTGAGGAAAAGAGGACTAGAAACCATCTTCCATCTGCTGTCTGAGAGAATGACAGCCCTCCCTGCAAGGTAGAATGTGACGTGGCTACCACGTCGAGCACTGAAGACAAAGCTAACACTTTGCTGGTTCACAGGTAATAAATAGCTCCACCTGCAGGGAAGAAACCACAGGACATCCATATTAGAGCCAGAATCAAAGTGAGAGGCAGCCACTTTCTCTCGTGACATACCTGGGGACCTTTACCTCCCAGACTTCCTTTATCTCCTTTCACACCAGCCTCTCCTCTTGGACCCTATGTACAGAGAATTAAAGCATTATTTTCTCCCTAAAAGAGAACACTTGAATATCAACTTGAATATTAAAAGTGGAAACGTCGTCAGTAACATGGACAGAAGTTGGGAAAAGAACTCTCATGCTTTGGGTTCCGTCTTGATCTGTTGAGCTCTCCCTCTGTGCAGAGGATACAAGGGTCCAGTCTGACATTTAGATGGTTGGGCATTTGTAGTCAAAGTGAAAAAATACCAAACAGTTGAATTTTTCAGTATTGTTTTCTAATTATCCTAAGCATCTTTATACTTCAAATGTATACATTTCTTATATTAAAAAGAAAAAATAATCCTTAATTACATAAATCTGAACCTAGAATATTTAAATGGATTTTCTGTTCAAAAACCACACCAAAGACTGGTCATAAATAAGATAGAACATGCAGTAAGATAAAATTTGGATGTTTCAACTTCTAGAATATTATATTGCTTATTAACTGTGGCTTCCATACATTTTGCAGAGAAACCTTCATTCTGTGTTTGGTTTTACATCTCCTTTTAAATTATGTCATGAAAAAAGGGAGAGTCTATAAAATGGAAGAAGGGGTGTTGTAGTATTACTTGTTTAGCATGGAATAAAGCCAGCCAATCTATTGAAATTCTTCCCTACAAGCCCAGGGGCAAGTATTTCTTCACTGAATGTAAGAAAAGGGAAATTTCCTCAGCTGGCAAGTAAGACAAAGAAAAGCAATCAAGTTAGAAAGAGAGAGAGGTCCAAGGAGAAGACCGTCCACTCTCTGAAATCTTGGTCAAACGTGGACAAAGTTTCTCTTCATGTCTAAGGATATTTTGCCCACTTTCCATGCACTGAGCTGCCAACATATAATAATTACTTTAATTTTTTAAACAATGTGGATCAAAACTTTGAAAAATTGCAGAACCACTGTTTATTGTGGATTTGCCAAATAGCAAAATGATTTCTCAAGCTTTCACAACGAAAAGTTTGGAGAGAAAAAAATTATGTTCTAACTTTCTGTAATTTGACCTTCTTCTTTCATTTCAGCATTTTCTAGGACTCCTTTTCCCTTCTCACTATTGTCTTAGGGTAGATTTTGCCCTTTCTGGCACATGCTTCCTTTACCCTCATGTGATCAGGGTAAGAGCCAACCATGGCTTGCTCCTTGCAAAGGAAAAAGTACTTAAGGCAGCTCCCTGGAGAGGTGAGCTAGAGAGAACAGGCTGAGTGCCACGCTATAGGCCACCCAGCTGAAGACTTCAGCTGTATGTGGAATAAATCTTTCCTAGAGCAGAGCCAATTTTTCTATATCATGGGCATCCAGATATGTAACATTGAGCTCTTACTGTGCTAAACGGACCAAAATTCCCAGTTGTGAGGCTCAAGGTCTGCCTAGAATACCCTAGCTTGCCTGAACCCATCACACAGGGGACCACTGCCCAGCATGTTCATTCTCTCTTCATCTCTTGACTGGGACAAAACTTAGATAAAAGAGATCAAATGCTGTATAAGTCAAGACTACACTGCTTCCTCACTTTATTACCCTGAAAACACTTTAAACCTCTGCAATTCTGCAAGGGGGTGTGAGCGGTTCTATCAAGGATTCAGATTCTTCTTTATGTTCTCACACTCTGATTTGTCTTGATACATACCTGAGGGCCCTTAAGTCCCAGTGAGCCTTCAAGTCCATCTGGGCCTGGGATGCCTGTTGTCCCCTGTGGTGAGAGAGAATCAACCTGTTAACACTGTTTCCGGATAATTTTGTCTCCTTTATATGCAAGATTATAAATATTTTTTCAATTACAATGGCAGTGCAGGATCTATGCAAAAATACAAAAAATACAGGAAAATACAAAGAAGGAAATAAAAATCTTCTATAATCTCATCAAGCAGAGATAACCACAGCTAATTATGTTGGTGTATTTTCTTCTAGTCTTTATACATATGGATGCACACACACATACTCCCTTCTGTTCCTAAAACATTTGCAATATTATAACTAACTTGGGTATTTGGCCTGAAAAAACTTACAATTTACTTCACATTTTCTTCAGGCATCTTACAACGTTATATTTATATTCAGATAGATTAACTATCTAGGGATCAAAAGTTGAGCATTCTCTTCACATTGTCCTTGAACTCTTCCACAGATAAGAACTCCAAAAAGAGTAAAGAAGGATTAAAAAGTTTAATTTAGGCAACTGTTAGGATAGCCTAAGTTTATGTTTCAGTTGTTACATGGTTAGATGTAATTAAATGTCCCTCCCTGATGTCTTTTCCTAGAAATCAGAAAGAGGAAATTTCTCAACACTTTCTCTTCCCAATTTCATTTGACTCATTTTGTGCTGTCTTTTGGACTTGCTCTCCTTTGAGTTAAAGTCTAACCTTGAAGTGTGTGTGATGGGGGCAGGGTACTGTCTGTGGATGGTAAACTTTCTTGGTCTTTATCTGAAAATGTCTATTTTATATCCACTCATAGTTTAGTTAGGTATAAAATTCTAGGTTAACAGTTATTTTTCTTCTGCACCTGCAAGATACTACTTTGCTGTTTTCTGGCATGTATTATCATTGAACAGAAGTCTGCTGCAATCTAATTTGTTATTCCTTTTATGGGTAAAACTGTTCTTTCTGTCTGATAGTGTTTAAGATGTTTTCTTTAAAATTCTGGAGTTTCAACGTGTTGTGACTGAGAGTGTATTTATTATTTACCCCTTAGTATTTTTAATCTGAGGACGTGTGTTTTTTGTAAAATTTTAAGTCAAAACTGCTCTTTCATAAATATTGGAAGTTCATGAAACATATATAATATATCACCAACATATACAAAGGGGATAAGATATGACATTTGGTATAGTCAACTTTTGAACACAGCATTCAGAATATCCAATTTGGATTAGAGTTTAATGGTACTCTTGGTTTAAAAGGGGTTTATGCGAATTGTGAGCAAGGTTTCAGAGTTAATTGAACAAAAATCTAAAAGAAAGGTTACCCACTGAGTTATTAGAGTTTATATTTGAAATCCCAACAGAGTTAAATTTGACAATGATTGGGCCAAATACTATGTCTTTCTCATTAATTATAAGAGTTTTGTTTTTGTTTTTGTTTGTTTTTGTTTTTGGTGAGGAAGATTGTCCCTGAGCTAACATCTGTGCCAATCTTCCTCTATTTTGTATGTGGGACACTGCCACAGAATGGCTTGATAAGCAGTGTGTAGGTCCCCACCTGGAATCTGAACTTGCAAACCCCACACCACTGAATTGGAGTGCATGAACTTAACCACTATGCCACCAGACCAGCCCCTAATTATAATTTTTGGTTAAAGTGCCCAAATTTTCATTTTCTTTTAAGATTTGAGTTCTTGAAATTGTAGCCTAACAGTTTTCCATTTTATTCCATAATCAATAGCATCAAAAAGTGAAAGAACTTTAGATTTGGAAGAGACTTTCTAGAGCCTTCCTTCCAGCTCCTCGATTGGACACAGAATATTTATCACTTGGAGTTAAGAAAAAAAATCATTGTACCTGGGGGCCTGTATGTCCCCTTCGGCCATGAGCTGCCTAAAATAGGAGGAAAGTGTAGATATTATTAACCCTGAAAATATGCTTTTTATATTTAACTTAAATTAGTAATGGACACCTTAAGGTATGGACACTTTAAAAATAAATTCCCACCTATTGCTTAAAACATTTAATTATCCACTGCACCATGAAAGCAAAATGTTGCCATCTCTGAATTTCTATCCTGTGGCAATAGGTAATTAAAATCATAGACAACGGAAATCTATAGATACTTATGAGAACAGATCGTGGTCAATAATTCACCCCACACTAAACTATTACTAGAGCTGGTCACAAGCTCCAAAATTGACTGACTTGAATTTTATTTCTTTTCATTTTTCCAAAGTACTACCAAGTAAGCCAGAAATCAGGAGTGGAGTGGCCAAAGGCAGGAAGCCAGAGGGAAAACTGGGAGAACTGACTCCATGAACTTTCTTATAGATTCATTTCAGAAGCTAAAGATAGCCAAACTAATTTTATCCCCTTCCCCACAAAAGCCAAATCATATGCTTATCTGTAAAAAAGGAAAGAATCACCCCAAGCATTCAAAAATTACTCAATTCAGCATGATAATAAAATATCCAATCAGAATAATGGCACTACATAATCAAGTGGATTTTTCCTACTACTCTCATATGTAAGGTTAGGGTCTGGGTATATTCCAGATCAATATTTCATAGATCTGGAAATCAAGAGACAAAGACATTTTATTGTCTAACTTAGGATCTCTTGGTAAGGTTATAGCAAGACTGACATTCAGGATTTGCAAAATTCAATAAACATCAGACAACATTTTCTTGATGGAAATTTATTCGAGGTATTCAGGTCAAAATTCTATGTGAGGCCAGTCCTGTTTTTCAGACTTTAAATTCTTCTAATCATATTTCAGTCAAAATCTGTTGTTATCCAGGAAACAGGCTGTGTATCTGGGGAAACGGTTGGAGGCCTATTTCTTTAAAACCCTGATGAGTCATCTTGGATGAAAGTCTAAATCATATCAGAGGGAGGAAAAGAAGCTTTCTCCACTCATTTAGCACAAAGGTTTCTCTGTTCTGGTTCAGTTCGCTTCAGTTTCATTCAGAAAAATATCCACTAAGGATCTACTACCCACAAAGCATATTGATAGGAACCATAGGAGCATAAAGCTGACACACACACAGTTCTTGACCTCAGGGGACTCTCACTTTTTGGGTTCGGGAGGAGAGAAATATTACAAATATTTACAAGGCAGAGTATGGCAAATGCCAAAAGAAAGGGAAGATAGAAAGACGGGTTTCAAAGAAAGCAATCATATCTAGTTGGTCAAATCACAAAAATCTTCCTAGAGGAAGACATTTTTGAGATGGGTTTCACAGATCGCATAGGAACTTTACAGGTAAAGGATGAAAGAAGTCTCTTTAGTAGAGGGTACAGCCTAAGTAATGAAGTAGAAGCAGGAAAATAGGAAACATATTTGACAGTGGCAAGTCTGGGTCAAAAGTGTGAGAACAGAGAGGAGTAGTAGGGTTACTAGGCAGAAAATACTAGGCTGAAGGGTCCATACACCATTTAGCAGAAACCACTGGGGTTCTTGGAGCAGGAAATGTACATGACCAGACCTGGGCTCTAGGTGGATACATCTGGTTGTGGTAGGAGCAACTGAATGAAACCTTATATTCAGACAAAATAAAGAGCTTCCTGCATGATATGATTTAAGGGATATGAAACATCCAAAGATTTTTACATCCAAAAATCTTTCTCTGATCCACTGTCACAAAGTCTGAAACATCATCAATAAATGTTTGTTCTCTGTGTCTTGAAGGTTTGATTTTGGAAGAGCTTGATTAAAATTAGTCATCTCAACACTGTTTATTGAGCTCCTGCTCCCTGTGAGGCACTAGCATGAGTAGTGGTGAGCAAAAACTGACTCCTGTCCCTAGGCAGGAGTTTATGGGCCTAATGGAGGAGACAGACTTTGATTCACCCTACACACAAATAATGGAAACATCTCCAGAAGTAATCACCTAGCAACTTTGTTAATAGCTATTTGAGAATTAAACTCTAAATGAAAGTCATGGGTTTAGATACCTTGGGTAGGTGTGAAAGAAAGAAAACAAACAAATAGGGGAGATAATTTTACAATTTGGCTTCAAATTTTCAAATATTTCAGATGGGAAAGATTAAATCACAAATGTCTTAATGGTTTTCCCAGGGGCTGGCAGTTGTCTGATAACACACCCAGACAGCCTAACTTATCTGTGAAACTGAATGCGAATGGTCACATCAAGGAAGACAATCTCTGCAAAGAAAACCTGAGAGCAAGAAGACCCAGAACAGGATACTCAGTCCCTTGGTCCTCCACAGCCTGGCATTCTGGTGGTTTACCAAGGCCTATTTCCCTGGATAGGTATGGACTGATTTGGGACACAGAATCCCCAGGGAAAAAGTGGGACACTTTCAATAATAAAAATCATATTAATATTGACTCTCAATGGCAAACTCATTCACAATGATGAATGACTGTCCTACAGCACTTCAAGCTGCCCCTAAAGCTGCCAAGAGAGATGAAAAGGGCACAGCATAACTAACAGCCCTCTGGACCAAATAGGACTGGAGGCCATGCTTTAGTTTGAGGCTACACTTGCTTCTCCTCATCCATGGCACAAGAATAGATTCCAATTCTCAATAAAATTTGGCTCAGAAAGAGCCAACCCCCATTCCCTCCAAGCCCCAATGGCCAATCCATTATAGACTCCCGGCAGAGCACCCGTAACAGCTTGTTATCCCTACAGGTCTGTCCCTTCTACAACAGTAGTTTTCAACTGCAGGAGGGGAATTTAGCACCCATCCTTCCCTCAGAACATTTGGCAATGTCTGGAGACATTTTTCATTGTCCCCAATCAGGGGTGCTACCAGCACCTAGTGGGTCAAGGTGACGGATGATACTAAACATCCTACAATGCACAAGACAGCCTCCCACAACAAAGAATTATTTGGCCCGAATGTCAATAGTAAGTCAGACACTATGCTCTACAACCTGATTCTAAGTTCCCTGAGAGCGAAGATTATGTCTTATTTGAGTTTGTAGCTCTAGCAGTTAGTAGAGTTGCAGGTACATTGTAGGTGTTCGGTAAATATTTGCCAAATGAATGAAGGTCAGATTTGATTTCCCTGCATGCCACACCCTACCACTGGCCATCCTTCATCACTTAATCAGTTCAGCAGAATCTTGTTGCACTGAGGAATCCTCATGCTCATTATCTACCTACATTTTAGAGTGTTTCAGTCAGTGGTATAGATTTTTCTTTTTTCTATAAGGATTGTGACTTTACTGTTATTATAAAAATGGTACATGTTGATTTTTAAACATTAAAATGCAGAAAATACACAAAATAAAAACTTAAAAGTCATCCCAAATCCTTCATCTAGAGATAACTAGCATTAACATTTGATAATCATGATTCCTGACATTTTTTCATGCATGGTTACAGGTAGAGTTCTAAATAGTGGCCATTTTGATTAAAAAGGGATCGTGCTATTCATGATATTTTAAAATTAAAGTATTACATTTAATTTTACTTGAATTTAATAGAAGAAAAATTAAAACTGAAAGAATTGGAAGTGTCAGATAGTAATATTTCTTAGCAATAAGAAATATACACTCCTAAAAGAGGAGATAATGATTATGAAAAAAAAATTAGGAGTTTAGGGCGTGTTTGTAATACATATTTTAGCTTAAGATGACTGTTAGATATTGACTCTCTACAATGAAAGATGAGGACATAGTATATTGGTACTTTTCCTGCTTTCCTATTTTCATGTGATTTTTGGATTGTCAAATGTATAGCATTTACATTTTGTTCTGTAATCACAATTTCTGTGATTTAGTCTTATCTCTATACTTAAAGGGATTCAAATTATTATCATAAAATTTTAAATAAAGGATCATGGGAGCTACATTGCCTGAGTTTTTGAAGGCTTGCTCATATTGTTACTCATACGCTTTAAAGGACACCTTGGGTGGGTATAAAAATCTTGGGCCACTCTATTTCCCTCAGAACTCTGTAGCCATTCTACTGTTCGCTTTTGGCCCGGAATTACAACATTCAGGCTAAAGGCTAAAGACAGAGTTTTCTATCTTTTCTGTTTGGAAATTCTCGTGATTCTTTCTTTACAAAATAAGTTTGGTAATTTCACCAGGATGTGGCTCAGGGTTGATATTTTTATATCAATTTTTTTCTGAGTCAGAGTATGCCTTTTCTACCTGCATATTTGAGGCTTTGTTTCAAGAAGTTATCTTTTAATACATTTCTGAATCTTTTTACATTACATTTGGTTTGTTTAATTTAGTAATGCAAATCGTACATTTGCTGGCTCTCCATTGTAAATATTCCATTTCTATCATTGCTTTTGTGGCTTCTTGATTATTTATGCCTGACTACTTTTAGTCATATTTATTCTAATTTTTTTTCACTTCTAATATATCTTATTTTCTACATTTTTTCCTTTTCCATTACTCCCCAAACACTACCAGCTTGCTTTCTTCACTTTCTATTGTCTTGACAGTTCTTTAAACTCTTTTTTTTAGGGCAATTCATGTTGTCTCAATTTTTTTGAGACTTTGGAGAACTATTTGCCAGAACTGCTCTACTTTTTCCTTGAATAGTTCCTCTTCTAGTGAGGGTTTACCTGCCCTTTGCTCACATAATTTTCTTCCTCTTCTCTTGCAATTTCTATGCGTAGTTCCTGATTAGCAATCACCTGATTAATTAATAATGAAGATTATTACTGACTATTCATCACTTTTGAATAGGGCCCCTATTTGCTGAATAACTGTATGGGGTGTAGCTGGACTTGAGTCAGTAGTTTTCATGTAGACATGCTGTCTCAAACAGTTTCTCATCATGAATTATTTCTTTTACCTTATGGCTACCTCTCCTTTCATATTTTGGCATTTAAGAGATTCATGGAACTCACACAAAGCCCTTTCAGTCATAGTTTCTCTGTGTTGTGATAGTTATTGTTTCTTCTCCTGTCTTTGCAGCCTCCATGGCCTAGACTGCTAAGTTGTAGATATTAAAAAGGGAATATCTCTAGTTTCTCATTATTTCTGCCTCCTCTATAAACTGTGTTTCTATCAGTGTTTTCCTTGATATTCTCAAAGTCTACAGTGCTCCTGAATTTTCTTCACGAGCTTTTTCAGGCCTGTGGCAGCTACTTTTAGAGAAGTCTGATGCAAGCTTGAGGTCTGAGGTGGTGTGTGTCAGTTCTCGAAAGCCTCTCTTATTAGGATCCAAGGTACAAGATCTTAAAATAGTTGGCCACTATTTGTCATCATGTGTGGCTTGAAGTTGTGATCATTCTTTGTTAATCTATTTTTAATTGCTCTCATTTTTGCTAAGTTGCACAAAAGGGGAATAATATATTAAAAAACATCTTGACTTTGCCATCGTTAGCTAGAAATCTAACTTTTACTCCTGAATGACACTGCTGAATCTATAACCCAAGATGGGGCCATATTTCTCAGGAGTCGTGCAGTTTAAATAATACATGGTGATACTGCATTAGCATCTAGAGAGAGTGCAACCTCTATAAAATAATAAAAGTACCTCTCCCATACCAGGATTTCTTGGATGATAGTCTTTAAGTTCTAAATATTTTCCTGGGCTATGTAAGCCGGCTACACCCTTTGAGAAAGTAAAATGAGTAGCAAATGTATTTATCTTTAGATGCATTAAAACAGCAGTAGTAAAGCATTCTTCCAGCAAATTCAGCACATTGAAAAAGTAATCTCTGTTCTTATTCCCATTTTCTCTACTTTGTAAGAAGAGGAGTGTGTTCCAAGGTACAAAAATGTTTTCCTGATGGAGTATCATAGCTGGTTTTATGAACTTCTGCTCAGAAAACACAGTGAAAAATAAATTTAATATATTAAACTAGTTTTTATTTGTGCTCAATTTTAAAACATTATATATTTTTTGGAGGGAGGTGAAGGAAGTTGTAGAAGGTTGGATAACTAAATAAGGAGTGGAAAGAAAATGTTGCACAAGTGAGAAGAGACAGGTCTAAGTTAGAACATAATGTAGGCGTTTGAGTATATTTTATTAAAGTGACTCTTCTTATTGGATAAAGATTTTCTTTTATAATCTCTGTGCTCTTCCAAGAAGTCAAGCACAGAATCTTTTAAAAAAGTACTCATTGAAAAAATAGCAAAAAAACAAATAAACAAAAAAGACCCCAAAATGTTCCATAAGCAAGTGACCTAATTTCTCTCTTAGATATATAAGTTTATATGCAAAAATGTTTTCACCAATATGGAGGTTACTCAAAAAATTAAACATAGAAATACCATATGATCCAGCAACTCCATTTCTGGGTATTTAACCAAAAGAAACAAAAACATTAACTTGAAAAGATATGTACCTCTCCCATGTTCACTGCAGCATTATTTACAATAGCCAAGACATGGAAACAACTTAAGGGTTTATCAATGGATGAATGGATAAAGAAAACTAGTATATATATACAACGGAATATTATTTAGCTATGCAAAAGAAGGAAATCTTGCCATTTGTGACAACATGGATGGAACTTGAGGGTATTATGCTAAGTGAAATGTCAGAGAAAGACAAATACTATATGATCTCATTTTTATGTGGAATCTTAAATAAAAAAAGAACTCACAGGTACAGAGAACAGATTAGTGATTGCCAGGGGTAGGGGGTAGGGGACAGTGAAATGGGTGAAGGGGGTCAAAGGTACAAACTTTCAGTTATAAAATAAATGTCATAAAGGTAATGTACAGCATGGCGATTATAATTAATAATACTGTATTGTATACTTGAAAGTTGCTAAGCGAGTAGATCTGAAAAGTTTTCATCACAAGAAGAAAAATTTGTACCTACATGTGGTGATAGATATTAACTAGACTTATCACTTAGGTGATCATTTCACAATATATACACGCATCAAATCATTGTCTTGTACACATGAAACTAATATAACGTTATATGTTAATTCTATCTCAATAAGAATATATATATAGTGCTTTGAAATTGAGCACAAATAAAAACTAGTTTAATATATTGCATTTGTTATGTATTACATTTTCTGAGAAGTTCATAGAGCCAGCTATTATACTTCATCAAGAAAATATTTTTGTATCTTGGAACACACTCCTCTTCTTTGCTAAGGCAGAGAAAATGGAAGTAAGAACAGAGGACTTACACCAGGACTGACTTCTCTGAGTAGTCATATAATTTGGCAGAGGAATGGAGTTTTGGATTAAAACGACATTGCTGGCAAGCTCAGTTAGTGAGTAGGCCAAACTTTGACCACTCTTCCTCCAACTGGCTGCTTTTTTGTTCTGTTTGCCCGGCTCTCTCTCCTGATTGGTAATTTCCCCTGCAGCCAGCACCTTTCTTCCTCAGCTTCAAGGGCTTTCCCAAATCCTTTGCCAGCTCTGTTCTCAGAGGCGCCCCAAGTCAGTTTGCCCAAGAGAGTGAGCCCCAGTGAAACCATCCTGCCCAGTCCCCACAATCAGCCATTTTCATCACAAGATAGGCCACTGGAACAGTGGGTCTCCTTGTCCAGAAGGGCTCTTACTGTCTTTCTTCTGGAGCCTGGTGTCCCAGGGGGACCTGGTGAGCCTCTTCTACCCTGTCAAAGAACAGACAGATGTATGACAAGAATCACACAGTGTTGACACATTTCCTCTTCAACATCAGCTTGCTGTGCTCCATGGAAGGGGGATGGGAACATGCCAACTAGAGAGTTATCCTCCCTTTGGGATGCAGCATTACTTCCGCTGGTCAGAAATCACACCTCTATGTGGGTAATGAAGAACTATGGGACAAAATGCTAATGACATGGCTTCATCTATTCACCACTATCTAACTTGTGTTTAGGGCACAAGTTAGCGTACTTAAATCAAACTATCCCCACTGTGTTGCCACAGAGTGGATCACTGAAGCATGCCATGTGTCAGCTATGGCTACTACTGGTTTGATTTCCACCTTGGGACATGTTCTGTTTGGCTAACTTGTGTAGATTAACACCCTAATGTGAATAAAATCTCACAATACTCACAAGTCTTCCCAAGATAGAAAAGGAGGGAATAATTATGAGTCTATAATGGGACACACATTTACCACTTAATAAAAGCGAAAGGTAACATCTACTGAAGGTGTACGATGCGGCAGGGTCAGTCATTAAATTCCCATCATGACCTTCTACAGTAGGCTATTCGTCCTATTTTGCAGATGAGAAAAATGAAGGTTTATCCAAAGTGGCCTGAGGCCGCAGAGCTGGTAAGCGGCAGAGCATGAAACAGGACCTTAGGCTTGTCCCCAAAGTAAAGTTCTTCCCCCCATAGCAGACCTCTCCCCATGGTGGAGTCAACCAAGGGAACTTCCTCATCAAGAAGATACAGAGACACACATTTTCCAGATCAAGATTTTTAAAAATTCTGAAAAAGAAGTTAAGATGATCAAATTGTGACTTGTGAGATTTCATGAGATTAATCCCAAGAGACTTGCCTTGAGAGTGGGGGCTGTACGGATCTGTCAAAGCTTGTTCTTTTTATCGTGTACTATGAATAATACAGCATCTTTTTAGGGTATGTGTCTCCCGGCTCCCGGGAAGGCCAACAAGTCTTCTGCTAGTTCTCTCTATCGGCTGACCCTACATTTTAAGTTAGACTTTAGATGTCCACATTCACAGCTGAAGACCTCAAGGGTATGGCTTGGTGAAGAGTCACCCCAAATTCAGAAGAAGAAGAGAATGTTTCTCGAATCCCAGCGTAGCAGATAAGGAGGAGTAAAAGATCTTTTTGCTCCTAAGAAATAGCTTTTCTGTATCAAGCATATATACTCTGATTCCAAATTCTTTATATGCATTTTATATTCTGTCACCAAGAACTTGAGCCTCACAGTTGTGACATCATTACAAGTTTACTTTCAAACGCCCACATAATTACTTGTCTTCCACGTTCTCCTTTCAAGCCCTTGGGTCCTTCTACACTATTGTCAACTCCAGGAAACCCCTAAAAAATAGAAGAAAAAGAGAAAAATTAATAGGTTTTGAACAATTTCTCCCTAAAAATGTAACTTGTGTATAACACATTTAGTCACTCCCAAAAAAGTTGACAAGAGAAGCCCAGCCCATTTGAAAGGAGAAGTAGGTTAAAATTATAAATGGCTTATAAGTGTTTTCTTTTCCTCCTGTGCTTTCCATGATCAGATGAGAGTGGAGACCTGAGGTGAGTGTGTGTGGGGGGAAGTGAGAGCTCACCTCAGAAGGCATAGCTGAGGGACGCCAGGGTGGCATGACTTGTGTTTGTGACAGCTCTTATCCTGGGTCTGGAGGTACCCCTTCTTGCTACTGCCATCCTTTCTCTTAACTTGTACTCTTCCTTTTTGGGGCCTTGGCAAGTTTATACTTGAGGGTTGGTAGATTTTAATAACCCCTATCTTTGGGAGAAGGCAAATGTTTGTAATGGGTTCCACCACAAGAAGACAAGTACACCAAGCAGTGCTGAGAACCGTGCGTGCCACTCACTGCTTCTTTCTCCTCCTGGATGCCCGGCTGCCTTCTATCCCTAAATGCTCACCCCTAATTTTCATGTTTACTGAAAATCCTGGAATCTTGAGTTTTTCCCAATTTTCATACAAACGTTCCAGCAGGAACTCATTGAAAACAGGCACACCTGTGGGATACATATTATCCTTAGCAGGCCAAACTGAAAGCTTTCTGTCTTGGTTAGTTAGGACCACAAACAGAGCAGTGTCACCATGTTGCTGGAACGATCAATTGAGCCAGTCAATTCAGTCAATGCTCCAATAAATTGAGAGGGGACAACAATTATCCAGTCCTTCTGAGTGCCAGCTGCCGGGCTGTTTGGCTGATAGCAGCCCAGATTACCTTCATGAATCAATAAGTAATTTGAGATCACCAACAGGGATGTGTCATTGTTCCAGATACTTAGTCAGCTTTTAAAACAAGTAGTTTCCACACTTACAGAGCTTAGAGGCTAACAGAGTGAAAAAGATGGGCTTAGAATTGACTTTACAACTGGTATTACTAAAACTTACACAAAAAATTATTTCTTTCCCTAGCATACCAAAGCCAAGGATTATTTTCTCCATTTTCTCTTTTACTCTCAAATTCAAATATTTGTCTAAGTTCTCCAACCAGGGTATACCTAAATTACAGTATTAGAGAATTGTGTTTTGGTGAGAAAGGAAAAGGAATGTAATGTAAAGTCCAAAATTTTATTCCACTCAATGTATAAACTTCTTATTGTAGTCCAACTCTGAACTATTCAATTGAAGACGTGACATTAAAAAATCACATACTAGCATATTCTACAGAATAGAACATCCCAGTTTGCACATGGAGTGGTTTAGTCAGTCTGAATTTGATCTCATCCTGTCTTTCAATTTCTATGCAACCGGACAAAAGAGTATCATCCAACACAAATTTATGATTAAACATGAGCTCCTAATAATGATGAGCCTTACTAAACTCTCTTGCTCAGACAAATGATCTAGCTCAGTTTTTCCCCAACACTGCATGAGATTTAAAAAATATAGTTAGGTCAAAATGGGAAGTTCTAAAGAGTCAAACTAGCTTTCATGTGATCAGAAATTCTGTCTGAATAAGCATAAATTTTCAGGAATTTGTGCCATTTGCATGCATTCCTATGAAAAGTCTGATCATATGTGTGTTCTACGTATTGTATCAATCTTGCTCTCCCAAATTTTTCCTGAAATAGTGAACCACAAAAACCACTTGTAAAAAGTACAGAGAGGGGCTGGCCCAGTGGTGGAGCAGTTAAATTCGCACGCTCCATTTTGGTGGCCTAGGGTTCACCGGTTCCGATCCCTGGCACAGACCTGTGCATCTCTTATAGAGGCATCCCACATATAAAGTAGGGGAAGATGGGCACGGATGTTAGCTCTGGGCCAATCTTCCTCAAAAAAAAAGCACAGAGAGTTGTCTTTGATTTGAGATGTATATTCCCAAGTGGCTGGGAAGTACTGCTATGCATTGAAAAACCATCTAAACTTAGTACAGTGACAAACAGCACGTCACAGAGAAGATCTGGTGGGTTGAATTTTCAGCTGTCTTGAAGTCATAGAACAAATCTTTTAAAATAAAAATCCTTTTACATTATTCAGATTCTTTTAAAGGCATTACATAATCATACAATTTCGCTGAAAATTAGGGAGGAATTCTGATTGAAGTGAATGGCAATTTTATAGCAATATCCCAAGTGGATTTTTGGTCATCATATACAGATGACTGAAATGTCTTTGATTTGACCCACTATTTCTTAGTTATCCTTATTTGTGGATAGTTTTTTGTTTCTAATTAGATCCTTTGAAGTTGTTTGAAAACTCTCAGGTCATCAGACTATTAATCAGAAGATGTCACTTAGTAAACAATGTTTACTTCAAGTGCAAATTCTTCTGCTTTTTAAATAGAATTACCTTCAGTGCATACCTAACATTTACATTTGTCAATATACATTGCACCAAATTCTTTCTCTGATCAACCCGTTGCGTACTGGAGGGGGAGTTATTAAAGACGAAGTCCTGTGACAGTCCCCATTGCCCCACCTCCTTAGCCCTTGGTATTATCAGTTTTTATGAGTTTTAGCCATTCTTATGGGTGTGTGCTACAGTGCTCTGGTATTCTGGTGGGGGTGTAAATTAGTACAAACTTTAAAAAAACTTTTTGGCTGTAAATACTTGAGCTGAAGGTAGAAGTTACAAGTTATTATCCAGACATCCTAAAATATAGATCCAATAGAAATGTGTACAGAAGTTCACAGAAGACATGTACAAGAATGTTCAGAGCAGTATTATTTATAACAGCAAAAACCAGGGACAACCCAAATATCAACAGGAGAATGGATAAATAAATGACGTTATGTTCACACAATGGAATACTACACGGCAATGAGATTGAATGAACTATTGTTATCCATGACAATGGGTGAATCTCAATAAGCATAAACTTGAGCAAAAGAAGCCAGAAACAGAGGAGTGTGTCCTATATGATTCCACTTATTTAAAGTTCAAGAACAGGTAAAACTAATTTATGGTCCTAGGATAGTGATTACCTTGGGGACGGTTGGGAGTGACTGGAGTGGACATGAGGGGGTTCCTGGGATGCCCTATTACTGGCCAATGTTCTATTCCTTTACCAGGTGCTGAGTGCACAGGTGTATTTACATTCATCAATCTGTGCATTTGTAATTTGTGTACTTTTCTGATACATGTTACAGTTCAACAGTAAGTTCTGGAGATCGAATGCACAGACTGCATAGTGATTACAGACAACGGTACTGCATCGAATACTTCAAAGTTGCTAAGAGACTAGATCTTAAATGTTCTCATCACAAAAAAGAAATGATAATTATGTGATGTGATAGAGGAGTTAGCTAACGGGATGGTGGTAATCACATTGCAACACATAAATGTATCAAATCAACACCTTGTACACCTTCAACTTACACAATGTTATATGTCAATTATATCTCAATTTAAAAAGTTTTAATAAGCATTTTAAAACAAACCTAAATCATAATTCATCAAAGTTTTGGAAACCGACTGACATGTGAGCATGGTGATGGAAGTCCTGTAGTCCTGCTGTTCCATCAGATTTGGCACATGCCCTACATAGGTGTGGGTCATATCTACTCAACTGGATTGTGTCCCTGTGAGAGCAGGCGCCTTTGTGTCATAAGTTTTGCCTAACATAATCTTAGTTGGCTCGGATTCAAGGAGATGCAGCTAATGTTCTCAATTGAGAAAGACGCTTGGAGCATACAAAAAAAGAGATGGCTTTGTTTCTTCCATTCTGTCCATATGTTGAGGCACTCAGAGGAAGATAGTAAAGTGGACTGGATTCCTTCAGAGCTCTGAAGCACAAGGACAATTCTGAATATGTGTTCTCAAAAAATACATGCTGGCCCAGTGGCGTAGTGGTTAAGTTTGTGCACTCCACGTCAGCAGCCTGGTTTGTGGGTTCGGATCCCAGATCCCGGGCATGGACCCACACACTGCTCATCAAGCCACGCTATGGTGGCATCCCACATTCAAAGTGGCGGAAGATTGGCAAAGATGTTAGCTCAGGGCCAATTGTCCTCAAGCAAAAAGAGGAAGATTGGCAACAGATGTTAGCTCAGGGCCAATCTTACTCCCCAGAAAAAGAAAAGAAAAAGCACAAATGATGTGCAAGGCTTCTCACTGCCCATACTCACCCTGAATATGAATAGGATCTAGCACAAGGGACCTGCTTTTAAAATTCGACAACAATTGTGCCTGTGATGATTTAAACTCAGGATCGCTACCATGGTACCTTTAAGTGGGGGTCTCTCTCCCTATCAGAAGTGCTGATGGGAACCAAGCCCTGATGGAGTTCACTGCCCGCACAGCCCTGGTACTTACAGGGTCTCCCCGCCAGCCCTTTGCTCCACGGTCACCAGAAATCCCCCTCCTTCCTGGGCTTCCCTATAGTTAATATAAATCAGAAGAAGGACAAGACAAGAATTTTTAATAACATTAATAAAAACGAGTTTATCTTCTCCCTGATTTGAATAATTAAATATTTTTCTACTAAAGTTATTTTTAAACTAGAAAAAGGAACAACCAAAGAATGGTTTCAGGTATCACATGAATAATTTAAGAGCAACCTCAATTATTTGTCACAGTGGTGAACTCTGTGTTCCAGACACATTTGTCGTCTTCTTTAGTTTTTACAACTACTTTGTGAACCAGGTATTGTTTATTATCTTTCTTTTAATGAGGCAGCTGAGATTCAGAGACATTATTCATTCCCTCCAAGGTGACTGCCTCCGCTAGAAAGTGGGTTTCTAGCTCAACTGTTCTGACTCAACTGTTCACATTCTAAAGACCAATAAAGTAGATGATGGAAGTCTGGTTGCTGTTGGTATCTGTTCTAGGCGGGAATGAGTGGCACACACCTTTAATGTGCTGCCCTGCACGGTTCTTGTGAATACCTTGCTGCTGCTCTTCGTGTGGTAGCTGCGTTTCATTAATGGCCCCAATTCTTCACTCCTCTCTGTATCCACACCCTTTGCCATGGAACTCTGCAGTGCCTTCCAACTGTAGTGGGCGAGATTCCCTACTGCTGAGTTTGGTCATGACTTGATATGGCCAACGGAAAGAGATGGAAGTGTTGCTGTAAGAGTTCCAAGCTGAGGCCTTGAGAGACTGTATGTGTTTCTACTTGCTCCCTTGTACTTCTGCCATAGCCACGAAAAGGTCACAGCCAACGTGGCTAGGCAGTTCTCTGGTCTCAGGAGGAGGATAAGAGACATGTGGAACAAAGCCCCAGGCAACAACAGACACATGAGCTGAGGTCAGCCATGCTCATCTTAGATCAATTGCACCTCTCAAACACAGTAGAGGTTTATCATTAAATGTGATTGTTTGTCACAAAGCAATTTTGTGGCACTAGCTGACTGACACACAGAGGGTAGCTGTTCTACTTTGTTAGTCACACCTTTAATTCCCAGTGCAGTTTTCATGTCGTCTCTTTATTGAATCCCTACCTGAGAGCCTTCATCACCTTTTTCTCCTTTTCCTCCAGCAAGACCATTGTCACCCTAAGAAACAGAAGAATAAACTCAAATTCCCATTTTCCTAATGAGCAATAGCTCATAAGGGTCTTTATGGTACAAAGAGAAGGTTCTACCTGTTCTCCATTTAATCCATCAATTCCACTTTCCCCAATGTCTCCCTGAAAAGACAGATGTGATCAGAATAGAGTGCATTACATTTATGTGGAAAGAAGTCAGATACCAAACAAAAAGTCTAATTTTGTGTTCCATATGCAGCCTCCTTGTTAGGCTGGCCCTGGGTAAAACAAGGATTGCTGAGTAATAGGAACTGTCAACAGATAGTATATGTTGCCTGCAATAAAAGATAGAAATAAACAAAATGAAATGGTTGACAATAAAAAAAGAAGGTCAACAGAAACTTCATTTGGACGATCTACTGGTCAATAATCTCAAAAATAAAAATATTTCCAGATAATGATGGGCAGATAAATGGATATGTTTTGTACCATACCTCCTGTCCATTTAGTCCCCTGTTTCCCTGGAAATAAAAACGATAGGAGTGGTTAGTGTGGGAACGTGGAATAGATGTTAGGAAGACTTTACAATGTCTTACGCGACCTTACCTTAGGACCTTTGGCGCCATAACATCCCTTCGTACCCTGTTCTCCCACTGGCCCAGTGGCTCCTCTTTCTCCCTGGGAAAGAGTACATACCCAGATCAGCTTTTTCTATCATAATCTGGAATCTGTTTTGGAAATTTGACAAGTTTTATATTGGAAAAAATATGTGTGACCGCTTGTGGTTTACAGTCCAGAATGCGTGCTATAAAACTAAGAACAGAAGTAAATCAGAGCTACTCTGATGACAGCCCTTTGCTTTGGATCCCACTGGGATACTGCCCTGGGTGGGGTAGCATCTAAATAAAATAGACAGACCAACAACTGGCAGCTAAAATGCATTCTCAAGATTTTAGGAGATATTCCAGGAACAGAAAACTAAGAATTGATAAGACATCAGAGAAGGATGCTCCAGGTATGATCTAAGCAGGAGGCATGATTTCTAGACCAAAATGCATCTTCCCTCTCTCTTTCTTTCTTAAACCAAATACTGCCCCTGCAGTCCTTGTCTTGGTAACCTCACCAGTATGTGCAGTCTTGTGAACTGGAAACAAAGATGTCATCCTTAGCTTCTCTCTCCCCAAGTGGTTCCAAGTTATGTCACTGAACCTCCTTAACATATCCATTCATATTGCCCCAAACTAAGATTAGGACTTCTTTGTCTTGCACCTACCATTGCCAGACTTCTACCTGTAACTTCTGCCTTATCACCATCCATAATATTGCCTGACCATGCTTTCTAAACCCATACCCCCATCAGTTTTACTCCTGTGCTAACACTATTCAATGACTGCCCATCGACTGGAAGACACCATCCAAATCTTCTGCAGGGTATTTAAGGCTTCTAATAATCTGGGTCTTGCTTGCCATCTAACCTCCTCTCACTGTGTCCTGGGTTCCAGCCATGTTGACCATGTACCTTTCTGTAAATACACAATTCTATGACTCAGTTACATACCCTCAAACACACTATTCTCTCTGTAATAGAATGTTTTTCTCTACAAACTTTGCCTGGAGAAATTTCTGTTTGTCCTTCAGATGTCTGGCCAAGCATTATCCCTTGTTGGTGGCCTTCCTTTCCCAAGCCCCAACTGCCACCAAGGCTGTTACCTGAGGCTGTTAGGTATTTTTTTTGCCACACTCTGTCACACTGCACTTCATTTTACCTCTAGTATAATCCTTGTATATAACAACTGGAATCGCTGTTGTCTGATTTGCCTTTGAGATAGGAACCATGTTTTTTCTTTTCTTTCTTTCTTTCTTTTTATTTCTAGGGCCTAGCACTGTTCCTGGCACATAGTAAGAAGCCTTAATATACATTTGTTAAATGAATAAATGAATGGATGAGTGCATTTATGAGTAAGGTCTTTGATAAATAATGTGTAAATGGTAAGATGCTTAATATACAATTATTACGTGAACGGATGCATAGAAGGAAGGCAGGAGTGATAGAAGGTTGGACAGACAGGTGGATGGATGCAAGAAAGAGTGAGGTCCTTGATAACCAATGTAGTGAGTTGTTTTACCTGTGCAAAATGGACCAGCAAGGGGGAAATGGCAGTGATTTGACTCCCCTGGTGAAGAAGATAACTTCCGCATTGAGTTCATTGTGCAATGTTGGTGGATAGTCAAAGAGGAGACAGTAGGTCAATAAACCACTAATGACTACCAGAAGCAAAGTCCAGTGAGGATTAGGAAAGACCCCAGATTTTGCACACAAATCCTTAGAATCTGACTTTTCTTGCTTCCTTCTGAATTGACACAAAAGATTTCATATTGTTGGTGTGTTCTTAAGAATAAACGGAACTGAAAAAAACCCTTGACTTACAGCAATGCCCTCCTCTCCCAGGTAGCCTTCACTGCCTTTTAAACCGAGGGATCCCTGGAAATAAGGAAAGCAGGAACACATTAGTACGCCACACACCGAAAACCAGAGGTAATCAAGCAAAATTCTTCAACTTTACAGTTTTACTTTATGTAGAACAGTAAGAGTTTGGAAAAAATAGTCCTCCCTCCACAACCTAGGCTGCATTTATTCACATAAAAATAAATAGAATTTGGAGCCAGGCATCCAGAGAACTCAAGGGTGTGTGCATGTGTGAGTCATAATATTGTCCATAAGTCTCTCTGGGGTTATATATAGAGCTAGGGTTTTTTTTTTTTCCAGACAAATGTTCAAATGAACTCAGCTACATTTGTCCCGACAAACTAGAATTATCCTTTTTTCATTAAAAAAATCTTTTTTGGGATTTAGGCTGAACATGGAAAAAGAGACCACACAAATTTCTTTCTATTCTTTCTGAGCCCTGTTAAAAAAAAAAAGACTACCATTCTCTTTATATGAAGTTGAAGCATTCAGGAAATAATTAGTCCAAAAACTTTTCTTCAGAGACACAGCAATGGTGATTTGGAAGTTACAGTGCTATCTACAAATTATTCAAAAGTCAGATACACATGTAAACAAGCAATACTGAAATCATTATTAAACATATCCACAGTCTGTTTATACATTATCTGAACACTTCCTAAAGCCCCAAATCATATTTTTACATAAGGGTACATAAATTTCTTTTGGTTAGGAAATATATGAATCTATTTTTGGTTACCATTTTTATAATTGGTCTGTTTTTACGTGTACATCTGCGGCAGCATTTTGGTCTGGCTAAAGCTGAATGAAACATCTTAACATCTTTTGCTATGATAAGGTGATCTGATGTAGCTTAATTTTCAGCAGACTACACAAAGTTTTTCCTACTTGATTTAAACGACTCTGCAGTCATTAAAAACGGGAATTGAAATGACTTATTAGTACTCAGGAGGTTTTCATTATACAACATGAGAGAGCAGTTGATTTTTCTGCATCATTGTCATCACTGCTAGAACCCTGGATAACCAAGGATCTTAGCAGTTACTTCTCCTGAGACTTGTATAAAAAGTTTTTTAAAAAGACTCCAACTTAGAAGGCCAAGGAAAAGCCATGACTATCTAATTTGACATATAAAAATCATAATAAATGGTTCCTCAGAGGCTCTGCCTAGAAGTTAAAATCACTCCTTATTTCTACCTAAACCCATGCCTGAAAGACCTCTACAGTCAAATAAAGTGAGCCATAGATCTTAACTAAAATCACCTTTTTCCCTGGTGGTCCAGGATCTCCCATTGCGCCATCTCCTCCAATGCACTTGCAGAATAAACAGCAGCACGTCCTTTCAGCAACATTGACCTTGCAGGGGAGGGTAGGAAATACGTTGCATTTGGTGGCATTGCTTCCCAAATCACACACACAAGCTCAATGGTGTGATTCAGATGTCTACCACAGTTTCAGAAGCCTGACTGCTCTAGAGAGAATGCATGAGACATTCTTTAGCTTCCATCTTTCCTTCTGTGAAATGCATTCTCTACATATGAGGAATTCAGAATTAACTCAAAGACGTTTTTGTGTTCTCAAAACGGTATCAGTTTAGCCATCAAACTCATTGCATACTAATTTATTAATGTGATTTCCTGTTCCCACCCTGTCCCCGAATTGACCACGGTGTTTTTGATTACCCTATATAATTCTGCCCCCAACATTTTGTTCAGTAAAATGCATGCATGCTGTTTTCTCCTTTTCCTGTCTTGTGAAATCTTTGTGTGCTAGAGATTTTAGACAGCGCCCAATGTCACACTACTTGGAACCAAGTCTGGTCGTAAACACTTCCAGAAGACTTTGCATGTGACAGGATTTCAAAAACACCAATTACATGTTCAACATTTCAGAAGCAGTTGCTGTAGAGAGTGGCAGCATGGTGAGAATATTCTTCTTTATTCTCTGGCCAAAAAACCATATTACATATTAAAAAATGTGAGTGAAATTCATCCTGGACCTAGTTACTCATCCCCTGAATAATTGACATATGCCACTGTATTTTTACAATTAACCTGCAAAATTCGTTTTTAGGAAAATTTTGTTTGCAGTAAATGCCATGCTTTGCCTTAGTGCGGTAGAATCAATCTTTATGTTGAGAAGTTTCCCATCAAAATTCCAGTGTAATGAAAAACGAGTCTCCATTTAGCAATTTCCCCTCTTTAGTTGTTTCTTATTATATAATGTTTCTTTTCTGACATTAGAAAATTCTCCTTTTTTCTGAAAATCTCAGAAAAACCAATAAAACTTGAAATGTGTGAAAACCAAATAGTAAAAACAAATTGAATTCTGTGATTTCATTTTAGATAATATTAATTTTCTTTGGATCACCAAAAACCTACAGCATCAAATCTTTTATTATTAACATTAAAATTGATCTATTTCTAAAATTAGATTTTTCTTATATACTGTTGCATTTACATGATATCTAAAAACTTACAAGCTTGTTCTGAAGACTAACTTCCTCCCTCCACAAATTACCAATACAGATTTCAAACAGTAGTAGATAGAGAAAAATATACTTTGTAAAACAGATACTGTCTTCCCACAGAGAAAGGAATTCCAACAACTTCCATATTCTTTAAGTAATTATTTTTACGTAATTACTACACTGAACAAACTGTGTTCAAACATCTATTTATATAAAAATTCTACAGGTAGAAAATAGCAGGAGCTAGCACTTTATTGGAAAGTGTCCTGATATGCTGATTATAGATTTTTATAAATTATAAGCAAATTACCAATTATTAGCCATTTATTACGGTGAAAGTAGTGCCACATAACATGGTAACACTTCACCACTCTAGTTTGAATTCTGGTATGTTTCTGAAGGAAATATGATTGAGATGCGTGTCATACAGGTGTTAGGTTCTAAAAATACATCATGAGGCGAGAATCTCAGTTGGTCAAGACAACCTTTAAAAATCTTTTGGTTGCTCATAAAGTACGACATATGAGGTCCATTGTCACGTCACTGGTTTTTCTTCCAACACTGGAATGGATTGCTGTTTCTTTAATTGAACTCTAAACGTAATTGGCTCTCATTTACAGGTCATGTTGCAGGGAAAATACATATCTTAAACACTAGAATCATACTCAGTGTGGTGAGCTGTGACACGTAGGATCCGCAAGGGATGTGAAAACTGGCTGGCTGAGGGAGCAGCCAATTTACCCTTAGATCTCAGATTTTCTTTGGCACTTAATGTTCATCGACTGCAATTCAGGCAGGATTATAGGTGCTTTTTAATTTCTCCTTCCTTCTTCTTTTTTTGCCAAGTATATAAATTAAATATGTGTTGACATATCTCTACTATATTACATTTTTTTCAAAACACGCCCCTATTTATGCTGTTCACTAAATTCAGAAAAGGCTTTCTTTGCTCGCAAACAGATTAGATCAAATTCATAAGCATAGGTATTACACCTATATACAAAACAAATAGAACATTTAAACTCAACAGCCTTTTCTCAATAACTTACCAGATGCTTTGACAGTCGGCTCCCAAGATCCCTCATTCCAATACTGAGCTGGGTCCTGTACTCAAATCCTTTCCCAAATTCAATGTAGAGAAGATCAGCCAGGTCACCCGAGTCAGGGGCTCCATCCAGAGCAACAGTTACAAGGGCATTCAGGCCTACCCAACACAGTTTAAAATTCTCCAGGTGAGATGGGTTTGATTATTTTAATATTTTTGCATCTGTATTTAAATTGTCATTCTAAGAAAACAGTTGCAAGAGAAACACTCATTTTATTGTCCACTTCCCCCAACCGAACAACGCAAAACTAACAACTGACAAGACTATAATCAGAGAACAAAAAGAATTACCTTTTTCAAAACTAATTAAATTGGAGACTGGGGAAATTATAATAGAACTTCCAGTTCCCTGATGATCTGAAGTGAGACAGTGAGTTTAAGAAGGTCCACAGAGCATGCTAGAGTACACAGGAATTCATAGATTAAGAAAGCAAGTTTTGCCACTCAAAGGGGGATCCTTGGAGCAGCAACACTGGCATCACCTGGAAGTTTATCAGAAATACAGAATCTCAGTTCCCATCCCAGACCTATGGAATAAGAATCTGTATTTTAATAAAACCCCCAGGTGATCTGCACACACATTAAAGTTTGAGAAGCACAGCTCTAAATGACCTCACAAAGAATTGACAATCCAGGGGTCGGCCCTGTGGCCTACTGGTTAAGTTTGGCATGCTCCACTTCGGTGACCCAGGTTCGGTTCCTGGGTGGAGACCTACACAACTCATCTGCAGCCATGTTGTGGCAGCGACCCACAAACAAAATAGAGGAAGACTGGCACAGATGTTAGCTCAGGGTGAATCTTCCTCAAGCACAAAGAAGATGATTGGCAATAGATGCTAGCTCATGGCGAATTTTGCTCAGGAGAAAAAAAGAATTGACAGCCCAGTTGGACTTATAGGTGGCAAAAGACAGAAAGAGAGCTCTTGTCAGGCAATTGGAAACAAATGACACAGATTCATCCAGAGCTGTGGCTCATAGGCTTTGGGATTTTTATAGATCACAATATTTCAAAGAAAACTTTTAGTGACTAATAGAGGGTTGACTTATTTTGCAAAGCAAGAACATTAAATGATGGTAGGAATAAATCTGGCAATCGTTATGGTAGAGGTAACCATAGCAACAACTGTGCTCTCATTTATTAATAGGTACTATGTGCCTGGAAGTTGGTTAAGTGTTTTGCTTGCGTTATCTTATTCATAAGATACAAATACAACCGTATAGGAATGTGCAATTGTAGCTCTATTTTACAGACAAGCAAACTGAGGCTTGGAGAGGTTAAATGACTGGCTCAAGTGACATTTTTAGGTTTTCATCAAGACAGCCCGATTCCAAAGCCTACACTCAAAGGACATTTTAATAACAAAACTCTACTAAGGACATGGAATAAATCTGGCTTTATGAAACCTGACTGCACTGGCATGTTTTCTCATTTTATTACGGATGAGTGAAGAATTCTTTGGATGGGACTTGGAAACCAACGACCTAGAACAGATAAAGAAATGTTCAAGGACTTGGCTGAATGAAGAATGCCTTCTTATACAAGTTTATATATGATTTTGAATGAATGATTTTGAATGAGAGGAAGAGGACAATGAAGAGAATAAAGTTCCAGGGACATAGGGGAGGCTTGGGTTCTAGGAGAGGAGAACAGAATGGTTGGCTGAAGTGGAATAAAGGAAGAAACAGCAAAGAATCGGGTGACCAGCTCACCCTTGTTTGCCTGGACTTTCTTGGTTTTAGTGCTGACAGCCTCTGGCTTGTCTCAGGGAAACCAGGACAGTTAGTCAGTCTTCTAAGAATTAGAAGGAGGGGGAGGAAATGGATGGTGGAGTGGGCTGGGATAGGCAATGAGGAATGTGGAGCCCATCAACTGGAGTTTAATGATCAAGAGAAGGCAAGCTAATGGGTTGTTAGTATAGGCTTATTTCTAAGGGAAAAAAATCTCACATCTGATTTTTCTTAAAAGTTCCAGGAAGTGTAAAAATGTAAGAGTTATGAGAACCATGGGATTGTTGATTTGAAAGAAATATGCACACAACTATTATTTATATTTATATTTATATTTATATTTATATTTATAACTGCTTTATATTTATATTTATAACTGCTTTTCTCAGGATGGGGGCCTCCAGTCCTGTTCCTTTCAGAATTATCCAATAAATGAGTCATATGATCTTAAACACAGTGTCTTAAATTCCTAAAAATTAAGGAAGAAAAGATTTCAAAAATTGGGAGAATAAAGAATCACTGGGTAGACTCTAGAATATTAGATTTAAAAAAATTAAGAAACCAATCCAAACCCCAATGCACAGGGATTAATTATAAGGCAACGTCGACCACTGTGGATCCGTTTCTCCCGGTCTCTTGTTGTTCTGTGGTGATTGCACAGTTTACATATATAGACATCTGGCCTCAAGTTGGGGAGGCTCTCCTAGGTGAACAGATCACACGGCCCAGCAACACCTGAAATCGTATATGTTTAAATATGGGAATCCAGAGCTAGAGGTTCTCCTTGTCCATATTGAGAGCCATTTGATACTTTGCAAAGAACATTATGGTCATCATTCCTTTATCTCTTTCATTCAAAGATTTTGAATTTCTGAGGATATTCGAAATCAAGCTTCTGAAATTGAAACTCATTTACTAGTTTTCCTTTGGTAGGTGGAAGAAAGAGGACTGGTCTTAGAAATCTGGGTGTTCCAAGAGAAACTTCCTGGAGAAAACTCTAATGTTGTCTGCAAGAGATACATCTTTGCCCTACAAAAGCAAAGTTGAAATCAAAAAACTCCTACCCACCCAAACTAAACAGTCTAGGGTCTTGTTCTCAGTCTGCACTAATCTCTACACTATGGATCATTAAAAAAGGCCAAGACTTCATAGAATAAAGAGAAAGCAGCTTTAGTAAATAAAAGGCAAAATAAAAATCCTTGCTTTCCAGCTGTAAATCCAGTGAACTTTGTAATTTGTTTAAGATTGAGGAGAGAGAACCAAACAGAAAAGCCAAAATCCAGTCAGCCTCTGATAGGTAACCTAGGAGGCAGATATTTATGGCAGGTTCCCTAGAAGCAGAGTCTTCGAGAGCGATGTGGATGAGCACAATTTATTGAGGAAGCACTCTCAGAAGAAAGGGAGTGAGGGAAGCAGCACAGGGCGGGGGCAGGAGCTGAGCAAGACGGTGTTTCAGTTGGAGGTTAGCTTCAGCCTGACCCCATGGGGAACTCTGGAGCATAAATTAAACCACAGAACTGGTGCCACTTTGAGGCAAAGATTCAACTATTTGTACTCTACCTGCTGCCCAGGGGTGGGGTAGGGAGTAACCTTCCAGGTGAGGCAGATTCCATTGGCCAAGGGAAATTCCTCAGAGAGACGGGAACCTGTGAGTTATTAGCAGTCAACACTCACAGCACCTGGAGCATGGGGGAAGCTGACTGGAAAAGGGGGTCCGGGTGGGGCACCAATAACATTCACTTACAGGGAAGTATTTCTATTCTTAGTCAAACCAGAACATGTGGTTGCATTTTTCTTCCACTGATTCATATTTTAGTAAGAACTGACAATAAGTCAGACAGGGCGTTAGTTCCTGAAGCCAAAAGCCTGGTGCCAGAGCTTTAAAAACTCATCAACACCATGGTTGGTCCATCTGTGGTCTGAAGGAAGGAACTGATTAGAGAGTCCCAAAACATGAGTAAACTTGTCCAACAAGTTTGCTTGCAACTCTGGAAATTCTGAGTGTTAGAAGAGAATAATCCAACTCTCCTATTTCTTGGTCAAGGAGAAATAACACAGTTTGCTCCTGCTGACACTGAAGAAGTAGTAAGATTAGATAACGCAGGCTGGGGAGACAGGCACATTCTCCGGGAAAGCTTAGAAAGAAGAAATACAGTAATATGATAGAAAGAATAGGACATTGTATTCAGTACTGTTTCATACACACAGGGCGTGAGAAAAAAAGTAGATGCCAAAATGTTCTGAGAGCTCATTTGCTCTGTCAAGTGCATACAAAGTGGAGAGGTTGGCGAATTCAGGGTTATTTGAGTGCCTGGAAACTTAAAGAGCCAGAATTGAATTCTGAGATTATAAAATTAATAAACACTCTTTTCCTACTCATCCCCCATGCTCAGTACCTTCTTTTCTAAGTTCATCAGATTTTTGTTCGAGTTTTTCAATATCATCATCCAATCCATCTGAAAACAAGAGAACCACCTAGGAAAGTGTTCAAAAAAGAAAAATGAGTAAAAAGAAGGTCATTGCAACTATAGACCAACAAATAAAATAAAACCAAGTTACCTTTCCTCGAGCGGCCGATTTATTCTGAAATGCGTCCCATAGAGAACTCAAGAGGTTGGCGTTGAGAAGAGATGGTCCTTTAACCGTTATATCCTTCAAGCTGTTCAGTATGTTTTCACTATAGATCTCAAACTTGGGGGAATATTTTTCCATAGCATTGGTCACTTGAAAAGCCACACTAACCTGAGTCTCTGTGCCCACCTCACAGCTTACCCCATTGAGGGAGCTGATGGCACGTAAGATGTGTTGAAGGTAAGTTTCCATCCAAGACTGACCTTCAAGAAAAGTCTGCCCACTCTTCTGAGTTGCGATGTCAAATCCCACTACAACGTCCACAAAACAATCTAGGATTCAAGGGAAAAGCATATTTTATTAGATTAACAAATACCTTTATTTGACTTGGATTCTAAGTCTGAATCAAGGGACTTGAAATTCTTATTTCTATTTCAGTTATAAGTTGGGAAATAAGGAAGAGCATGAGCAAATAATGGAAGATGCTAAGAACCACTCTTTTATAACCAATAAAATTATAAGCGTATAGTATTATTCTATTTTTAGTTGGTATAAAGTTTAGATGATTTTATAACAATTAAAGTTCTGACAGATTTTATTGTGGCCATGGGAAAAGCCATGTAGAATCATTTAAACATCCCTAAAATATATTGTGGAAATGTTAATAGTCTAAAATAGGAAATTCATATCATACTACTTAATCAGTTTCAGTCATTCAACAAACATTAAATTATAATAATTATAAGGGAAATATAAAAACATTTGAATGGAGAAAGTCATTTAGAAAAAAATAAATCACAAAAGCCTTATCTAAAGGAAGGGTTTTGATGATTTATCTTTGTAGAAAGAATCTCTAATTCCTCTTTTCTCTTCTAACATCCATTCAGAAAAGAAAAAGTGAGAAGAAAAATAAAAAATAAAAAATTCAGGAGATCCTTTGAGATCTTACTTAATTTAAGTCCTACAAGTGAAGAAACTGGGCACCAAATTACCCATATTCAACCTTGTCAAAGATGGCGCTGCCTTCAGAGCTCAGCCCCGCAGAAGCCAAAGCCACTGCCATTTGGGGGTTCAAGAAATACTAAGAGTTATTTGCATTTAAAGCGCTTCATTCTTATCCTTATTAACTCCAGGGACATTTAAGCATTGGAGAGACTAGAAGGGGCTTGATATTTTAAGCTAAGCCTCCTAAATGGCAGATAATTAGAGAAGGACAAAGTCATGTGACATATACACTGTTCTTTCAAGAAATTTTAGGTTGGCTAAAAACTTCGACCTTTTCTAGTAAATTCAATACATATTGCTTGCTTGGTAAAATAAGGGGGAGGAAAGTTTATTTTTAATTTACTTTGTTTAGATAAGCAGTTTTTCACATATTTGTTGTGTGGCCGCTTACACTACCTCAAGAGACACTGATCAGTTGGACATTGCAAGTCTTTGAGAGCAAAATGTCAGTTTTGATTCTCAAAATAAGGGCCAATATCTTGATTCATTTTTAATGAGAAAAGAGTTGGGTAAGAGAAAAAAAGAGACTTATTTGATAATCAGTTTTCACCAGGAGATTCAAGGTAAATCAAGGTTATCAAAAAATCTGAAAAGGTGGGTCTTATTTTACCATATTTACTTTATTGGAAAATCTCTTCTCTGATATTAAGAAAATGTAATGAAGAGACAGAAATTAGTCAGAAGGAAGCATCAGAATATGTCCTTTCCAAAATTCTTCTTGAACCTACATCCTTTCATTTCTATCTTGAGATGGAAAGTTTCATTCTTGGATGAATATTCTTTTAACCCCTAAACAGAAAACCATTCAGTAACCAAAATACGTTACTGCCTTTAAGGAAAACAATCTCTTGTGAAAAAACAACCACTGGCAGAAATGCTAAAATGACACTGAGTGATCCTGGAAACTGTGTCCTATAAAAATCGAGTATTTTACCTTTTTGTCTAGACTACTGAAAGCAAAAACTCTAGGAAATAAGTTTCCTGTGTTTATTTAACTACTGCAAATTGACAAATGATTCCCTAATAATCTGATCAAAGGAATGGAATTTGGGGAACAAGTCCGGAGTTCACAGCCACGTGTCTAGGTACAATTAGAAAGACGAGGCCATATTAACCAAGCGGCTCTCACGTGATGGCCTTGCTAACCCTACAGAGACAGCTGCCCTGCAATCAGGAGCCCTTCAAAGTTAACGAGAAGCAGGGCTAGCTTTGGAATTGAGCTGGGGAGAAAGCTACAATCAGATTTCCAAAGAGAAATGATGAATGATTAAACAAGAAAATATGAATAACTTGGATTTCCAAAGAGAAATAATGAACAATAGAGGGTGAGAAAAAGAAGTCAAACTAGTGTTCTGAGCCTCTGCCCAGTCCTCGCAAACAGCAGTCGGGAAGCCTGGAGGGGGAGGCATAGAGTTTGGTGTTAGTCACGCAGCAGTCCTGACACTGTGGCTGCTAAATAACTTCTGGCAAACCTCTTAACCTCTCTGGGCATTAATTTCTTGTCTATAAAAATAAGGAGATTGTACATTTCAAGATAAAAATACAAAAGAACAGAGTGGATTGGACTAGACAGAGTCTCATGGTTCCCTGCCAGGCCCAAAAGATGATTTTAATTATCTGACTTACAAAGAAAGTCCTTAACTGGAGTTGATGATGGCAGATCCTTAGTATCAACAAATACTGTCAAGAAGGCAAGAAGGTAGGGTATATTAATAGGATTGGAAGACAGATTTCTTGAGAAAATACTTCAAAGAGGAATGTCAGGCTGTCGGCAGTTATTAGCTGGGATAGAACAGAAAATTGTTTGGGGCCTTTGAAAGAAGGGGTATCTTAGATGAAAAAAGAGAAAGAATGATCTAGAAAATATAGTTAGATACCATAAGAAACCTAGTTTATATACCTCCTGGATTTACTTGGATCCTCCCGCCCCCTCCCCGCCCCCCTCCCCCAGGACCTAGACATTTGTCCAGTGGACAGCTTCAGCTGCCACCATTGTCTGGTCTCCCAACGCTGTGGTGGGGTGGACCAGGCTTTGACATAGCCTCTATCATGCTCACTGCAGTGGGGTCACAATGACTCTTGTGCCCACATCCAACCCAACTGAACTCATGGGAGTTCCAGCTCCTTCCACTACTTCCAGCCTCAGATACATTGCACTATGGGTCCTGTATCTGGTTTCCCCTAAAGGGCTGAATAACACGATGCAATAGGGTGGGAGAGTTAACTCTCCACGTGGCCAACTCTGACCAATGAGAGGCAGTAGTTGAGAAGGAATCAGAAGATTAATCCCCTTGTGTATTTCCCCGATGGACTGGTCTATACAGTGGTTCTATATGGCTTCCTTGGTAAGGTTCTGCCTGACCAACGTACTGGTTATGTCTTCTCAAGGAGCTGTAGCTAGCTCGGTAACATACCGTCTCATATTTACTTTCCCTTCTTTCCTGTATGGCTTCCCTTCCACCCACCCTTGCTTCCCTGGGATTGTACTCCCCCTAAAGTATTAGCACATAAACTTTGTTTTGAGCTCTATTTTCTAGAGAACCTGGTTGAGACAGGAACATACAGAGATCCTTGTCAAGAAAAGCTTAAAATGACCATCCATTTTTTCCCCTTATATTTCTCACATTCCTTAAATCAAATCCTGAGGGTCTCTCTTACTTCGTCCTAACCAGACTGTGCTTTTGCCTCCTCTCCTTTTTGATTCATCTATCCGTGATGATGCATAAGATGAGAGGTGCTCTTCATTCTTTTGCTCTCTAATCATAGCTCCATGCCAAAAAAGGCAGGACTTCCCTATCCTGAAAACTGCCTGAAGTCTCCTCTGGGTGCTCGGAGTAGCCAGGCTCAAAGAAAAACCAGGAAAACAAGCATAAATGAGGTAAGAAAGACTTTGCAGTTTAGTTACTTAGAGGAATTTGGTGTATGTGGACACATTAAAGTTGAACATAGCTCTGAAACGTTGTTAAAATATTTAAGTTCCTAAGCCAAAGAACTTGGTAAATTGTCCTCCTGTGAACTGATCCCATCACTGCATACATTTGCATCTATAAGATGCCTCAAGGTGCCCTCTGCAACACTCTATGATGGGAACTAATACTCATTGAACGTTTACCGCACACTGTCCATTCATTAGCTCACATGTCTTCAGGAAACAGAATAAGGAGAAACTCTTCTAATATTCATTTTGCAGAAGAGACACTGTGTCTTAGAGCAACTGGCCTGAGGTCTCACCCTTATTACTGTGGATCTCACATTGGAGATTCAGACCCAAGCTTGTCTGGAGTCCATACGCTGAACTACCTTATTTGACCACTTCCTGGGTAGCCAGTGTGATAGGTTACTAGTTCTGCCACCAGCTTGTGACGTGGGCAGTGCTAGCTTAGCAGCAAGTGGTTTCCACAGGGAGCAGCAGCCGCGGGAACAATGTCAAGATACAAACCCATGATTTCTTACTAAGTCCCAGCTATTAATTCATGAAGCACAACACTTAGACACTAGCTCTTTATAACATCAGCATCAGATAACCTAGACATGCTAAATAGGCATCCTAAAATAGGCAGCATGATTTAACCAATAAATGGGTTGGAGTCAGACAGACTTTGGTTTCAAGATTCTGTCACTTCCTGTATCCTCTGGGCCAGGTTATCAATATTCTTTTGAGCCCCAGTTTCCTCATTTATAAATGGGAATAAAAATACAAACCACACAGGATTTGGGAAGAATTTAATGAGATAACACATTTAAAATGCTTAGAGTACCAGGCTCGACCCTTCATAGATGCTCAAGAAGTATTCTTAGTCACTTCCTTCGTATCTCCACACAGCTGACCTTCCTTTCACACATGTTGAGTCATAATGTAGAATCAGAGAAACTCAGAGATGACGCAACTTTACAAATGGGAAAACGAAGAAAGGATAGTGACTTCTCCAAAGTGATGTATATTTTAATAAGAAACAAAGCTTGATGTTCAGGCTCTAAGTCTGGTTTTCTTTGAACCCCACCAAGCTATTGTCTGATTTCTTTGACTTGGGGGTTCAGAGTTTAAGAAGAACTTGCATCCTCTAATATATCTGCACAGGCCTTTGAAGGTTTATCAGTGTTCATTCCAGCCTCATCTGTCCTCAGCCCATGGCTTGGCTACAAAGGCCTCACATTCTTGCTTGCTGCAGTAACGACTTCGAGTTTATCTCACTACAGCGTACTTTCCTGATTTACTTATTTATTTTTACATTCATGGCTCTTTCCTTTAAAGATAACTCACTCCCTACTTGGAGTGCATACTCCTGGTTTTCACTTTCCACGTGGTTTTCTTTCGCTCTCTCAAGCAGAGACTAGATGGTTCCAAAATAATTTTTCCCTAATAATTGGAAATGGGTATTTCATGTGAAATAGGAAATTAATGTGGAAGCTTTGGCTGAGCTCACCGGACACATTCCAAAACATGAGGAGATCCTGAAGCGGGATTTATAAAGACAGTAGTCCCCAATCAATTATAGGATTCTTAAACTTCAGCCTGCACATCGGGTCTTATAACAGGTTTGAGCCCAGAGTTTAGAAGAGCATTTTGGAGAGAATGGTTTATGTGCTGTGAGCTCTCCCACCATGTGCACACATACACACACATACAAGGAGAGGTGGCAATTTCCTCTTTAAGCCAGGCAAGAAGAGCTTTAAAGAGATGACTTGGAGATGACCCAAGCCTAGGAATTCTAAGGAATAAGACACAGGATGGCAAGCTGTACTCTCTGCAAAGGAGAGGTGGCCACACTGGGGGGCCATAACTTCCACTGTTTATTGGGGCAATTGACATGTTATTGTTTCCCATGGGGCTGATATGGCCACTCATAAGAAAGAGCTGTTGTGGGTTCTTCTGATCTCCTGTCCAAGAAGGTTACCTGGAAGGGCAAAGAGACGGCAGAATAAAGCTGGAGGCAACACCAGATGTCCAGAGGCTGCAGAAGGCATAAGGGGACATCTGGAATTGAGGACATCTTACCTTTCTCAAGGGAACAATGGTTGAGAGATCCCCCAACAAATGTGCTTTGGGCGGGTGGAGACGGTGGGAGGAAGCAGGGGAAGCCTTTGAAGGACCCATGAATGGACCCAGCTTTAGACATGGGCTATCGTCAGAGAAAATCAATTCCTGACAAGCACCATCAAGTAAGAACTTTCCTGTACCTCTTTAGCTCTTTTCCCTTCCCCAGCCGATTCTGGAGAGGCCAGAAATCATCGTTAGCAAGAAGGGGGCAGGGCCTGGGAGGAGAGAGTAGAAGTGAGAAGTGGGAAACAATGAGTAAAACGCCAACCACGTGTGGCCTCTTCTCTGTGGCAGGTGAGCAGCCTGTGGCAGGCTGGGAAAGCAGAGTAACACTGAATGAGGTTTGAAGTTTTAATAGTTACATTGGATGGACACATTAATCACCAAAAAAAAGTTCACTTATTTCCTGAAGGTGGCTAAGGGCAAGGGGATAGCCGGCCCCCATGAATAAATTTAATGGTTCAGTGGAAGACGAAAATGAAGTGACTTTATAATTACATGCCAGGTGTCATGCTTATTCAAAGGAAAGTTTAAATACCCATTTTCTCATTTAATCCTCACAATGATCTTTTGAACTAGGTGCTGCTATCATTCACATTTTACAGAAGAGGAAATTAAACTTAGAAAAGTTAAGCAACTTGTCCAAGAAAAAATGGCCACCGAGCGAGGCTTTGTAGCCAGGTTGCCTGGCTCCAGAGCTGCCTCTTAGTAACCAAGCAGCTTGCCTCTCCCTGGTGGAAATACAGGGTTAACGATTACTGTGGATAGTTATACAGAACCACAGCCAAGCTGTCAGGCACCTTTATAAAAATACAAAAAGTTATCCCTCCTGCAAGACCTTCCCTTCCACCTGCTGGAAAAATGTCAAAAGGTGCTAATTTGTAAGAAGCCATTTACTAATTTCTGCAGTAAAGTTTCATAATAGAGATATAAACCTCCAGGGATGTTCCTTACGTACCAATATGCAGCACTAGACAGGCCCATTGCCAGGCAACCAAAATTGGCAAATAGTTTATTTCTTTGAGGCATGTTCTCTAACCTCTGAACCCAACCTGATTGTAAACAGTGGCCTTTTTCACACACCTTCTCAACTCGAGGCATTTCCATTCACAAAGGGGGCATGCGCTCCCAGGAGACAGGGAGAAAAGAGAGATAAGCTCTCAGATGTCCTGTTTCTCAATCCCTAAGTCACAAAAATTACTTGATAACTGTGAAAAGTTCAAGCTGAAAGCCAGAGGCATAAATCTAAATTCTTCACCAGCCCCAGGGGATGTAAACAGAGCTTGAAGAAAATGTCAGTAAGACAGGGAAAGATAGATGTTGGAATCCTGGATTAACAGCAATTCATCTCATAAAAATACTTAGCATTTTTAGTAAAAACGCATCTTAATGAGAATACTAAGGAATTTTAATAGACCGCAATCTCCCTTTGAAACAAAAGTGTAAAATGGCAGCTGAAGGGCACATGAAATACTTACTGCTCTCTCCCCCCGTGGTACAGATGTTGCGAACTATCCTCTTCTTGACCTTTCTCAGTTCATCGAAGTCATGAACCGTCAGTTTTTTATCTGCCGTCCCAGTGATCTGAATGAGCTGCTGGTCATCCACATCCCCGATGCCCACGGAGTAAATGTTGATCCCTTTGCGTCTCAGGTCCTCAGCGGCCTGAGCCACCTCATCTTGGGACTGGCCATCTGTGAGAACCAGTAACACCTGTGGGGTACCTGCATTTATCCGGCTGCCCATGTCTGGTCGGAAGTAATGCCCCACCCGCCGGAGCGCAGCGCCGATGTGGGTATATCCAAAGATCTGCTGGATCTTTTCAATCTGAAGTGATATCTCCTCTTCGCCTATGAAAGTTCCCAGTGGAAACTCTGGCTGATAGTTATGGCTAAATTGGGCCGCTCCTATACGCACTCTGTTGACAGTGACATCAAAGTCTTGAACAACGGATGCCAAGAATGCCTTCATCTTCTGGAAGTCATCTGGATGAATGCTATTTGAACCATCCATGAGGAAGACAAGATCTATCTGTCCAATTTCACAATCTACAAACAAGAGGAAAGGGAAGAACAACAAAAAATCAGATCATTATTCCTTCTTTAACCGAGCAAGAGTTAATTAAACGTTTGCAGCTATACAGAAGTGATATTTCTGAAGGTAGTTTCTTATCTTTTGCCACCCTGTGGTCACATTGATTGAAGAGGAAATAAAAACAATGAGTTCATAAAGGCAGCACTAGGCATGAACGAGGTCACACAGCCTTTTATGTTTCTCTTGGCTTTTCCATTTGGTCTTGATGAGGATTTTTAGGCTGCTTAATTTTAAAATGGTTTATGATGAGGATTTTTAGGCTGGTTACTTTTAAAACTGCAGACAAGAAGCAGGCTCCGAGGACTGGAATTTTGCTTGCCCTTTTGAGACATTTGCGTTTGTGAAGGAAGGGGGGATGACCTTGTAGGGACCTGAAATTGGCCACCCCAGGATATGTCTCTTTGGCATCAGGATTGTTTTGGGCTGATTGCTTTTGATGGGCTGGGACAGGAAAGGAGGCTCTGGGGAATGGAACTTGCCCTTGTTGGGACACATTTACATTTGTAAGGTAAATCTCTACCTGTAAAACGTGCCTCCCTCTCTGTACCAGGAAGAAGAGGAGAGATGACCTTGTCCCTAGAAACTCTTAATGGGGAAGGCAAGAACTTAAAGTTGGTTGCTGTCTGGCAATCTCATGTAACTGGTTTAGGGTGGTGGCGTCTAACCTTTCTAACCTTTACTTAATCGGATTTGATTCTTGTCTAAAAGTCATGGGATCACCCAATGACCAGACCCCACCTGCACTGATACCATTTTAACTTTTTTTCATGTTCTTTCCTTTGTCTTCGTAAAGAGATGACTCACATACCTATGCCTTAAATTTAGCCCTAACCCTCAACTCGGGGCAGCAGCAGGAGCTCTGACTGCCCGTGGGTCCTGTCCCTACGCACCAGCTCTGCCTGCCCATGAGTCCTGTCCCCATGCCAGTGGGGGCAGCAGCAGCGGCCCTGCCTGCCCATGGGCCCTGTCCCCATGCTATTCTATTCTCTAAATAAAAGAGCACTACTGCCAGATCTTGACAGTCCAAGAAATCTTTCTTTCGACTCCTCGGCTCACCGACCCCACATCATTTCCACACCATTTTCTTCTCCGAGATGCCAGAGAATTGGGGGTGGTGCTACAGAAAACTTGTTCTCACCTGCAATCTAGCCTTAACCCTTCCAGAAAGCCTAGTGATAGTAGTAGCATAGCAAGAAAAAACAAAATAACATACATCCATTTAGGGATTCAAATAAAGAGACAGATGGTCTGTATCATTGACTTGGCCACCTCTGGCCAGTTGAGCCAGTAAGCACTTTTCTGGTTTATTAAGGCAAACTGAGGTTTTAAAATCATGCCTTCTGGCCTATATTTAGTCAGTTTTTCTCTTTATCAGCCTCCTTTCTGGTGTATACAGGCAAAAGTATCTACTTGAGAAAAATATTTTTGACAAACAATGCAGTACAGTTTAGACATGCTTCTCCTGTATTAACACAGCAAATACAAAACAAAAATATGAAAGACCATTGCCAATGAATGAGTTATGCTTGGCACATGCTCATGTGTGTTCCTTAGCCTTCTGGTAACCATTATCGTTTCCTTGAATTCCCCACAGATTTCACCACTGACCCAACTTAATTAATTCTCATTTTAGCATCAGAAAACATTAAAGTATATGAGATTCCTGTGGTCAAGATGAGCAAGGAAGAAATAAAAAGAAATATGGTAAATAGGTCCTTCAGGAATTGGTTAACTCATTAAATTCATTTGTTTCAGATTCAAATAAAGGAAATAAAGTACTGTTTTTCTATTCAAGGGAGAACTTTCAATATAAAAACTCAATGTCACCTTCTACAGTGGACTTGAAAAGGCCAGATAGAATTTCAGGCATTGGCCAACCAAAGGTAAGAGATTTGTCCCAGTTTTCAGTAAGACCTAGACAAATTTTGTTAGTTTTGTGAAAGAAAAAGATAATATGTAGCTGCATTCTAAGGAGGCAAGGCATATATGAAAACCAGAAAAGCTAAATAACTTTTAAAAGGAACTGCACCAAGATGTTGGAATCCTAGATGAACAGCAATTCATGTAATAAAAATGCTTACTATTTTTAGTAAAACACATCTTAATAAAAATACTAAGGAATTTTCATTGATCACAATCTCCCTTTGAAACAAAGGCGTAAAATGGCACCTGAATGAATGGATGAATACATATGTACATACACACACAAATAAATGTGGCAATGCAATCTCCAGCTGCTGAAATAGAAATACAGCAACCAGGCCAAACTAGATCTCACTGTCCTCTGCTCTGGAAACATCTGAGGCTGGAACACAGTGATTAATATTGGGCTCCATGTTTTAAATAAGCTTGTGCCATAAAAGAAATAGGTGAAGGAACTGGGGGCTTCTAGCCTGGAGGAGAGAAGACTTCAGGCAATGATTGCTCGGTCTGAGGAAGAGACGAAATTTGATTTGTGTAAAGAGCAGGAAGAAGAACCAGTGGGAGGAAATGACATGCAAACAAATCTGTGTTTCAATAAAGACTGTACAAAAATGGTGAATTCCCCATCACTAGAAGAGTTTAGGCAGAAGTGAGTTGGCATGTTGTAGAAGGTATTCCCCTTTGGGGAGGAGGCCAAATGAAATGTCCTTGAGGTCTTTCCAACCCTGCGGTTCTATAACATGGAAGCTCTATGAAACAATTAGCGCTTCTTCTCTCCTCTCTGGAGAACTTGCTTCCGAAGGCTATTGCTTTGGTTTCTCCCTCATTTGGACCTGTGCTGATAATTAAGAAAAACTTAATTGACAAATCTTACCTACTTTTGAAGAGTTACACACACTAGCTGACACATCTGAAAATATCCCCTTTAGGCCTCCAAAAGTCTCCACGAAGAAGTACTTGTCACTCGATCCTGCCATGGCCAGCAGCTCCACGGGATTGGCACCAGCAATTCCCACGGCCAGGACAAGAATGCCTTTGTCCCGCAAGGCCTTGGCTGTGGCATTGAGCTTGTCTGCATCATGCGATTCCCCATCAGTGATCACAATGAGGACTTGGGGGACGCCCCTCTGCAGGCGGCTGCCCCGGGCTTCGGTGAACATGTGGTCTGAGAAGGCTAGTGCCTCAGCGGTATAAGTGTTGCCCCCCATGGGCTGGTCATTCTGGAGCACGGAAATCACCTCCCACTTTGTGCCAAGGGTATCCAGATAGAATAGCACTTCTGGGTCATCAGCATACTTCAGAGCCCCAAACCGGACCTGATTCTTGCCAACATCGGCTTTTTTCACCAAGTCAGTCATAAAGTCCTTCATGATATTATATTCATCATAGTCAATGCTTCCAGAGCTGTCAATCACAAATACAACGTCTAAAACTTCAATCCGCTTGCATTCTAAAAGACGGGGAGAAAGAAAAACCATATGAGGTTAGCTTTGGACATCATGGGAGACACCCCTCCCCGACCTGTTTTTTAATTACTGGTGTCTCCTCTCCATGAGGTCAAGCTGTATATTAGAATGTCTGTTCCCTGGATAACAGACACAATGCACATACATTTGTGCTGCCAGTATGTAATAATCCTCAATTAGGTGAGCTTATAGGATAATGCAGATGTGAAGTGAAGCCTATTGTAGGCAGCAGGAAGGGGGAGGCAACAATCACAGGATCATGAGGAATAACCATTTCAAATGCTTCTGGACTAAAAAAAAAATCACAATTCTGTGGAAATTTTCCTGCCTAGCTGGTTCCTTCAACATGTGCTTTCATTTATACAAATTTGTCGACTTTTTCCAAGCCACAGGGATCACGCGGTGTTACTCTTAAGATAAACCTTGGGGAAATGACCAAATGAAATGAATTTGGCAACACTGTATATTTTTCTCATGGTTATATGATGGCTGACTTTTCAAGGTTACATTTTCTCCCTTTCTGACTTTCTCGAAACATTATCTATTTTCATTATTGGGCCTCATTATAGAAATAAACCCATTTCACACTTGGCCCAACTAAGTCGTCCTAGCATGACGTTCCTGTTAACTTTTAAAACTTTGGGTCAGTGCCATGGAAAAGTAAAGCAGGAAAGACCCAATTACTACTTAATCCGTGTGTGTGTAGCATACTTTATCTAAAGGTGCAGACTTCCAAATTCGAACTCATTCATTCAGGAGAAATGGAATTGTAAGATGGTTAATAGTTTAGTCCTTATATAGCACAATCTCTCTACAGGCCTTAGAAAGGTATGTTTTAAATGTTAACTCACCCATTCTGGAGGAACGGAATTGTGAGAAAGTACCCCCTCCAAGAGCTTACCACATTTCCTTCTTGCGCCAGCTACTTGCTTACTGTGTGGCAGGGTTATTGAAAATGTACTCACCTCACTAACTAGAGGCCATGCGTATGGAAGTTACAAACCCAATTCTCAATTCCCAAATCCTCTAAAGGCTGGTTCCACAAAAAAACAAACTACCTCTCTCTGCCCTGGGGAGCCTGCTTGGATGACCCACGGGCCCGGGGGCCAGATTGCTAGTGTTGGCACCCTTGAAAGAATTCGGATTTGTTCTGGGTGGAATCACCAGGAAATACAATCCAGATGACACCTCTTTCCACAAAACACAGACCACAAGCATGAAGCTTTCTAGTGGGAGTTGAACAGAACTGTTCTTTGAATAGCAGGACATGTTCCTCTCTTTCCTCGAAACTCCGTTAAGATCCATCTCCTTTAGATCCATCTAAAATCCACAGAGATTCTTCTGAATGCCTCTGTCACCAAGGCCCGTGAATCACAGTATAAATCAGTTCCTTGTATTTGCTGAACTTTCGTTTTATCACTTCCATTATTCTGCAGTTTCATGGGAGGAGAATGGCGACTATGTTATTACTTCCTTGGAAGCATCCATTACTCAAGTTCCCATACTATATTCCTCCTTTATAGGATTTAATAAATATTAAAGTGTTTCTACAAACATTATCTCATTTTATTTAAGTACTGGATTTTTAAAAATTGTAAAATAAGCATATGTTGAATGTTAGGTCAAAGGGGGGCCACCTTGCCCAGGAGGTTATGCCCCTCTACTGCCTGCCTCAGCAGCCCACATGGAGCCCAGGGACTCAGGTTATATGAGGCTGGGCCCCTGGCCTCAAGGAGGAACCAACTCTGATGTACTTCATGCTCTAGAGTTCCCCCTGGGATTTGGCTGAAGCTAGACTCCAGCTGAGACCACATCCTCGCCTAGCTCCTACCCATGCCCTGTCCTGCCTTCCTTTCCCCCTTCTGGAAACACCTCCTCAATAAATGACTTCCACAAGAACCCCTGACTCAGCTTCTGTTTCTCGGGAACCAGACCTAAGACTTGGTATGATACTACTTTTCTTAAATAGAAGATTCATCACCCTAGTACTCTTTATCTACAAAAGGGAAAGAATCTTGGTGGGTCAAAATTGTTCCTTACTGTCTAATTCAACCTTCTGTGGAAGAAAGTTGCATTTTGTATTCAGTTCAAAAGCCACTAGGATAAACATTTCAATTAAACAAAATGTTTACAATATTCAAATAGTAGTCTACTTAATTCAAGAAATAATGATTAACATGGACATGTGGTGTTTGGATAGTCTCCTTAGTGGATATGCCCATGCCTACCTTCACGGGGGCTGCATATTCCAAAAACAAGATCATCTTCAATGTGCTGTAGAATGTCAAAATTCTCAACATAAAAAACCATCTCCGGCCTCCCGCTGATCTCCTCCAGCTGGGTGACGTTGGAGCCAAACACCCCCACAGAATAGATGATTATGCCTTCTTGCCGAAGTGCTACTGCTGGGTCCTTGACTATGTCCTGAGCTTCACCATCTGTGATGAGGATGAGAAACTTCCTGACGTTTGGCCGGGCCCCCTTGGCAGGGCTGAAGTACTGAGACACAAAGGTCAGGGCATGACCAGTCAACGTGGTTTCTCCAATGTGAGCCATTCGGTCTATCGCGTCTGAAATTTCACTTTGGGACATGTATCTGTTGAGCTGAAACTCTTCCTTATTGACGTGACTGAACTGGACTACACCGATTTGCACCCGATCTGCCCCAATCTGAGATTTGCTCACCAGATTTTTCATAAATATTTTCATTTTGCTGAAGTTTTCAGGACCTATACTGCCAGAACTGTCCACCAGAAACATGATGTCAGCTTTCATCTCTTTGCAGGCTGCATGGGAGAAAGTGAGATGTTTATTCAAGTTGGCTTTGTGTAAAAACGAGTGGACAGGAAAATTCAAAACACGAATAATTCTATACTGAAGTTAAGTGTGTGCTTGGTAAGGATTGTTAGCAGGTAAATAAAGCATTGAAGACAAAGAAAGTGAGACTATTCTATCTGTTATTTAGTAATTTGCTTTAATATATAACTCAGGGTTTCTCGACCTCGGCACTACTGACATTTTGGACGAGATAACTTTCATTGTGGAGGGCAGTCCATGCACTGTAGGATACTATAGGATGTTTAGCAGCATCCCTCACTTCTACCCGTTAGATGCCAGTAGTACTTCCCCAGTTATAACAACCAAAAATGTCTCTAGACATTGCCAAGTGTCCCCTGAGGGGGCAACATCATCCCTGGTTGAATACTACTGATCTAGCTCTACAAGATATCATAAAAGTTTTACAAAAAGGTAATTTAAAGATTGGCACCTGAGCTAACAACAGTTGCCGATCGTTTTTTTTTTCTTCTTCTTCCCAAAGCCCCCCACTACATAGTTGTATATTCCAGTTGTAGGTCCCTCTGTTTGTGGTATGTGGGACGCCGCTTCAACATGGCTTGATGAGTGGTACCATGTCTGTGCCCAAGATCCGAACTGGAGAAACCCTGGGCTGCTGAAGCAGAGTGCATGAACTTAACCACTCAGCGATGGGGCTGGCCCCTAAAAAAGTAATTTAAGTAAACCTGAAGCACTCCTTGTAATCTGAAATTGTTGACTGTATTACACATGCAGTGTCTAATCACATATCTATCCTAGTGGGGATTTGTGGGAGGAAGCTAATTAATACTTATTTGGGAGAGTGCCTCCAAATAACTTTAATATTATCTTCACATATTAACTAGAGCAATGCTATAATCGGCCCTTAGTTTTGTTCTGGAGAACAAACATAGTTACACAGGTTCACAAATCTCAACTTGGAAATTTATCTTGTTTCTCTAAACCAGCAGTATCAAATATTGCAGGAAGGCAATTTGTCCGCTGAAGTGAAAAGGTAAAGCCACCATTTCTCCTACCTTCTTGAGCACAGATTTCTTGCACCACTTGGTTTCTTATGTCTTTCAAAGCGTCAAAGTCATGCACATAGTACATCCTCTTTTCCTCGCCTGCGATTTCTCGCAGTTGTGTCTGGTTGGCCTCCCTGACTCCGATGGCGTAAACGTGGATGAGCTCTTCTCTCAGTCTGTTCGCGGGCTCCACAATGCTATCCTTGGACACACCATTCGTCAGGACAACAAGATGACATGGCACTTTGTTTCCGCGCTCCTTCTTTGCTTTTTGCAACAGCCCCAGTGTGAAGTTCAAGGCCGCTCCAGTGTTTGTATTCCCTCCCATCTGCCTGATGTTCTCAATGGCCTTTCCCAAATCGTGCTTGTTAGAGTATTTATTGATCTCAAATTCCAAGTCCCAGCTGTCGGCGTACTGAACGGCCCCAAATCGCACCTTCTGGGGAGCGATGTTGAACATCCCTACGAGCTCCGACAGGAAGGTCTTCATTTCGTGGAAGTCTGTGGCCTGGGTGCTCCCGGAGCCATCGATGAGCAGGTAGATGTCGGCTTCTTCAGTGTCTACACAACCTAAAATGGAAACAAAAAGTTGAGTGTGGCACTGGGGCAAATGTGAAGAAGAAATGGAAGCAGATAGAAAGAATAAAAAAGACGAGCCTCTTCAGACAGAAAAATAGGAAACAGCTTCCAGGCTTAAAAGACATGGTCTGCCAGTTTAAAATGAGGAAATCTTCGCATCAGTTGGGCCAAATGAATTGCTTCTGACAGTTTAAGACTATTTGGATCATTCTCTGCTGTGAGTCAGGGTAGATCTGAATACAATAAAAGGCTAAGAAAGAAAACTTGAAGATGCTTTTTACAAGTCACTTCTCTCATTAGTGAATAAACTGCTCAGCACAAGGTCAAGTGGTGTGTTGTGAAATAGAGAAGGTGTTTAACTGGGCTTGTGGATATATGAGTTCTCTTTCCTGAAATTTTGAACAAATTATTTACTCCTCATCCACTCCTGGTCAATTAACAAAACTAGAGGTATTGTCAGTAGCCTCATTTGTGTAGGACAATGATACTTTTATAGTAAACATGGTATAAATATTTGTTGAAGAATGTATATATGTCTATGTATACACATACATAAAATATTCAATAGCATACACGTGTGTATATGAAATATATAAAACACATTGCTCTCTGTCTCTCTAAACTCAGATACTAGATGGTACTACACAACAAATTAATTACTTGGTCCTCAATCCAAATCATGCTTCCTATTTATTGTCTAAATCGGAATTTGAAGATGATGGGAGAAGAGAAAGGAGAGAAAAGTACAAAAAGAAAGAAAGGAAAAAGCAGGCGAACATGAGAGGCAAAGGAAAGAAAGAAAGAAGTGAAGGGAGAAAAATAACAAAGGATGGTATTCTGGGGTGTTTATAAGTATCGTAGAATCCAATTAAAGCTGCACGAAAGAGGAAATAAAAAGGGAAATCCCTTCTCCTCATCCAACACCTCAATGGCTTTTATTCTCCTTCAACCTACACTTCATATGCTCAAGCTAACGTAAAAAACTAGAAACTTATTCTCCCAACACACATCATAGCCCACCAATCCCTTTTGTACCTAAATACCTGAAAGACAAGAAAAGAGAAAAAGGGTCTCAATAATCCTTCTCTCAGCAAAACACTTTACCGGATTTGAGCGTTTCTGTCCGTTCAGAGAAGACAGAGACTGTGTGTGTTATTTGGTTCCGTAGCTTCTTCAGAAACGTCTGGTTGTGAGCGGCCAGGTCAGAGAAGCTTTTCAGTTTGGAGACATACTGCTCGGCGGGGTGAGATGCTATCTTTTCCAGCTGGGTGTCGCTGGCCCCCTCTATGCCCATGGTGAAGATGGTCACCCCCTGGCGCCGGAGGTTGACGGCCGCCTTGGTCACGTTGTCTTCCGATGGTCTGTGGGTCACCAGCACAGCAATCTGGGGCACCCCTTGATTCTTCCGACTGCCATTCTGGGCACTGAAAACTTCCTTCCTGATCTTTCGGATGGCAGCTCCAGTGTAGGCGTTCCCAGCCTGGGGAGAGAGGTTCTGTATATACTGGAGAACCTCTGACTTATTTATGCCCCTGCTCAGTGAATTTATCACCTTTGTCTCATTGCTGAAGGCCACAAGGCCAACTCTCATGCAATTTTCCTTTATGTCAAGAGCAGATACACTTTCTTCTAGGAATTCTTTAAGATAGTCGAAGTTCTCCTGGCTGCCATTGAGCGACACATCCAACAGGAACACAACATCTGCCACAGAAGGGCCTTGGCAAACTGTGAGGGCAAGGGATGAACAAGCACAATTTTAGCTGGAGGTTCAGCATCTCTGCTCAGCATTAGAGGGCATGAAGAACGCTACCAGAGCTTGGTTATGCACTTAAAGAAGGAAGGAGTTCTACAAAATGATTATGAGGCAGAGATCAGAGGGTCCTGGTTCAAATATTGGATCTTAGGTAAACTCCCAGCTTCAATTTCCTCACTTGTAAAATGAAGATAGTACCATTTGTCTCATAGGGTTGTTATGGGGATTAAATGAGATAATGTGCTCAACACGGGGCCTGGTACATAAGAAGCACTCAATGAATAGCAGCTGCTGCTATCACATTAACATCATTTAAGCATCATCTCTGCTAAAATAAGCAACTATACTTCAAATATTCCTAAGGGATGCTAACGGAATAGTAATTGCATTTTCCATTATTTTATTTGGGAGAGATGCTAGAATAATAGGATTCATATTTTCATAGGTTACTGGAAGAAAAGCATTCTCTATCATCAACAGACAATTATAAACGTCATGTCATTCAAACTGAACCAGAAATAATGTGCGTTTCATATGTTACCTATTTTGACTTGTACACTTTGAGCAAATTGTTTTTACTAGTTCACTGCTGCCCCTCATTTGAATGATTTTCATAAACTCTTGGCCCTTCTTCTTAGTTAACAGAATAGTACAAGGGACAGACCAGGACAGCAGTTTGGAGATGGTGCAGAACACAGGGAAGGTAATTTAAAACAGAACAGCAGAAAGAGAGGCAGCGTGGGGCTGAAATGACGTGGGCCTGGGAATCGAGAGACCTGACCCAGCTCTGACTTCAAACTGCAGCTGGCCCTGGGCCAGGCCACATCACCTCTAAGGATGCCTGCAAGTTCCTCTCTGCAGAATAGGGGGTTTGGACTACGTGAAGTTGTTTCTAGCATTAACATCCTGTGATCACATTATGTGGCTTCAGAGGTCAAGGATTTCTTTAGGAACAAATTTACCTTTTAAATTAACTGTAATATAACTACATAGCAACTAAAGTCCAGGGAGATAGCGCTGAAGTAAGCTGGGTGGCAGGGAGAAGGCATCCCTGAATTCTAAGAAGCCTGTAAGTGATGTGTAAGATGGATAAGTGCAACATGGCAAACCAATGCTTGTGGAGTTCACTGGATTTAAAATGGCTGCAGTCATTGGGCCCTTTTGAACACATGGATATTTAACATCTGAAAATGCAGCCTGGCTTTTGGGGAAAGAGATGTTCACAGAGTTTCAAGCCTTTCCCCATGTTGATTTTTCAAAAGCATTTCATCATCATCGTTAAGCCTACCTTCTACAAGAATATCATTGACCGCTCCCTCCTTGTACTGAGCCGCATCCTTTATGATCTGCGTCATGTTTTGGGAAAACATGCTGAGGTCTCTGACCGTCCGAAGGTTGAAATGAAACTGAGCCGTGGCCATGGCCTTCAGGTTCTCCTCAGAAGCTTTCTGCACCCCCACGGAGATGATCCTCACCCCGTCTCTCCGCAGGGCCTTGGAAGCCTCTTCCACGTCATCCTCAGACTCAGCTGAAGCCAGGACCACCAAAATCGGGGGGAACTGTTTTTTGTCTCTACTGTTTGCACGTCCAGAGAAATAGGTTCTGTGAGCCTCCTGGAGGGCATTTCCTATGCGCAGGGAGCCACCAGTGAAGCTGACATTCTTCCTGAGGTGGTTCAGCATGGGGTTTCTGCTCTTGAAAGTGCCCAGCTGGAATTCACTGTGGAATTTGTCACTGTACTGAGCCAGGGCCACGCGGTATTTGTTGGCCTCTATGGGGAGACTGCTGATCAGTTTGGTGATGAATATCTTCACAAGAGGGAAGGACTTAGTCCCCAGGTGATCAGAGCTGTCCACCAGAAACACCAAATCTGCGTACTCAGGGCCTTCAAACCGACAAACAAACATAAAAACAAAGCAAAGACTTTAGAAATTCACCACCATGTTTAATGCCAACCATGAGGAAAAACTTACTTTCCTCTTCTATTCGTATTTTTAATACCTTTCCAATAAACCGAAAACAACAACCTAAAATTACACACTCTCTCAAGAAAAGAAATATTATTTCTTGGGCCGATTCTTTTATATACCCTCTCATCTGAACTGATCACAAAATTAAGCATCACCTTTGCAAGGAATTAGTTAATCAGAAATAGGTAAACTTAGAGAAGTAACATCCTGGATTTTTATCCCCTTAGTGCATAATTTCCCCCTGTGTCTTTTTGTTTGTTTTCAGAATTTGACCTCAATTTATAATAAAAGGATAAAATTTTTAATTGAGAATCCAACTGTTTCAAATTTGTTTGAATGGAGAAATCTGAAAGATTATCTTTCATTGTGATTTCCTTTTAAGCAAAACAACGAGTGATCTGATTACAACATATTAGTTATGTATTATAAGGCATCAAATTGATGAAGTTTAAAAATAGCTAAAAGTCATAGAAATATGGGGTTGCCTTAATCTATTTTATAATTATTTATAATATGTTTTGATGAATCACAAGTGAGCATTATAATGGATGAATTATATGAGTGAGCATTTTAAATTTATTCTCACATATGATAGAAACCATATACCTTAAGCTAGGAAAGGGATTATAGTTTTAGTTTCTATTAAAAATACAATTTTTATAGAGGAATACAATACTTTGCTGAATTTTAAGGCTCCATTCAATGCTAGGTTCAGTGCTAGGTATGTAGAATTACATTTTTATGTGACAGACAATCACTGGGTTCAAGCAGAAAATGTCACTTATTGGTGGCCTGCTGGTTTGAATTCAGAGCTCTCACCACTTTGGTATAAGATCCATTTCTTATCCAGGAAAGGGAGGGAAATGTCTGGATGGTGTATGTTTAAGAAAATACAGGGTAATTGAACAAGTAATGGAAATCCTGACTCTGTTATCAGCTAACTCTACCAGCTCTGTCAAGTCACCCAATATACTTGGGCCTCAGTTTCCTCACCTTTAAAATGAGTAGATTCAACTAGAAAATACCTAAGGTCCCTCCTCACTCTGAGATTCTGATATCTGCAATGGTTATGAGATATGCAATGGTTATGATTCAAATTAAATTAAAATAACTTCAATCTTTTCCTATCTACGAGTGCTAGGAAGCCAGTTTTGGTAACCCTGCGTGTTATTTAATTCTCTTTATAGCAGTCTGATCAAGGAGTAGTGGATAAAATCATTCCTTCTTATCTTCTAAATAATCTAATTTCAACCAGTTCGAGATTCCTTTGATGATCATTTAGCCTGCAGCATCTCAGGGGAAGAAGTCAGTGAGTGTGAATCAACGTCTTCCTCCATAGAAGACTGGGACGCCTACAAGGACTGTCAGGTGAGCCCTGCTGGATGGCTTGACTTGTGACCAAAAGTGGCCTTTACATTCACGGCTAAACCCTCACATCTTGTGTGGACAAAGAAAATGTAGACACTTGTACATGTGGTAGATTCAGGTTCTGATAAGGCCCATAGCCATGTGTAAATCAGGGACAATTGGGGGAAAAGCGTTGCCTCTCTTTGAAAAGCTCAATATCAGGCCTATAGAGACCTCAAAGGAAGGTGTTTTCAGAGCAAAGTCTAGTTTCTCTCTTCAGAAAACTTGCTTCCAAGGTCAGAGTCCTTGAGAAAGCTGTAAAAGCCAACATAGGTGGCCCTGGACATGAAGTGACCAGTATAAGAGCCAATTATTTAAGAGGTGGTAGAGGCAGCGAAGGGTAGGCCTGGATTTTGACTCCAAGTCCACTGGACACAGATTGCTGACAGACAGTGGACAACTATAGAGCTTTCTCTTCAGGATAAAAGTGCTTTCTTTACGATAAGCAGACAAACAGTTTAAAGTGAAGCAAAACCTGGATGCTTAACCAAGACAGTGTTTTGGCTCAAACAAATTAAGAAGAGACATTCCAAATTTTCCAGGCCTGAACCTAATATTAAGAGAGAGAATTTTCATGCAACCTCCCAGAAGACCTAAAGAGGGTTGAAACTGAGGACAAAATAACAGCTCTCGTATCTTTCTATCGTTAACAAAGGATAAGGTCCAGAAACAAATGATCTTCAAAAGAACACAGGGTGACATCAAAAAGAAATTGAGCTATCACTCCCACCCTTACCACCATGAAAATCAAAACAAAGCAAAACAAAATTCTTAATTTTGAAGTAGGTCAAACTCATATGTTACCTATTTTCTATAATGAAAATTAAGGAAAATAATCCTTTCCACTTTTTTTTTCCTTACCAGAATCTTGGTTCACAGAAACATGGGAACAAATTATCATGAGGAGCAAACTCAGCAGCATTTTCATATTATGACCTGAAAAATCTCCAACTTGAGATCTGAAAAGGGAAAAACATAAACATCTAAAATTATTGTGGATACTATTTGGGAACGAAGACTCACACATAAGAAGGCACAAAATTCATAAAAAATTGGGTACAACAGGGGACATGGAATTTCTGAGGTTCCCTGACCTTCTGATCTGAGAAGTACCTTAGAGAAAAATGAAACACCGACATTTACAAAATCATAAAAGTTTCTCCTGATCCCCGGACCCTGTACAAACATGATATTTTGGATTGTCACTGGAGGTAGCCAGATGCATTCTAGTTCCAACAATATTATGTGTTCCTATTAGTCATTTCCCCCTGTACTGTAGTGTCATCCTCTGTTCACTCATTGCTAAGACAATTCAGAGGTCACGGCTGGGACACAGTCTAAGAGTTGACTGTTAATTTCTCCATCATGAACATGGAGGTGTGTTTCATACTTGAGCAATAAGTATTTGTAGATGTGGTCGAAATTTCACTTTTTTTCATTTGCCTACATAATTAGAACGGTACCCATTTCCTTTTGTCCTTAATTTTGAGAGAAGACATAAAAAAATAAGTAGTGATGTTCCATATTCCATACAATGCCTTGCTCCTCAGAATGACTCAGTTTGCACCATTTTGCTTCCACCTACCTAGAACTATAAGAGGTAAAGGTTTTCCAATTCTAGTTTGGCCTAAAGCATTTTCAGCCACTTTTTTTTTCCTGCTTTTTCTCCCCAAACCCCCACTGTACACAGTTGCATACTTTAGTTGCTGGTCCTTCTAGTTGTGGGATGTGGGACGCTGCTTCAACGTGGCCTGACGAGCGGTGCCATGTCTGCGCCCAGGATCCGAACCCTGGGCTGCCGCAGCCGAGTGCTCAAACTTAACCACTTGGCGCACGGAGCCGGCCCCTCAGCCACTTTGAATTATTCATTTCATAGAATGAAATAGGATATCAAAGATATTGAAAATAAGTATTTTAATTAAGCACGTTGGGCTCATTCACTCATTCATCCATTGACTGAATGCACTGATTGATATTAATAAACTATTGTCTCTGTTTCTTGCTTAATTCCTACCCAAACGTGTATTTGCAATATTAGATCTGGCTGTCTCCCTCCTTGTCAGGAGGCTCCTAGGGCTTCATATTTCATTCCTTCAAAAAAGGGACCTTTGCCACGAGAAATTCCTTCCCCATTTCCTCACCTACTCCCTAGTCCCTCTGCCATTCTGGAATTTGGGACTTGGTTCTGTTGCTTCATAGGAAGCCTAGATGAAATGACCTTTTCAGATCGTAAGTCAATCTATCAATCCTATTCCAGAGGTAATTAGCAAGCTGGAAGGGGTTCTTAAGAGGCTGCTTTTGGTCCAATCCATTCATTTTAGAAGAACTTTAGTCCCAAAGGCGATTGCCCAAAGTGAAAACCATGCCACACCATTGCACAAATTTTCTGCTAACGTGTACAACAATAGCACATTCCACCATCTGCTGAGCCTTTACCGCGCGCCAGGCTCTGTGCTAACAGCTTTACTTTTGTTCTCCTGTTTGATGTTGATAACAAAACTGGTAGCAGGCAATATTACTGTTTCCATTTTGCAGATAAGGAAACAGAGATTCCTAAAGGGGAAGTAAGTAACTCACTCAAGGTCACATGGAAAAATGGGCCACAGCTGAGTCTAGAGCCCGCATCTGTCTGACTCTAAAATCTGTACTTTCAAATTCAGTTACCTTGTATCCCAAACTCAGTTTTAGGAACACAAAAGTGTCTGTTTTTTTGCTCTACATCTTTTTTCAAAGTATTAGGAGATACTGGGACTTGTTTTCATGCATTTTTATTTTTGCTTTTTGAAACCAGGGCTTTGTGCTATTCACTTCTTTTCTGTTTATATTACGAGCTTTGTAATTAAGTGCTATCCTTAGGAGTTATGAAAGCTAAAAGAGAAGATGCTTCAGGAAGAATCCATAGGATCAATATCAAAGATGGGAAGAAAACAGTACTGAATGAAAGTTAAAACCTGGATAGAAAACTGAGGATTAGGGAAGACCACAACAGTCCCAAAGCAGCATGCGGCATCTGGAAATTTCCTCATGCAGATGGTCAGTACCACTGGGACATTAAAAGTTGAGTTCTTTGGGATAGTGTCTTGTGAAACAACTTTCTCGCAGCCTTCAACTGGAATCCAAAATCTGGTGTGCTGTACGGCTATACAATGTGGAAGCCCAGTGAAAGAGTCTCTTGAAGCGCCTATGTGCCCTGCTCTGTGTGTGTAGTAGGACCAGTGGTGGGACTACACTTCTAAATCCATGCTTAGGAGGCTTGGGTTCATTTTTACCACATCAAAACCTAGATGAACTGCCTATAATCTGTTTGTTCAACTACCAGACACGGCCAGGATTTACATACTTAGATTTTTTAAATATCTGAATATTTAAAATAAATTTTAAAAATACCCAAAGACGTGAAAGGAGAATGAAGGAGATATTTACTTAAAGTAACAACATAAAATTCAAATTCATGGTATACTGCATCTTAATATAACAATATCAAGATTGATTGCTTCTCATTACAGAAGCGTTGAAAGGTACAGGTGTCTAATCTGAATTTTGTTGTACTCCATTCATTTGGAATCAAGCAAGCTGAGGTTAACACTTCTTTTGGAAGTTATAGGCTATAAAAAGCCTTTTAAAAAATCTGGATCTCTGTAAACTTTCTGTTGAGAAGGAAGAATGTTTCTAATTTAAACAACAGCTGCAAAAGCAGCACAGCCACCCAACGCTTGGCTTCCAACCCAGAATGTTTAGGACTTGTGCAACACCTCTCTTGAAGTTATTAGGAACCAGGAGTTTTGGGGAGACCTCTGCCGCATACAAGCCAATTCATCTAGGACATGTCTTCAAAAAAAATTATTAAGAGCCCAGAAGGGATACAAAAGAGGCCTCAGCAGAATTAAAATAAATGACACTTCTTTCCTTTAAAATGCACGTGCAGGATATGTCATTTCTAAGTACTGATTTTATTTTTCTTCAGAAATAAAAATATTGCCAGCTGTTGCATTGTAAGAAACAATGCTGGGTCTGTGCCACAAAGTTCAAGAGAAATGGTTGCTTGTTTATTCAACCCCTGATCTCATCCTTAGTTCCCTTCCTCAAGCCATTCTACTTCTCAGAAGTCTCAAGCTAGAAAGAAAAATACACGAGGTGAGACTTAAGTTCATGCCGAAACGCTGCAGGATAAATCCTTGGCACACAACCGGAACAAATAAACATGGAATCAACGATGGCCAGCAAAACAAAAGACGCAGCACTCGCGGGGCAAGCAAGTTTCATAGCTTAATTGTTAATGTCACACTTTCCCCCAGCTGCATTTTCTGGAATCACAAGAAGTGGCCATATATGTTGATTATATTTGAACAAGGTCCTGCAGGTGACCTTGCTACTTTGTAAAATAAACACTCTTCTGCGTTGAGGAGCGCTTGGCTCGGTGGAGGCTATAAAGCCTCGTGACCTAGGTTTCACTCTGTTCCTAAACTATAGTGTGACTTTAGACAATACCACCTCACTTCCGTACCTTCCTAATCTGAAGCACAAGGGGTTATATTCTCTGTAAATTCTAGTAGCACCACACGTTCACAGTCCTTTGAGCTGACAAAATAGTGCTAGAAGAAAAAGAATGATGACCAATTAAGCCAAGAGCACACCGAAATATTGAGCACATGTTTGAGACAGCCATAGGAAAAACTGCCCCTCAGACAACCACCTGTGCAGGTCCTCTGTGGGAGGGGCTAGAGACAGCAAGAGAAGGAGCATGTCTTCACCACTGATCCTTTCTGGGTCAAAAACTCTGCTGGAATCCTTCCAGACCCAACTACGTGAACTTAAGGGGACCAAAATCTCAACAAGGCAAACCCACTAGGAATTAAGTGCCCAGCTTAGAAATTAGAAAGAGTACAGAATAAATCCAAAAGAAATATAGAGATACTAAAATAGTAAAATTTCAGCAGAAATCAGCAAACTAAAAGACAAAGATAAAGAAAATTGTTTTAAAAACACCAATCTCACAGTAGACTGATCAAAAAAAAAACAAAGAGAGAGAGAGAGAAGACACAAACAGATAATGGTACGAACGAAAAAGGAGACGTAACTATAGATAAGGTAAAGACATTTTAAAAATTGAAGCAGTAGTTAAAAATATTCACTGAAAGAAAACTCCACGCCTAGATGGTTTCAGTGGCGAGTTCCACCAAACTTTCAGGAAACAGATCATCTGAATCTTTTACAAATTAGAAAGCAACGAATACTAGCCATTTTTATAGGAATAGTATAACCTTAATATGCAAACCAGACAAGAATAATATGACAAAGGAAAATTGAAGGCCCATGTTACTCACGAACATAAATACAAAAAATTCTAAATAAAACATTAACAAATCAATTCCATCAGTGTCTAAAAAAGATAATACACCATTATCAAGTTGAGTTTATCTCAGGAATGCAAGAGTGTTTTAAAATTAAAAATATATAAATATAACTCACCACATTAACAGACTAAAGGAGATAAACTACAAACACAAAAGGAAAATCACCCCATTAATTCATAACTTTTTTGAAAAACCTGGCAAACTAGGAGAAGGAAACTTACTCACCCTGACAAAATATATACATTTAAAACTTCAGTATATGTCCCTAATGGGGAAATATTAGAAATACTCTCTTTAAAATGAAGGGCCAGCCCTGTGGCCGAGTGGTTAAGTTCACACTCGGCTTTGGCAGCCCAGGGTTTCACTGGTTTGGATCCTAGGCACAGACATGGCACCGCTCATCAGGCCAGGCTGAGGTGGTGTCCCACACACCACAACTAGAAGGAGGCACAATTAAAATATACAACTATGTACTGGGGGGATATGGGGAGAAAAAGCAGAAAAAAAAAAAAAAAAGAAGATCGGCAACGGTTATTAGCTCAGGTGACAATCTTAAAAAAAAAAAAAAATGAGGAACCAGAAAAGGTGGCCCTCTTTTATTCCTGGGTTCTAGCAAAATTAAATCTACAAGGACTGAAAAAGGAGTAAGAACAAATAAAACTGTCATTGTTTGCAAGTGACATGATTGTTTACATCTATATACAAATTATTGAAAATAACAAGGAAAGTATTCAAGGTGTCTTTATATAACATCAAAACAGAAAAGTCAATTGTATTTCCATATATCCATAACAAGCAGCTAGAATATTTAACAGTCTCTTCAGAAGTCATGTTAAAATAGCATCAACATATCAAATACCAAGAAATAATATTAAAATATGTAAAAGATTAAAAATAAACATGAAATCATTAATTATAAAACATAAATAAAAATAAATGTTAAAATACGTAAAAGATAGCAAAATTTATAAAACTTTACTGAAGGACAAGGCAGCCAAAGGAATGAATAGACAGCCCAGAGACATGTATGGGTGCCATGGTAGACCAGTAGGGTGGGGGGTGAGTGGTTATTCACATGGAAATAGGTGAAATTGGATCTCTCCTTCACACTGTACACAAAAGTCAACTCAGATGGATAAAGTTCTTGAATGTTAAAAGCAAAACTTTAAAATATTAAGTAAAACCCATAGGGGGATATATTTCTGACCTTGGTTAGAGTGAGGGAAGAATTTCTTAAACGAGACACAGAAAGTACCAAAATAAAAAAAAAACAATAAATTTTTGCAATATTAGAATGAGAACTTCTGTCCAAAGATATCATAAAGAAAGTAGAAAGACAGGTTACATATTGGAAAAAGATATTCACAATACTGACAAATAATTGGTATCAAAAAATATATAAATGTTCCTAGAATTTCTAAGAATAAATAACTCAAAAGAAAATGAGCAAAAACCACGAACAGGTATTTCATAGAACTGAAAAACATATGGGCACTAAATGTTTTTAAGGAGAAACGTTCAAACTCATTTGTGATCAGGGAAATACAAATCAAGATCACACTGAGATATCATTTTATGTTCATTTAATCGGCAAAAATTAAAAAGTCTGACAAAATCAAGTATTGGAGAGGATGTGGATAAACAGGACCTCGTATACATTGTTGGTAGAAATGTAAATTGTCACTGCCACTTTGGAAAACAGTATGGCTCTATCTTATAAAACATTCTCATGCCCTGTGACCTGGAAATTCTATTTCTGGGGAAGTTCCTGCATACATAAGGCAGGTGATGTGTTCAAGTATTTTCACAGCAACACTGACTGCAGTAGCACAGACCTGGAAACAACCCAAAAAGTTGCTGGTAGGAAAAATGAGTAAATCAATGTAGCATAATTTCACAAAGGAATATGATACATCAATCAATTGAATTAACTACATCTAGGTACAAAAATGTGAATGACTTAGCAATATAATGAGTGAAAAAATAAGTTCCAGAAAACTACATGCAGTATGATATCCTTTTTAATTAGAAACAACTAAAATTAAGTTATATAGTTTTAAGGGAATATAAATTTGATAAAACTGTATTTGAAAAGCAAAGGGATGGGGCTGGTCTGGTGGTGTAGTGGTTGAGTTTGCACCCTCTGCTTCAGTGGCCCAGGGTTCGTGGGTTCAGATCTCGGGTGCAGACCTATACACTGCTCATGAAGCTATGCAGAGGCGGTATCCCACATACATAAAAGTAGAGGAAGATTGGCATAGATGCTAGCTCAGGGACAATCTTCCTCACCAAAAAAAAAACCAACCAAAAAAACAAAGGGATGGTTTCCAGTCCAGCATGTAAGAAGCTTGGAAGTTGCCACTTAATCCCAACAACCAGTAAAAAGCTGAACAAATTTAAAAATCAACAATTTTTCTTAGATCTGTAAGAGAAGTGAGGTCACAGGGTAAACAACTGCCCCCAAAATTGGAGAGACTGACAGGCAATTACAGAGAATTACAACTTACCAGGGCAAAAACTGAAGAGCTGAAACCTTCACAGGAACCAGTGCTGAGGTAGGAAAACCTGAACTATAATTGATGAATTGCTGGAGGCTCAGTGTGGACAAGTCTGAGACGTAAAAACTCTAAGAGGACTCAGTCTCTGGGGCCCCACGCTTTTGTGAGTTTTACCTTGGAGCTCTATCAATTTCTCACAATGACTATCTGAGAAAAATACCCTCCTGCTTCTGGCAGGGATAAGGAAAAGGAACCATTCTGAAATATATCAGAGCATTTTGTTCTTCTTAAACAAGGTCTGCCCTCATGAGAAACTATTTAACCAGAGCCTAATCAGCTGGTTTCTTTCTTATTAGAGCCTAACAAACGTGGGAGAAGGAAAATATCCAATTCCAGCCCCCTGTAGCCAATGCTATTCCACCTAATGGGGGGGGGGGGTGGAGATGAGACTCACTTGTAAAGTTCACAGTCCAGAGGCACAGGCTCACTAAAAGACTGAGACCTAATCACAGGGCTATGGAGCACTTCCCTTCCCCCCACACCTTACCACCATGTTACTAAAGGCCTATTTACAGCAGTTCCTTTACCCAGTACATCATGTCTGGCTATCTAGAAAAATTACAAGACATACTAAAAGGCAAAAAACCAGAGTTTGAAGAAACAGAGCAAGCAGAACTAGAGTCAGATATGGCAGGGATGTTGGAACTATCAGATCATGAATCTAAATCAACTGTGATTAATATGCTAAGGGCTCTTATGGATAAAGTAGACAGCATGCAAAACCAGATGAGCAATGGATGGAGAGAGATAGAAATTCTAAGAAAGAACCAAAAGAAATGCTAAAGATCAAAAACATGTAATAATAATGAAGACTGTCTTTTTTTTCTTAAAGATTGGCACCTGAGCTAACAACTGTTGCCCATCTTTTTTTTTCTGCTTTTTCTCCCCAAATCCCCCTGTACATAGTTGTATATTTTTAGTTGTGGGTCCTTCTAGTTGTGGCATGTGGGATGCCGCCTCAGCATGGCCTAATGAGCAGTGCCATGTCTGCACCCAGGATCTGAACCGGTGAAATCCTGGGCCACCAAAGCGGAGCACGTGAACTTAACCATTTGGCCATGGGGCCAGCTCCCTGAAGACTGTCTTTAAAGGACTTATGAGTATACTGGACACAGCTGAGGAAACAATCTCTGAGCTTGAGGATATCTCAATAGAAACTCCCAAAACTGCAAAGCAGATAGAAAAACTAACAAAAACCAGTAATCCCTAGAATATCCAAGAGCTGTGAGACAGCTACAAAAGATGTAATATATGTGTAATGGGAATGTCTGAAGGAAAAGAAAGAGAAAAAGGAAGAGAAATATTTGAACTAATAATGACTGAGAATTTTCCTGAAAATATTGTCAGATTCCAAACCACAGATCCAGGAAGCTCAGAAAACACCATGCAGGATAAATACAAAATGAAAACAATAACAAAAAAACTACACCTAGGCATGTAATTTTCAGACTACAGAAAATCAAAGATAAAGAAAAAAACCCTGAAATAACCCAGAAGAAAAAATAGCTTAACTATAGAGGAGCAAAGATAAGAATTACATCAAACTTCTCAGATACCACGTAAGCAAGAAGAGGGTGGAGTGAAATATTTAATGTATTGAGGTAAAAAATCCACCAACCTAGAATTCTTTACCCTGTGAAATTATCCTTCAAAAGTAAAGGAGAAACAAAGACTTTCTTATACAAAGAAAAATTGAGGGAATTTGTTGCCAGTAGACGGGCCTTGAAAGAAATTTCTTCAGAGAGAAAGAAAATGATGTAGGTCAGAAACTCAGATATTCATAAAGAAAGGAAGAGCATTGGAGAAAGAATAAGTAAAGGTAAAATAAAAACTTTTATTGCTCTTTTCTTTAATTGATCTAACAGATAACAGGTTGTTTAAAATAATAATAGCAACAATGTATTCAATTATGTATGATATATGTGCTTATGTATGTGTGAAATGAATGACAGTAATGTTACAGTGGATAGGAGGAAGTAGGATTATTTTGTTATTGTAAGGTACTCACACTACCTATGAAGTGGTATAATGTTATCTGAAAATGTACTTGGATTAATTGTAAATGATAATGCAAACTCCAGTGTAAACACTAAAAATAGTAAGAAAAAAAGGAGTATAACTGATATGCTAAGAAAGGAGAGAAAATGCAACCTTATAAAATGATAAATTAAAACATCAAAAAGCATAAAAAGGGGCCAACCCCATGGCCGAGTGGTTAAGTTTGTGCACTCCGCTTCTGTGGCCTGGGGTTTCACCGGTTTGGCTCCTGGGTGCAGACATGGTACCACCCATTAGGCCATGCTGAGGCAGTGTCCCACATGGCACAACTGGAGGCACTCATAACTAGAATATACAACTATGTACTGGGGGGCTTTGGGGAGAAGAAAAAAAAGATTGGCAATAGTTGTTAGCTCAGGTGCCAATCTTTAAAAACAAAAAAAGGCGTAAAAAGAGTGGAAGACAAAAATAGAACATCAATGGTCTAAATGCACCAATTAAAAGACAGAGATTGTCAGAGTTGATCAAAAAACAAGACCTAATGATATGTCGTCTACAAGAAACCCACTTTAAATATAGACACATATACATTAAAAGTCAATAGATATAGAAAAATATACCACACTAACACTAATCAAAAGAAACCAGAATTAGCTTATATTAATTTCAGAGATCAGACTTCAAAGCAAGGAAAGTTATCGGGTATAAAGAGATGCATTACATAATGATAAAGGGGTCAATTCTTTAAGAAAAACATAATCCTCAACATGTATGTACCTAACAACAGAGTGTCAAAATACGTGAGGAAATAACTGATAGAACTGCAAGGAGAAATAGATGAATCTACTATTATAGTTGGAGACTTCAACACCCCTCTATCAGAAGTGGACCGATCCAGCAGGCAGAAAATCAGTAAGGATACAGTTGATCTCAACAATACCAATCAATTGGATAAAATGGACATCTATAGACTATGTCATCAAATAACAGTGGAATACACCTTCTTCTCAAGCTCACATTGATCATTTACCAAGATAGACCACATTCTTGGCCATAAAACACACCTTAAATTTAAAAGAATAGAAATCATACAATGTTTGCTCTCAGATCACAATGCAATTAAACTAGAAATCAGTAACAGAAAGATACTTGTAATATACCCAAATAGTTGGAGATTGAACAACACACTACTAAATAACACTTGGTCAAAGAAGAAATCTCAAGAGAAATTTAAAAATGTTTAGAACCAAATGAAAATAAAAACACAACTTATCAAAATTGTGGGATGCAGCAAAAGCATGACTTAGAGAGTAATTTACAGCATTGAATGCATGTATCAGAAAAGAAGCTAGATCTAAAATCAATAATCTAAGCTTCTTAGGAAACTAGAAAAAGAAGAGTAAATTAAATCCAAAGTACGCAGAAGAAATAATAAAAGATCAGAAGTCAATGAAATTAGAAACAGAAAAATCAATCGAGAAAAATCAACAAAAGCAAAAGCTGGTTCTTTGAGATTGATAAAATTGATAATACTCTAGCCAGGCTAACTTAAAAAAAAGAGAGAGAGAGAGGACACAAATTACTAATATCAGAAACAAAAAAGGGGACATCACTACTAATCCCATGGACATTAAAAGGATAATCACAGAAAGCTATAAACAACTCTATGTCTGCAAATTTCATAACCTAGGTGAAACAGAACAATTCTTTGAAAGACACAGTCTGTCAAACTCACACAAGAAGAAATAGACAAGCCGAATAGGCTGGTCTTAATTAAAGAAATTAAATCAACAATTAATAACCTCCCCAAATCGAAAGCACCAGGTCCTGATGGGTTCACTGTGAATTCAACCAAACACTTAAGAAAGAAATGATACTAATCTCTATAATCTCTTTAAGAAGACAGAAGCAAAGAGAATAATTCCTAACTCATTTTATGAGGCTGGCATTAACCTCAATACCAAAACCTAACAAACACATTACAAGAAAAGAAAACTACAGACCACTATCTCTCATGAATGTCAATGCAAAAATCCTCAAAAAAATTAGCAAATCCAATCCAACAATGTATAAAATGAATTATACACCACGACCAACTGAGATTTACTCCAGGTATGCAAGGCTGGTTCAACATTTGAAAATCAATTAATGTAACCCATCACATCAACAGACGAAAAAAGAAAGATCACATCATCATATCAATAGATACATAAAAAATATTTGACAAAATTTAACACCCACTCATGATAAAAACTCTCAGTAAACGAGGAATAGAAGGGAACTTCCTCAACCTAATAAAGAATAGCTACAAAAACCTACAGCTAACATTATACTTAATGGTGAGAAACTCAAAGCCTTCCCACTAAGATCAAGAACAAAGCAAGGATGTCCCCTCTCACCACTGTCTTTCAACTTATACTGGGAGCCCTAGCTAATGCAATAAGACAAGAAAAGTATATGGTATCAATGCAATCCCTATCAAAATTCCAATGGCATTTTTCACAGAAATAAAACAATCCTAAAATTTGTATGCAACCAAAAAAGACCCCAAGTAGCCAAAACAATCTTGAGAAAGAAGAACAAAGCTGAAAGCATCACACTCCCTGCTTTAAAAACTCTTTCATATAGACTCTAAAGTAATTACAACAGTATAGTATTGGCATAAAAACAGACACATAGATCAATGGAACAAAATAGGGAGGCCAGAAATAAACCCATAAATATATGGTCAATTAATTGATGACAAAGGAGTCAAGAATATACAAAGGGGAAAGGATAAAGTCTTTTCAATAAATGATGTTGGGAAAACTGGACATCTACATCCAAAAGGATGAAACTGGACTACTATCTTACACCAAACACAAAAGTTAACTCAAAATGGATTAAAGACTTGAACATAAGACCTAAAACCATAAAACCCCTAGAAGAAAACATAAGTGGTAAGTTCCTTGACATAGGTCTTGGCATGATCTTTCGAATCTGACACCAAGAGTGAAAGCAGCAAAAGCAAAAATAAAGAAGTAGAACTACATCAAATTAAAAAGCTTCTGCACAGCAAAGGAAGGTATTAAAACAAAAAGGCAACCTACTGAATGAGAGAAAATATTTACAAATCTTATATCTGATAAGGAGTTAATGTCCAAAATATATTTTAAAAAACTCTTAAGAAAATAGCAAAAGAAAATCCAATTAAAAATGGGCAAAAGATCCGAATAGACATTTTTCCAGAGAAGACATATAGATGGTCAATGGGTACATGAAAAGATGCTCAACATCGTTAATCATCAGAGAAATGCAATTCAAAAGCACAATGACATATTACCTCACACCTGTTAGAATGGCTATTATTAAAAACACAAGAAATAAGAAATGTTGGTGAGGATGTGGAGAAAAGGGATTCCTTGTACACTGTTGGTGGGAATGTAAATTGGTGCAACCACTACAGAAAATATATAGAAGTGCCTCAAAAAATTAAAAATAGAACTACCATATGATCCAGCAATTCCACTTCTTCTTACCTGAAGAAAATGAAAATCCTAACTCAAAAAGATATATGCACCGCCATGTTTATTGCAGCATTATTTACAATAGCCAAGATATGGAAACAACTTAAGTGTTCATCAATGAATTAATGGATAAAGGAATTGTACTATATATATGTGATGGAATATTATTCAGAATAGAGTAGTGTGGTCTGGGAACCAACAGCATCAGCATCCCCTGTAGCTTGTTAGATATGCAGACACTCACACTCCACCTCAGACCTATAGGGGACCATTTTTATAAGATATCTAGCTGATATGTGTGCATAGAAAAGTTTGAAAACCAGTGGACTAATAGACAGTGTTTGTGTTGTTTATGGAATATGATCTCAGGAAAATTAAATTTGCTCAATTAAAAAAAGGAAATGAAATGAAGAACGCAATCTTGCTGTTTGCAACAACATGGATGGACCGTGAGGGCATTATGCTGAGCAAGGTAAGTCAGACGGAGAAAGACAAATACCATATGATCTCTCTCATGTGGGAATCTAAAAATCAAAACAAAGCAAAACAAGCTCATAGATACAGAGAACAGATTGGTGGTTGCCAGAGGTGTGCAGGGTGGAGGTTGGGAGAAATGGGTGTTATCTTTTAAGAATTTTAAAAACTAAAAAAATGACAACAAAAGGAAATAAAAAGTCTAAATATTGGGGAAGAAGAAATCAACTATTTTTGTTCACAGATGACACAATTATCTATGTAGAAAATCTGAAAGATTTTCTTTCAGAATCAACAAAATGCCCCTGAAACTAGTAAAAAAATTAGAGCAAGAATGCAGGATACAACGTTAATATACGAAAGGCCAAGCTTTCCTATATGCCAGCAGTGAACAAGTGGAATTTGAAATTAAAGACACAATACCATTTACATTAGCACCCCCCAAAATTAATAAGTCATATATATAACAAAATATTTTCTTAACATACAACAAAATAAGTATAAGAAAATAACAAAATAAGTATAAGAAAACTACAAAACTCTGATGAAAGAAATTACAGAAAAGTAAATAAATGAGGAGATATTCCATATTCATGGATAGAAAAACTCAGTATTGTCAAGATATCAGTTCTGGGGCCAGCCCCATGGCCAAGTGGTTAAGTTTGAGTGCTCCTCTTCCGTAGCCCAGGGTTTCGGAGGTTCCTGGGAGCAGACATGGCACTGCTTGTTAGGGCACACTGAGGCGGCATCCCACATGCCACAACTAGAAGGACTCACAACTAAAATGCACAACTATGAACTGGAGGGATTTGGGGAGAAAAGGCAGGAAAAAAAAAAGATTGGCAGCAGTTGTTAGCTCAGGTGCCAATCTTTAAAAAAAAAAAAGATATCAGTTCTTCCTAACTTGATATATAGATTCAATACAATCCTAATCAAAATGTCAGCAAGTTATTTTGTGTATATTGACAAACCAATTCTAACGTTTACATGGAGAGGCAAAAGACCCAGAATAGCCAACACAATTATTGAGGGAGAAAAGCAAAGTTGGAGAACTGACACTATCTGACTTCAAGACTTACTATAAAGCTACAGTATTCAAGACAATGTGGTATTAGTGAAAGAATAGCTCAGTGGAACAGAAATGAGAGCCCAGAAATAGACCCACACAAATATAGTCAACTGATCTTTAACAAAAGAGCAAAAGCAATACATTAAAGATAACATTTTAAACAAATGGTGCTGAAACAACTAGGCATTCACATGCAAAAAAACAAGTCTAGATGACAGACCTTACACCTCACACTTCACAAAAAGTAACTCAAAATGAATCACAAACCTAAATATAAAACACAAAACTATAAAACACTAGAAGACAACATAGAATAAAACGTAGATGACCTTGGGTTTGGCAATGACTTTTTAGATACAACAACAAAGGCACAATCCATGAAAGAAATAATAGATAAACTGGACTTCATTGAAGTTAAAAACTTCCAATCTGTGAATGGCAATGTCAAGAGAATGAGAAGGCAAGCCACAAACTGCTAGAAAATATTTGCAAAAGACACATCTGATAAAGGACTGTTATCCAAAATATACAAAGAACTCTTAGAACTCGACAATAAGAAAAACAACCCGATTAAAAAATGGGCCGAAGACCTTAACGGACACCTTAAGGAAGATTTACAGATGACAAATAAGCACATGAGAAGATGCTCCACATCACATACCATCAGGGAATCGCAAATGAAAACAATTAGACACCCCAAATAGCTATTAGAATGGTCAAAATCCAAAACACTGACACCACATACTGGAGAGGATGTGGAACAGCAGGAACTCTGACAAATTACTAGTGGGAAGGCAAAATGGCACAGCCTCTTTGGAAGACAGTTTGGTTTCTGACGAAAGTAAACATATCCTTATTAAATGATCCTACAATCATGCTCCTTAGTATTTACCCAAAGGAGCTGAAAAGTCATGTCCACACAAAAACCTGCAAATGGATGTCTACGGCAGCTTTATTCATAATTGTCAAAACCTAGAAGCAACTAAGATGTCCTTCAGTAGGTGAGCAGATGAATAAACTGTGGGACATCCAGACAGTGGATGGAATATTACTCAACACTAAAAAGAAATGAGCTATGAAGCCATGAAAAGACATGGAGGAAGCTTAAATGCATATTACTAAGTGAATGAAGCCAATCTGAAAGGCTACATGCTGTATGATGCCAAGTCTATGACATTCTGGAAAAGGCTAAACCGGGGGACAGTAAAAAGATCAGTGGTTGCCAGGGGTTGAGGGGAAAGAAGGGACGAATAGGTGGAGGATAGATGAATTTTAGGGCAGTAAACCTACTCTGTATGATACTGTAATGGTGGGTACATGTCATCACAAATTTATCCAAACTCACAGAATGTACAACAACAAGAGTGAACCGTAATGTAAACTATGGACTTTGGGGGGTAATGATGTGTCAGTGCAGGCTCATCGTGTACTACTCTGGTGGCGGATGTTGATAATGCGAGAGGCTGTGTATATGTGGGGGCAGAAGGAATATGGGAAATCTTTGTATCTTATGCTCACTTTTGCTGTGAACTGAAAACTGCTCTAAAAAATTAAGTCTATTTTAAAAAAAAGCAAAGGAATAATAAATACAAGATCCAGGAGAGTGCTTACATAGGCGGTGGGAGGCAGGGGATGAGACTGGGAGGGAACTTATCGTAGATATAAGTTGTTGTTAATGTTCTCCTTTCATATGGGTAGAGTTTCATGGGTTTGTTACATTAAGGAAAAAGCAAATAAATAAGTAGAAAGTCTTGCAAGGACCCATAGATGAGAGTGTGCAATAAACTAAGGATTAGAATTAATCCAATTCTGTGTACCTGAGATCCAATAAATGTATAGAAAAAGAATAACCAATTTTTTTGATTAATTAAATACAGTTAGAGGAAAGAAGAAAATCAAGGAATTAAGCCAAGAGCCCAATGACATGCTGAGGACAGGTATGGAACATTTACAGGGAGAAAATTTGTCCCTCTGAGACTGTCATCTGTGATAAGTTTTGTATGAGTGGGAGGGGAAACAGGGAAGCGAGACCAAAAAACTTTCCCCAAGTTCATAACTCCCCCTGGAATCCTGAACAACCCAATTAAAGAAACTCAAATAAATAAAATTTCACCCATGATAAACCACCTAGCGTAATCATGATTGTAGTAGCAGACAACTCTATTTAACTGAAATTTAGGCTGCCCACTCCACATTGCAGAGTTGTCACTGAGCAGTGGCTGCTAGCTGGGGACTATATGTCACAGACTCACTTGCAATGGCTAAATGACAGAGTTCTAGCCAGTGGAATATGAGCAGAAGTGATGTCACCCGCTTCCAGGCCTGGCCTTATACCTCTCACAGGACACTCCTCCACCTCTTTTCCCTTCCAGTTGGCTAGACTGGAGACAATCTCAAAAGCCAAATGCTGAAGATGGCAGAGCTACTCTCAGCCCGAGGACCTGAATGACAGTGTGGAGCGGGGCTGCCCCATGAATGTGTTTATCCACACACTTCTTTTAAATCAGTAATAACGTAACTTATTATTGTGCTTTCCAGGATACGTTTTTGGGTTCATTTGCTACAGCAGCAAGTGTCACCTAAACCAGTGCAGCCCCCAACACCTGTGATGGTTGGATAGCATGAAATAGTAGCGACAGGAGAGGAATTGTGAGCAGGGCACAGGAGGAGTAAAACAAATTCCTGAGGCACAGGGGGAATCACTCCGCTGAAAATGACTTGGCAACTCCCAGCACTGAGGTCACACTCCAGTTAACTCTGATCCAGCTGTAGGCTGTGTAGCCTAGTAATTAAATTCACAGGTTCTGGCATCAGATTACCTGATAAAAATCCAGCTTGTGTGGCCTGCTTATGGCAGAACCAGGCAAGTAAACTAATCCCTTTGACCATGTTTCTCATCTGTAAAATGGTGTTAGTAACCACATCCACTTCAAGGAAGTGTTGTGGGAGTTAAACTGATACATATAAAGGAGTTGGCGCAGCATCTGCTTTGCAGTAGATATTAAATGTTAGCTGTTATTTTCATTCTTGTAATTGCCATCTTTACAATGGGACTGTTTGTGAGTAGAGCAATCTAGAAAAGACGCTGGCTAAGGAATACCGTGGAAAGGAACTGTACTTACTTCCTCTCTTAAAATCTTTCCCCAAAATGTTTCCAAACCTTAATATTTGTATAGGCTTGCATACGTATAGCATTGCTTAGGTATAACATTTTGCAACTTTCCAAGTCCTTTCATAGCCATTATCTCCCTGAACCCTGATAGCACCTCTGTGAGGTAAATAGGAATTATTATTCCCATTTTACAAAGGAAATATCTGGGGCTTAGCAAGGTCGAGCATTTCCCCTGGTCACAGCCAGTCCCAGTGTTCAGAGTCCAGTACTTTTTCCACTACATCATATTGCTTTCCTTGAGGCAAAGCTTTGCACGCTATCCAGTTCTCTGAGGATGAAGGAATTTTATCTAACATGTTAGAATGTACCAGAAAATCTATGCTTGTAATGATTTTTTACTGGAAATTATTTCTTTAAATTCTCTGTTTTTTCAATGAGTGAGTATCAACAGCTGTGAATTTATGCTGTTTAAAGCTGATCCCATTAAGTCTGAATAGAGGCTCCTCATCTCCAAGTGGCTGTTTTTCTATATGTCTAAAGATACAAAAGGGCAGCCATACTGACACAATTCACAAAAGCCAATAATATCAGCTAGTCTAAGATCTGTCCAGCAATACCCAGAAGGACCAGAAAAGTAATGAAATATGTTGGGTCACTGATAAAATATTTATTCATTGCAGCTAAATCAAAAGCATACATGGCTTAGGATGACAGGCAGTAGGTCTAACTGGTCCTCTTTAATATCCTAGCAGTACAGCCCAAAGTAGACACTCAACAAACATCTGCTAATTGTTGATCTTGTAAGTTTTGGGTTTAGAAAGGAGGTAACTAAAGAGATTGAGTCACAGAAAAGCATTCTAAAGTTGGCATGGGTTTTCTCTATCAGCTTTTAAAAATATTCTGACCTTGCATTGAGCAACTAAAGTAAAGAGTAACTCATAAGATGCCTGGTTTGACTGACTATAGTTGAGGGGAGGGTTCCGGGAATGAGTAAGAAGAGCCAATACTAACTGAGTGCTTAGTATGTGCCAGGCATTGTTCTAAGGGCTGCACTTAATCTCCTCAACAACCCAATGAGTATCAATAAATACTAGACTCATTTTACAGATGAGGTTGAGTCAGAGGGTTAAGTAACTTGCCAAAAGTCACACAGCTATTAATTGATAGAAGTGGAATTAACTAATCAATCAAATGTGAGTATAGTGTCCCCAGCTGTGTTTGCCTATGTTGAGGGACATAGACCTACAATCACATTGTTGAGCTGTGACAACTACACTAAACCATGAAAGAAGAGTTAACAGTTAAATTATGCACAGTTGACTGTAGCTGTCATCTCAGTAAATGGTACCATCACTACAAAGTTGCCCAGGCTAGAAGCATAGGGGTTATCATTGATTCCTCTCTTTCACACCCATGAGTAAATATTGTTGGTTTTATTTTACAAAGTAGATCTCAGATCCAGCCATTTCTCAACACCTTTTTTACTTCCACCCTAATCTAAGATGCCATCTTCTCACCTGGGTTTTAGCAAAAGCCTGCTAATTAGACTCCATGCTTCTATTCATGCCCAACTACAGATTTTTCTAGAATGCTTTATTTTAAACTAAATACTGAGAAATCACACATTTATTGAAAATTTCTTACCATGTCCATCAAGGCCCTACATGGTCTGGCTCCTACTAATCCTCATCTCCTTATCTCCTTATCTCCTCCCCCTCCCCACCCCCATCATTCCAGCTTCACGGACCTAGATTTTTTTGAACAGGAGAAGCTTGTTCTATCTCAGATCCTTTGCATTTTCTGCCTCCTCACTTTGCTTAGGTGTTTGTTTAAATATCATGTCCTCCTTAGACCTTTGGTTAGCACCCTATTGAAAATAATTTCCCCTTAAACGTCCCCCATCCCCATGACAGTGTTGACTGTGGAAAAAGTAATAATTTGGGGTGTTTTAAAATAGAGTATAACTAAAATATTAGACAACAATAACGTGGAAGATGAGAGGGGGATTATTCAAGAAAAACATAGCTATTTATTAAAATTAATCTCTGATAAAAGAAAAGACCCTCCAAAAGCAATATGTCAAAATACAAACCAAAATCATTATGACTTTGGAAGAAATTCTTAAGGAAGATACCATAAAGCACAGACTGTAAAGGAGTGAATGTAAGTACATCAAAATGTTAAATGTTGACAAAAGACATCATAAGTAAGAAACAAGCAATTAGACTAGAGAAACAACAAAAATAAACCAAGAGAAGATTATTATCCAGAATATATGAAGTATTTCTACAAATCAATAAGAAACTGCTACATCCAATAGAAAAATGGACAATGGATATGAATAGGCAATTCACAGCAGAGGTGATATGAATGGTCAATAGACACATCATTTCCCTCCTATTAGACTAGCAAAAAAGAGAGTCTGACAATACCAAGGGTTGAGAAGGATGTAGGAAAATTAGAGCTCATGTACACGGCTGGTGGGAATATGATTTGACACATTCACTTTAGAGAGCAATTTGACAATATCAATTAAAATTAAAGATGACTCAGAAATTTCATTTAAAGTAAATGCCTTAGAGAAACCCTGGTACAAGTGCACAAGAATACTTCTATGAACACTTGTAAAAATTGCAAATCGTCTAAATGTTCGTGAAGAGGAAACAGAAGTAATTAAGCTGGTGTATACTCATACATGAAAATAGTGTTCAAGCATTAAATGAACAGTTTAGCTCTACATGCTTTAATAAGAATAAATCTCAAGACACATTGAGAAAACTAGTTGTAAGTTGATATGACCTACCCACAGTAGGGCTCCTACCCCTCGATGAAAGGATCAGGGAAGATGTCCCAGAAGAAGTATAATGTCATCCATGTAAAACTATTAAAATATATCAAAATACTTTTTAAAGCATATTCATATTAAAGCAAAGCTGGGAATAACACAAATTAACTTAAGAACAGTGGTCCCCTCTGGGAAGTCAAAATGGAAAATAGGATCAGGGAGGGGGACCAAGGGGACTTCAACTTTATCTGGAATATTTTATTTCTTTAAAAAAGTCTGAAACAAACATTGCAAGATGTTAGCATAAAATCTGATACGGGGTATTTTTTACATTATTCTTTGTAGTTTTCTGTATATTTCAAAGACATCATAAATAAGGGAGGAAAAAAGAATATAAAATGATATAATGCAGGAAGTAAGAAGGAACCAACAGAGGCTCTTGAAAAGGGAGTGTTCATGTCTCATGAAAACCAATCTGGTAGGGAAATAAGTATCCCAAAATAGTGAATAAATGGATTTCTATTTTCATTTCAATATGTTCCCTTTAAAAAAATTCCTGAGATGTAAGGATACAAAAGAATCATTGACAGAGACAAGAAACTGCACTTGTTAGAAAATATGGTAGATTAAATATGTCCATGACTTCTTTGTTACTGCTCTCATTAAGAGGGGCGTCCGATTTCCCTCCCCTTGATCCTGGATTGGCTTTATGACTTACTTGATCAATAGAATGTGGCAGAAGTGACGTCTTGAGACTTTCAATACCATGTCATAAAAAGCCTTGAGGCTTCCACCCAGGCTCACAGAGCTACTGGAGCATGAGAAGAAGTAGCCAATCAGCACATAAGAAGTTCCACTATTCTGGGATGGCCATGTTATGAAGAAATCCAAGCTAGTCCCATGGAGGGGCTTTGTGGAAAAAAAGAGACAGATTTCAGACCAGCCCTCTGATGATCGAGTCATCCCAGCTCAGGTGCCAGACGTGTGACTGAAAAGCTTTCTGATAACTCCAGCCCCAGCCACCATCTGATCGAGACCCTGGACAAGGACTGCCCAGGGGATCCCAGTCAACCCACGGAACCACGAAAGGGACATTGCTTTTAGGCCACTGAAGACAATTGTGTTTTGGAATGGTTTGTTTGCAAAATTAGACAACTGGTACAGGAGGAAAGATCCAGGCTTCATGTTTTTTTTTGAAAGGCTGGGTTTGAGGTGTTTACATGCCATGGAAGTAGAGACACCCTGCAGGCAGATGGACACATACTCTTGGAGCCCTACTGAGTCATCATCATACTCGTGAATGCAGCCACCTGCTTTGGCCAAACAGCACATCACCCCTGGGAATACAAACTCCAGTAAACACAGCCCTCAAACTCAGGAAGTCACAGTCTGCTGGGGGAGTGCGCAGGGAGGTAGATTTGTGCTATGACGCAGGCGGGCAAGCCCAGAGGGCTGTAGGAAATCAGAAAATAAGCATCTCAATGCCTTGGCACGGGAGGCGGGGTGAGGGGCACAGATGATTTTTGGAAGAGAACTGCTTCAGCCAGTTCTAAAGGACAAATATTTGGTCTCAGGCTCCCTGAGGAAATGAAGATGTAGACAATGGGGGTAGGTTGGAATTATTGATGAGTGCCATCATCCCAGGAACTTGAAGTCAATAACCAGGCAAATTGCATTGCCTTGGCAACTGCCCCACTAGGTAATTTATACATTAATCTCAGAAGGACACAGAAAGGACTCTGCCTACATTACTTTAAAAGCTATCAGAAGAAGAAAATAAATTAAAACAAAATGCAAAATATGATATGCAAATTCATGTACTCATTTGTTCCTTTAGCATTTTCCAAGGGCATATTTCATTCCAAAAGCCCCTGTACTGGCTTTCTCTTACGAAAAAATAGGAAAGCCATGGTTTTGCTTTGGGGGGAAAATTGTATATTTTTATAGTTTAAAAAGTACTTGTGCTTCATAACCACTCTATAAAATAGACTTAACTATTCCCATTTTGTAGCTATTAATACTGAAACTCAGGAAGAATGAATGACTACCCCAAGGTCGCAAGCTGGCAACCAGCAGGATTTGGACTCAAATAAAACGATCTGCTCCTCTTACCAGGGCTGCCCCTTCCCCCGAGGAGGTTCAGGGGAAAGTACAGCTATGTGAAGCTATGAGAGGACAGTTGGAAAACAGTGTGATCAAGAGAAATGTGCACAGGGAAAGACAGGCATAGGGGCGGGATCTGAAGGAGGGGGGGGACCGTTGGGGCCACCTTTGGTGGGGTGGGTTTTGAGCCAGATTTTTGTGGAAATTGTTGAACTCGTCTTGAGGAGGGAAGGAAAGAGTGTGGGGCTCCCTGAGCAGCAGGCCAGCACAGGTTTAATGGTGATGAACTAGGGAGAAACGGCTCCTGCATTTTCATAGTTATTTATACCAGTGGCTCTCAACTGGAGGAGATTTTGTCCCCAGGGGACATTTGGCAATGTCAGGGGATATTTTTTATTTTTACTGCTCGGGGGAGGGGGTCAGTGCTACTGGCATGTAGTTGGTAGAGGTCACAGATGGTGCTAAACATTCTACAAGACAGCTCTCTACAACAAAGAATTGTCTGGCTCAAAATGTCAACAGTTGGGAAACTATATAGGTTGAGAAATCCTGATGAACGCATATTTAACAGATTGTATTAGGGGCCTCAAGAGAAATAGAACCCGTAGCATGTGTATGTATATACATGTTGCATATATAGAGAATATATCTATATCTGTATCTGTATAGATACATGGAGTGGGAGCTTTAAGGAACTGGCTCATGTGACTGTGGGGATGGGCAAGTCTGAAATCTGCAGGGCAGGCTGGAAATTCCAGTAGGAGTTGATGTTGCAGTTTCGAGTCTGAAGGCAGTCTTCTCTGGAAACTTGGGAGCCCTCAGTCTTCTCCACCTTCAACTGGTTGGATGTGGCTCACCCACATTATGGAGAGTAATCTGCTTTACTCAAAGTTCACTGATTTAAATGTTAGTCGCTTCTTAAAAATCCATTCACAACAACTTCTAGATTGGTGTTTGACCAAATACCTGGGCACCATAGCCTAGCCAAGGCGACACATAAAATTAACCATCACACACATTTAACTTTCAAAACCCTGTGAGGCAAAGATTTTATCCTTGTTTTAAAGATAAAGGAAGTAAAATTCAGTGAAGTTAATGAATTTTCCCATAGTTGCACAGCTAATACTACTAATTAACCTATTTTGAGCACTTCCTGTGAGCAGGAGCTGTGCTAACAGCTCTGTGTTGTTAATCCAATTGAGGTAGCTACTATCATTTTTGTCATGTCCACTTCATAGACAAGAACACTGAGACACAGAAAGGCAATGTAAATTTCCCGGAGGCAAACAGTTTTAAGCTACAGAGGCAGGATTTGAAACAAGGCAGTTTGGCTCCAAAGCCCGTCCCCTAACCTGTGGTCCTCACCCAGAATCACTGGGGGGGCTAATTGAACCAAATTGCTGGGCACTACCCCCAGACTGAATCAGTGGGTCTGGGATGGGCCCAGAGATTTGCATTTCTAGCAATCTCCCCTGTGATGCTGATGTGACAGGCCCAGGTACCACACATTGAGAACAAATGCTCTAAACCACTGTGCGGCCCTCTGCTTTAACTAACAATAAGCAGGACTGGGACAACGTGCATTGCTGTTGTTAGTGCCGTGGAGTTGATTTTGACTCCTAGCAACCTGTGTACAGCAGAGCAGGACCCTACCTGGTCTTTTTTGCATCATCCTCTCATCTTCCAGTGCTACATCAGACAATGCTCTGCTGCTATTCATAGGGTTTTCCCCAAGTGCTTGCATTCCACAAATACTCCTGTGCTCCTGCTATACACAAGGTATAGCAGTTCTGGTCACCAATTCCAATGTGTGTGTGGGGGGGGTGGGGGGAGACAGTTCCACACCTCCACACAATTCTCTAATGCCAGCTGGCTGTCTTCTACCTGGAGATGGTGTCAGATCCCACAGGTTAAGGGCTCAGTCCCACAGGACACCCCTACCCCAATTCAGATGCCAATACAAGTCCAGATTGTCACCTGTGCTTCTGACCGAATGGCTATAAATCAGAGGTTCCCACGACCCCTCCTAGGGTTCGATTAATTTGCCAGGGTGGCTCACAGAACTCAGAGAACCATTTTACTTATACTTACTAGATTACTGGCTTATTATAAAAGGGTATAACTGAGGAACAGCCAGATAGAAGAGAAACATAGGGAAAGTTATGGGGAAAGGATGCAGAGCTTCCTACTCCCAGCATCTCCATGATGGAAGGTCTCCAAACCCTGTCCTTTTGGTTTTTCACGGAGGCTTCATTACAGAGGCATGATTGATTAAATCACTGGCCATTGGTGACTGAGTCAACTTCCAGCCCCCACCTGGAAATCAGGGGGTAGGACTGACAGTTCCAACCCTCTACTCATGATTGGTTCCCCTGGTAACAAGCCCCCATCTTTAGGTGCTTTCCAAAAGTCACCTCATTAACATAAATCCAGTTGTGGTAGAAAGGGGCTCACTATGAGTAACGAGACACCATTTCACCTTTATGGCTCTGGAGCGATTTCAGGAACTGAGGACAAGAGACCAAACATTATAACAAAAGATGCTCCCTTTGCTCTTATGGCTTAGGAAATACTATGAGTTTTGGGAGCTATGAACTAGGAACCATGGACAAAGACCAAAATATATATTTATTATAAATCACAATATCACACCAGGTGCTGGAGCTAAAATGATGACAAGGCAGTCATGAACCCACCCTCACCACTTCTCCAGGGCCTGGAGGATAAGTCTGTGTAAACAGGAAAAGATGAGCTTTCCCTAAAGGATGGAGAACCTCACAAAGGGCAGGAGAGTGGAGTCAGGAAGACACCCCAGAAGAAGTGGATGGCTAAATGGAGACCTGAGGAAGAAGCGCGAATTAACGGATTCTCAAGAGGAGGTGAAGCGTGGCCAAGGCCGGGAGACCAGCACATACCTGCAGGGATGCAGAGGAGAAGGAAGGGCTTGCACATTTGGGGAACCGAGGTGGTTCAGCAACCTGAGTCACCATATTTTACCTATATCTCCTTGGCACATCATCATACAATCTGTACTTTATGTTTTCTATGCCTCATTTTCCTCATCTGTATAATAGGGATGAAAATACCATATTTCCTGGATTTGAAGTACACATTTACCCCTCCTTTTTAACGTTCATGAAATCAGGTGGGTGTTACTATAGATTTGTACATTTCCTGCTGTTTTTTCCCCTTCCTTGAAAACTATTGGGCAATCGATGGTGTCTCAGAATCAAAGTAAAGTGGAGTCTCCTAGGGCTGAGAGATTAGGGGACTATCAAATGAGATTAAGGCCCACGGTGGGTCTCAGCCCAGGCTGCACCTTAGCATCACCTGGGGAGTTTCAAACTCTACCAGTGCCTCGGCCCCATCCCCAGAGATCCTGACTTTATTGATGTGGAACAGGGACTTGGTGAATATTTTTGAAATCCAGGTGATTCTACTATACAGCCAAGATTGAGAACTGATGCCACCTGATCCTACAGCAGGGGTCAGCAAACGACCACCTGTGAGCTAAATCCGACTCTGTTTTGTTAAATAAAGTTTTATTGGAACACAGTCACACACATACATTTACATGCTATCCCTGGCTGCTTTCACATCCCAATGGCACAGTGGGACAGTTGCCACAGAGACAATGTGACCCACAGAATCTAAATGTTTATTATCTGGCTCTCTACAGAAGACCTTTGCCAGCCCTTGCCTATACTGATGCTGCTCAGGATGTGGTTCTTAGCTCAGCAGCATCAGCACCACTGGGAGCCTGTTGGAAACGCAGAATCCCCACCTTAGTGAATCGGTCTGCAGTGAATAAGATCCCCAGCTTGTTTGTGTGGACATCAGAGTTAGAGAAGCCCTGCCCTGTGCCCATCTGACCACTGCCGCCCTCTCTGGCCAAGTTCTTGCCCCTCTACCTTGGCTGCTGCTCAGCCCTCATCCTCCGGGTCTTCATTGCAATGCTACTTCCTCAGGGAGGACCTCTCCTGTCCTCATAAATTAGATCTGCTTTGTGACTTTTCTCTCACGGCGCCTTATTATTTTTCTTCATAGCACGTCTCAAATCTGTGTTTAAACGTTCACTTGAGTGTTTATCTCATTAACGTCTGTCCCCTCACTAGACTAGAAACTTCAGGACAGTGGAGACTGGGTCTCGGGGCATGAGAAAGAGCTCTGAAAGGCATAAAACACACTGGGTGCTGCTTCTAAGAAGGGGCAATGACAAGAGGAAAGGTCATGGTGGAAATAACTTGATGGGAAAGAACAGAACCAATTACTATGCAGACCAGGGAGGGTACAGCCTAAAAGGCCCCAGATGATGAGCAGCTAGGTTAGACTAATTTCCTCTTCTTGTATTCCAGGGTTAAATATTAGCATTCAATCACACGGAAACATTGAAGCGCTGTGGTAAATCTCCACAGAGCCAGGATCCAATTTTACCAGCTGTTCATTAAATGAAATATCCATATATACATATCAGGAATTTAATTAGAAAGGCAGAGGGCCAAGGATGTGATCATTTCTTGAGAAAGTTACATTTCAGGCAGCATTTCCCTTCCAAGAGAACTGAGGAAACTCTTAATTGCATTCTATTCTTTCTTCCCCCGCTTAATCACAGCTTGCCTCAACTAATTTTTTTCTCAAAATGCCCTTGGGGGTGAACAGTTTTGAATGGTTAACTTTTTGTATGAAGATTAAGCACACCGGCTGCTCTTGTCTAAAGCTGTAGTGTCCTTCAGAACAGAACACAAGTCTCCTTGGGGTCCTAGGCACACCACTCACCAAGTGATCTAAGCTCAGTGATTTTACCAGAGAAGAAAAGAAGATTGAAGAAGGAAAGAAGAAATGTCACAGACTCAAGGTGCCCCAATAGAGCCTCAGAGGTGATTGGAATAATGCTGGCTGGCATCTGTGGGTGCCTGGCTAAACAGATGGGTCACCCATTAGGAATATTTGGAGTACATTTTGGTAATCCCTTCCTCCCCCAAACAAAAGAGGTTAGTGTTTGGAATGGGTTCCACTGCAAGAGGAAAAGAAGCCTGAATGAGGAGTGTGGAGATGTGGACTCTAGTCTGAGCTGATAGGCTTTAGGTCAGTCCTTTAACTTAAACTCTGAGACTCATTTTCCTCATCTGTAGAATAAGTTGGTTTAGGTTATTTATTTATCCTTTGATTTATTTATGCTAGGCACTGTGTATGGCAGGGGGTAGGCAATGAAAAGTGAAACCAGACATGGTCTTTGTCCTCATGGATCTTACAGTCCACTGAGAGAGCAAGGTAATTTTGAAAGAATTACATCAACAAGTGTAATGTTACAACTGTGTTTCATGCTGTAGAGTTTTCTCAAAGACTGCACAGCCCATCCATGAGTATGTCTTGTCAACAGTACCTTCAACATATATTCCAAATCTAACCACTTCTCACCACCTCCCACCCACGTCCATGCCACCAGTGCTTCTTGCCTGGGTCACTGCACCAACAGATCTCCCTGCTTTGACTCCTGCCCTTCCTTTTTTCCCCTCCCCAAAGCTGCAGCACATAGTTGCATAGCCCAGCTGTAGGTCGTTCTAGTTCTTCCATGAGGGATGCCGCCACAGTGTGGCTTGATGTGCGGTGTGTAGGTCTGTGCCTAGGATCCAAACCAATGAACCCCGGGCCAGTGGAGCACATGGACTTAACCACTTGGCCACAGGGCCAGCCCTCCCTACCCTTCTTAATGTACAGTCTGTCCTCCATATCTGCGGGTTCCACATCTGCAGATTCAACCAACTGCTGATCGAAAGGCCTACCAAGGTTGCGTATGTACTGAACATGTACAAACTTTTTTCTTGTCATTATTCCCTAAACAATACAGTATAACAACTATTTACATAGAATTTATACTGTATTAGGTATTATAAGTAATCTAGAGATGATTTAAAGTATACAGGAGGATGTGTGTAGGTTATATGCAAATACTACGCCATTTTCTATAAGGGATTTGAGCAGCCTGGGCCCCCACGGGTATTCTTTGAAGACCATAAATTAGATCAATATCCTCATATTCAAAATCTTCAATGACTTTCCATCAGACTTAAATGAAATTCCAATACTGTATGCATGGCCCATAAGGCTCTACTTGATGTGGGCCATGCCCCATGATCTCTGATCGCATCCTCTTTACTCTCCCTCTCATTCTCTCCCCTCCAGCCACACTGCTCCTTGCTTTACTCTGAACATGCGAGAGCTGTTCCTGCCTGGAAATGTCCTTTCCCTCCAGGTAGCCTCATGTTTCGCTCCCATGTTCACTCAGGTCTCTGCTCAAATGTCACCTCCTCAGAGAGGCCCTCCTGGCCACTCCATCCAAAATAACCTCCCACTCCATTACCGTCAGTCATTAACCCTTTAAAAAAGGCTGTTTTTCCCCTAGCATTTAACACCACCTGGAAGTTATTTCCTGATTTCTCTATTGTTCGTATCCTTCTTGGAGGTGGGACTTTGTCTATCTTGTTTTCCAGCACCTAAAATACGGCTTGTACATAAAGAAGTGCTTATTAAGTATTTGTTGAATTATTATATACGGTGATGACATATAATAAAGAGAACTGATTAACTTGGAGAGTCAGGAAAGGCTTCCTTAAGGAACTGCGGTTTGAGCTAGTATCTGGAGGAAGGGTGAGAGTTAACCAGGCCAGGAAAAGTGTGGTATTCCAGGAGGGAGGAGAGTTTGTGTAAAGGTCCTGTGGCAGGAAGGAGAACAGAATGGTCAGGAACCAAAGGAAGTCCAGTATGAATAGAACATGGCATGAAGGGGAGCATGGCACTGGATAGGCTAGAATAGAAGTGACCAGGCCATGCAAGGCTTTGCAGAACCTATTAATGATTTCTCTCTTTATCCCAAGATCAGTGGGAAGTCATTAAAGGATTTTAATTGTGGGGAAGGATGGGGGACAAACCAATCACTTTTGTTTACAAAAAATACTTAGTATGATTTTTAAGACCTATTTTTGCTCTGAAATTCTAGGATTCTATAAAAAGTCAAACAGCAAAATGAGAATAGACTGTTGGAAATATTAACCGAAGTTAATTTCAATGACAGAGATTCCAGCTACAGAGTTTTGTAGCTCCTCAAACATCACCATTTTGGGACTTGATGTTCATGTTGAGTTCAGCATTCTCCCTTCTTCTCTCTCCTAAAAAATATGAGTCAAAATATCCTCTTACCATGAAAAATATGATTTCTGAACTATTATTCTGACCATACAGGGATCTAAGTTGAGCATCAGCATTGGAAGCTTCTAGGCTTTTGAAGCACACATTTCCCAGCCTGCCAGGTAGAATGGACAAGTAGCAGTGTCAAGGCCTGGGTTTTACCACACTCTGAATTCAAGTCCCCTCACTGGCCCGCTGTGGTTTTGAACAATTGATGCACCTTGAAACCTCAACCCTCATCTGTGGAAGGGGGATAATGACATTACTTTCCCCACAGGGTTGTCATTAGGATTAAATGTGATAATGTATATAAAGTGCTTAATAAATGCAGAGTTAATTAATGTAGAAAACTCTCTGAACTGGAGTATTCAAAGATCCTTCAGGTTTAAGGGAGAAAGCAGGCAACTATCTAAAGTATTCTGCATCTAGGCATACATATTTATGGATTTATGAGGTAGGTCTCTAACATAGACAACACTATCAACCACCAATTTGCCTATTTTTCTTAGTGTAATGACTATTAATTACAAATGACTGTGTGTGCCCAAATTGTTGGGATATGTAGAAACAAAGGGGGGTTCCAAATTTTGTGTGCCAAAGTGGGGCGGGGTACCCATGGCCCAGTCAACTAGAAAACTGGATTGCCATAGACTTAAGTAAGTACGCCAAAGTAGTAACTGAGCAAATAATACCTAAAAGTCTTTAAAGTGTGCAGACAGCTCCTGGAGGTGCTATTATCCTCATTTCTCCACCAATTATGTACTTAACTTGCTCCCCACTACAAAAATCTAAAAATTCTTTGCCTTATTCATTGACCAGTACGCGTCTGTTGATGCGTTTAGTGCCTCCACCCAGTTAAATCCCCTACAAATGTGTACCAGGGTTTGTGAGCATTGTCATGACAGGTCCCTGGAGGCCCAATCATTAGATGCTTAATGGTGCTATTTCAGGACGATTACAGTAATCATGGAGAAGGGGGAAAACCGAGAAGGAACTGCAGTTGAGAACAATTTATTAAGGCAAAACTCTTGGAAAAAGCTCCTCAGTGTGGAAACTGGATTCGTGGCATTAGTCCAGGGAATGCAGATGTTGAAGCTTAAGGAGAAGTATTGTTTGGAAGAAACTGTGTGAGGGAATTAGACACCATTATATGTTATTATATCACATATTTCCAAAAACCCACTCCATGCAAGGTTTGAAAGGACATCAGAAAAGCAGGATGCTTTTAGCTAAATGACACTTTCCTCCCTCTGGGTTCCACCCAACGCCCCTTTATAAAAGTGTCCTTTTAACTTACACCTTCTAGAATGTTGCCTTTACCATCTCAAAACATCACAGGATCAAGTCAAGCATAGTGTTTATCTTGCTGAATCCAACAGAACTATCATACTCTTCTAGGGAGAGGAAATGCCAAATGCAAATGGCAGAAGCTGAGAGATAGCAAGCTCTCCTTAAGGAACCGAAGGATTGAGAGTGACGGCAAAGAAAGAGGAAGGCATAAGGAAGGACAGGTAGATAAAGGTTGATAGTGGGAGGATTTTCAACCACGATAAGGATTTTGGATTTTATCTAAGGATTAGAGCATTTTAAGCAGAGGAAAGTATGAGGAGACAGTTTTAGGAAGCTCACTGAGGCTGAAATAAGGAGAATGCTAGAAGAGGAGCAAGACCAGAGGCAGGGACTGGACTAGGAGGCAGTTGTTTTCTGGGTGAAAGAGAGAATGGAGTTTGGGAACTAGGAGCAGAGATGATGGGGAGAATGGAGAGAAGTTTACAGAGATCATTAGGAAATTAAATCGTAGGACTTAAAGAGTCATTAGGTGGGTTGTTGATGAGGGCTAGGGAGAAAGACAGGGCTTTAAGGCTACTTCAGAGTTTTCTGGTGGGGCCATTGGGTTGTGCCATTTACAGCAAGAGGGGAGGGTTTGTGGAGAAGATAACGACTAGCATGTGGGATTTCTTGGGTTTGTGGTGAAAGATGTTCAAGTGCCTGGTGGGCAGTTAGATATCTGGATCTGGAATTCTGAGGAAAGTTCTGGCTTGGGGGTGGGGTGGTTATGAAGTAATTGGTAAATGTGATGGTTAATTTTATATGTCAACTTAACTGAGATAAGGGATGCTAAAACATTATTTCTGAGTGTGCCTGTGAGGGTGTTTCTGGAAGAGATTAGTATTTGAATTGATAGAATGAGTAAAGAAGATCATTTTCACCAACGCAAGTGGGCACCATCCAATCCATTGAGGGACAGAGTGGAACAAAAAGGCAGACGAAGGGTGAATTTGCTCTTTTAGCTTGAGCTGGGACGTCCATCTTCTCCTGTCCTCAAACATCAGTGCTCTTGGATCTCAGGCCTTTAGACTCAGACTGAACTATACCACCGGCTTCCCTAGTTCTCTGGCTTGCAAATGGCAGATCATAGGACTTCTTGGCTTCCATAATTATGTGAGCCAATTCCTATAACAAATCTCCTCTTACATATACCTCTATATATCCTATTGATTCTATTTCCGGAGAACCCTAATACAGTAAGTAAATGGTGACCAAGCCTGTGGAGGGGATAGGAACACCCAACAGAATATTGAGAGGCCAGTTCCATCTTTACGGAGCATGTGTTTGAGCCACTCTCATAACCAGAGAAATGTGCTCTTTCTCTAATGATGAGGTCACCCTGAGTCCTCACTGATATCTCCCTCCCTGTCTCCATGACATAGTTCTCAAAGAGATGATGGGAGTTCAGGATCAGGTCATGACCAACAAACTAACTGACCCAGACACAAGTGAAACAGCACTGGGTAGGGACAAAATTCTGTTCTTCTGTGTAGAAAGCAAGAATTCCATTCTGATTCAATTTTTGGCTAGGACAGAACCTACGGTATACTTATAGCTAAAACACGGCATTTACTGAAATAGCTAACAAGCTTATGAGAGGTTGAGTTTCCCCAAAAGCACTCTGGACAAGAATTTGTGTAAATAGTTTATTTAGGAGGAAGCGCTGTAGGGGAGCAGGGAAGTGAGACAGGGAAGCGAAGGAAGTCAATGCAGGATTGTTAAGGAGTAGGCAGGTTACCCTTCTGGGCAGCTGGAGCTCATTGTCTCTGGCCCCTCTGGAAGAATGGATACATCATACCTCAAGCATTGCTTCCCCCAAGGTGTGAGAAAGCTGGGATATTTATTCACCAACTTTCATCTAGTCTTGGGTGAGAGTTGTTCCCAGGAGTGGTAACTCCCAGGCCCTTCTGGCCTCATCCACTTAAGTCAGGCATGCTCCCAAGACCAGAGAAAGCCCTCATGCCTTCACAGGCACTTGAAGGAAGAAGTCTCCAGCACGCACTGAAACAGTGCACGCAGAGGGAACGTGGGCAGGGCTCTGACATCATCTGCTGGCCCGCAGAGAAGAGAAAAGCCTGGACATTAGGGAAGTCTGCTACAATGTACAACATCATCTTCTTAGGATTACAGATTCTAACCGTCCCAGAGAAATGTGGAAGCAAATGTGATTATAGAGTTAACTACCGAAGCTGGCCTACAGTGAGGCAGGGGTACCGAAAGATGGCACACGGACCATCTGACACCCTCTGGGAGTTTTTCCACCAAACAATAGTAGCCAAATGTGACTATAACTTGCTCATGATCTTCAAAGTTCTATTGTATTTGGACTCATGTAATGGAGACTTGCAGTCAGAATTTCTCGCCAAACATTAATCAAGTTGTTTTTAAAGGACTCAATGAGTGATTAGCTTATGTTTTTTTCAAGCCAACACAAACGCCTTTGCCAACTAACTCTGGCAAAATCTTTCCTCTTTAAAGTCTGGGATACAGTACTTAGAGTGTTACAAAAACATTTTAGAGTCAAATCAGTACCCAATTCTTAATTGTAAATGGCTAAAGAATGGTTAAACGTCTATTAATTATGTCTTTGCGGTTTGGGGGAATGTTGAGGTTTATATTCGTAAGATTAAGTTCGTATGCTCCATTTTTCTTCCCTCCCCTCTACCATTTGAGCACTTGGGGAAAACTCTATTCATGGCAAAACTAAATCAGTGAATTTCCTTAGACTTGTTATTTGGAACCATAAAAAGTATCAGCTTTTAGGGTTATCCCAGTCAATCAGGACAGCTCATAAGGTAAGATTTAGTGTCAGTAAAGGTAGACAGCTGTTTCTGCTGCAGCAAAAGGGAAGGTCAGAAGCCCAGACCCAAGCAGAGGTGACACCGCCGCCTTTATCTTGCCTGAGATTTTGCATGTTTGTGCGTCTTCTAAGTGTAACTACTCCAGATTTACATGAGAAGAAGACTTCAGCCAGACTTCTGAGGTTTTGAGTCATTCATTTATCAGATATTTATTGAGTACCTACTAAGCACCAGGTACCATGTGGGAACTTGTGAGAGACACAAGAGATCTTTTCCTCTGCACATGGTTTATGTTAACTAAACAGTATCCATTTCATTCATGGCAATCCCTTCCAAAGTCCCCTGCCAGCGGCTTGGGGTCACCCTAAGAAAAGACAAGTCTGAAAGGAGGGTAAGGAACCAGGAGAGGGAGTGAGACCAAATCTCTATATTATTTCTTCACTTAAAAAGTTTGGCCTTTAGGGCCAGCCTGGCGGCGCAGCGGTTAAATGCGCATGTTCCACTTCTCGCGGTCAGGGGCTCGCCAGCCCGGATCCCCGGTGCGGACATGGCACCGCTTGGCAAAAAGCCATGCTGTGGTAGGCGTCCCACGCATAAAATGGAGGAAGATGGGCATGGATGTTCGCTCAGGGCCACTCTTCCTCAGCAAAAAGAGGAGGCTTGGCAGTAGTTAGCTCAGGGCTAATCTTCCTCAAAAAAAAAAAAAAAGTTTGACCTTTAATTAGTCACCCTTTTCTGAAGGATCCCCTATGCCTTTTTTTTTTTTTTAAAGATTTTATTTTTTCCTTTTTCTCCCCAAAGCCCCCCAGCACATAGTTGTGTATTCTTCGTTGTGGGTCCTTCTAGTTGTGGCATGTGGGATGCTGCCTCAGCGTGGTCTGATGAGCAGTGCCATGTCCGCGCCCAGGATTCAAACTAACGAAACACTGGGCCGCCTGCTGCGGAGTGCGCGAACCTAACCACTCGGCCACGGGGCCATCCCCTCCCCTATGCCTTTTTAACTCTCCATTCCCATGAAGAACTTGATTTTTGGGCCTTTATTTTAAAATTCTGAAAATGTAAACATAATACCTTTCTGCTGAAAGTAGAAAGATTTTATTATCATTCTTCGAAGACACTAAAATACTGAGTGCACTTTTCAAAGCCTTCCACCTGCGGGAAGAAATTGTCTTCTCTGGGAAAAGAGCCCCCCCACCCGCTGTCAAGCATAAGATAGGAAGAAATCCTTAGTGAAATCGGAATGGCCACACTCCCAGCGTCTCAGCCAGCATGCCTGAGTGACAGGCCTTTCCTTAAATGATCTCTACAAACTGCAACACTTCCAGGGCAAAAGGGAGATTACAATATTTGGCAGCTTATGCATTTCTGTGAATCATGTGTGACACTCCATGGAAAGAAGGTATTTCAGGGAGGTCAAAACATGGAATAAAATTGGGTTCAACATTAACTGAATTATTGGGAACACTTCCGTTTGCCTTGATCCTTACAATTTACCACCACCATCCCCATCACCTTCATTTATTGAGCAATTATGCCCGGCATTTTATAAGGATCTTCCTATTTTTTCTAACACTTTGTGAGGTAGGCAGTATCCTTGTTCCACGTGATAGGCGAGAAAAGACTCAGGTTAAGTGAATATGCAAGCTAGTCTGTAACTTGAACTTAGACCTGTTTCAGAGCAAAGCTAAACCACGTCCTACTTTATCAACAACAACAACAACAAGGTCAGGAAAGGAGAAGAAAGATTCTGGCCAACATTTGATCACCCTGGAAAAGTCTTATATTCACGATCCTTATAAAAGTAGAAACATAGCAAATCGAATCTTCATTCTACTTTCTGGGGACTGTAGAGGGAGCGATCTTTGGTTATAAGCACGTACTCCTTAGTCTGGACCACTTTTATTTATTTGCAGAGTGTATAGCTAGCAATCACATATTTTTTGAGAAATTCCAGGGGCAGGAGATATTTACTGACAGGGAAGAGTTTTTTCAGTCATTTTTAAGACCATTATATTAGCGAGACGATGTAGCGTACTGCGTACATAGATGAGTAAATAACGCACCAACTTTTATTCACAATTCTTGTAACCTGACCGTCATTTGGTGATTTAATTGTGCTGTCTGTGCAAATAAATAATTCTTTTCTTTACAAATATCCCAACTATTCAAACTTTTCTGAAATCCGACTATCTGAAGGAAACGGGAAAAGTGGAAATTGAAAATATATTATATTTAACAAGGGTCTTTTTTGAGAATTGTTTCACGAGAAGATTTGGTAAAATTAATAGGTTTTTGTTACCAAAAAAAAAAAAAACTAAAGATGATTCTCCAATGAGTGCTTAAAGTCTTTCACGTACATCACAAAATTTAATTTCACATGGCACAAAGTCCGAAACACAAGTACTTTTGGGTGGAAGACAAACTTTCTTTTCAAGTTCTCCTCTGCACTTCTAATGTTTTGGAATAAAATGAGGAGGAGGGAGGAAATTAAGGCCATGTATTTTAAAACACTTTATTTAGATTCTTCAGGATTTTTATGTTGGTGATCCCCTTTATTGAGACACTAAACACTAAGTTTAGCATTGTAACTTCAAAATGGAATACTTGAAAATTTTATATTGAAAATACTACTCATCAAATAGATCTTTATTTTAAAAAGCAACATGACTGCCGACTCTGTAACCACAGAAATTCTCCAGACTTCTGATATCCTTGCTGTCTCCCCTTGTGACTTTCACCCACATCTCAGACGGTGTGAGTGAATCAATGCCACCACCCTTCTCCCCTCTCAAAACTGCTTCCCCCACTGGCAAAGATCATCTCTAAATATCTCCATAGATAGACTTCTACAAAGAGAAGCGAGAAATCTCTATCACAAAGGGATACAGAAGAAAAGAACTCACTTCCTAGTTCCAATGCCTTTCCTTCTTCAGCCTGCCTCCTCCCCTCATCAAAATCATTTGCACAGCTGACACTCAGCCAGGTAGTTAGGGTTCCACTCATTGCAGAATGTCACTGGACATTTATAAAAGGGCGCCTTTTTTCTGTCTTCTTCCCTCCCCTCAGACAACAATAAACCCCTACCCATCTTTAACAGATGCGAGGTGCAGAAGCACAAGCACAGGCTGGGAGTGACTTTTCCTGCCCCAGGCTAGTTAACCTCATTCATCCGTTCCAGTGTAGTCCCGGGTGCCTACCACATGCCAGGCCCTGGGCTGGGCATGAGGACGCAGTGGTGAGTCAGGCACCTCTCAGCCTTCGAGGCACTCGGGTGTGCGGTGGGGGACACCGAGCCCGGAGCAGAGAGTGGCAACAGAGTGTTCTCCGACAAAGGGATGCAGGAAACCAAGAGAAAGACGGGGTGAGGGCAGCTAACTCAGACCGCAGGAGGTGAAAAACGGAGGGAGGCGATTTTGAGCTTCTGAAATTCAATTCTCTCCTTCGCCGCAGTCTTCACGCAGCCCCTCTATCTGGCTCGTCCCTGCCATGCAACTACCGTCCACTTGCAAACCTAGTTCTGGCTCTTGCCGTCCCAGCGGACTTCGGTCCCAGGACTTACCTCGGGGAAACTTCCACGCGGTCCCCAGCCCTACACTTTCCAAGCCCTGGGCGGGTTTCCTCGCGGCGCGCACTGAGCGGATAGAGCTCACCCCCCCGGCGCAGCGCCGAGCGCCGCGGACCGTGGGGACCTCGGGAACCGCGGAAGGGACCGGAGGCAGCGCGGGCAGCCCCTCGTCTCCCGGTGTCCTGCGGGCGGGAGGGCGGCAGCTCCCTCGCCCCTTCTTGCCGCTATATAAATACTTCTCCCCGCCCAGGGCCCGATCCTTCCCCGCCCCGGCGGCCCCGGGCCCAGAGCACGTCCCCCAGGAGGGGGGCGCAGCCATAGGGAGGTGACGGAAGCTGGAGTTGGGGGATTACGGGGGCTGTAACCGCCCCGCCGGCTTCTCCGCTACGTGGAACCTCTATCCCCAGCTCCAGATCCTCGGAGGATACTGAGGGCGGGAAAATCCGGGCGTTCATGGTGCGCGCCCTCTCTGAGCCCAGCAGACAGGCAGGGCGCGCGATCCGAGGCGCACGGAAGGTTGCAGCTCTCCTCCTACTCTTGGAACTGCGGTCGCTTGGCGGCTTTGTCTGTGTTCTGGGGTCTTCTTGCAGAAGGCAGGGACTAGCAAGGGAGCCCAAGAGTCTTTGGGTGGTGGGAACTTATCCTTCATGCCTGGGAACCGAGACCAGCCACGGTGCACCCCATGATTGAAGTCAAGCGCCACTGGGGACCCCGGCTCGGAATTCAGGGTCCAGAAGAGAATATCCTTGATTCTTTGGTCTACTGACTTTTTCTCACTGACTGTCCATTCCTTTATCTGTCCATCTATTCGTTTCACAAATAGTTGAGCACCTAGAATGTGCTACTATTAGGTCCTTGGGATACAAAACTAAGTCTGGCTGTTAGCTCACGGTGTCACTGGGGAGGCAGACATGGAAGCAGGAGCGGGGTGGTAATTGCTGGATTGGGTAAGCGCTGCCATGGGAACTCAGAAGACAGGATCCTAACTCAACCATGGAAGGCCCAAAGAAGCTTCCTGGAGAAAATTAAGTCCAAACTGAAATCTAGAGTGAGATAGGCGTAGAAGTAGGGAAAAGAGGGTCCCAGACAAATGGAACAGCAGCTGCAATGGCTGGGAAGACAGAGGGAGCACTGTCTCCCTTCAGGGGAACCAAGAGGGTTTGTTTTTAAAAATTTACTATTTACTGTCATACTAAGTACAGAAAATTTTAAAAATCTAAAGAAAATTAAACTTGTAAGTGGTACAACTGGAATCCGGATGCGGGCATTCTAGCCCTGGAGCGTGCTTTTATAACATGGAGTGTCAAATTGGCAAATGACAAGTTCAAAACCGAGATGGTCCCCATGGAATGGGGATCTTTCTGGAATCTGGGGCATAACTTCAAGTCTCAGCTAGACCATCACCAACTGCAGCTTTGGCCAGGTCACGAACCTCAGTTTCTTCCTCAGCGGAATGTAAATAAGAAAGACACTGTCTCGTGTCCTTCATTGAGTGTCGTGGATATGGGACTTCATGTTCTGGTTCACAGACTTAGCAGAGCAGCACTGGGACAGGTGGCTTCAGAATGGTGACTTCTCGATGGGTTCCTTGGTTTTGAGGCAAGGGAGATTGGGAGAACATTAGAACAGAAAAAGAAAAAAGCACACATTGAAACTTCTCAAATTATTATTGCTTTTACCTAAAGTGGTTAAAATTAAGTAATTCAAGTTCTCATATTCTCATATAGTATTATTATTTTTAAAAACACACTTCAAAACGAGGCATACTTTCCTCATCCCAGGGTCATTGTTGAAAGAGGCAGATGTGATTCCTGGTGGCAGGGATTCTAGCCAATCGCCAGCCCCCTCGAAGCTAGTTTTAGAAGTGTACCATACATACAAACAATGCCCATTTTATTAGAGCCCCTTAGGAAATATCAGTCTGATAGAAGAACTTCTGGGATTCATACGCCTGTGATCCATGGCCCAGCCAGGCCAATGACCACGTCAGTTCAATGTGAAGCCTTGATAGCACTGCTTTAACAAGCTGAGTCACCTTGACATATTGTTTTGGGGCATCTAAAAACACTCCATCTTATGTCCTGGATCTTTTGATGTCCAAACCCATTTTCACAACTGGATCAAACTTTGACCAGCACCCCTTAGCCTTCCTTTCACCTAGACTAGAGCAAAAAGGCAGAAAAAGAAGAAAGATCCTTGGATCTTGTAAATGCAGGTGGTCGCCTAAAGTGACCCTAGTTTTTCCCATTATGCGAGCCTTCATTTCTGGACCAGAGAGATGATAGGCAAGTAGCCAGTAGTCTTTGCTGTATTTCCAGAGGTTTTTAGGAACATCTGTAACTTAGGTGGAAGTGTGGGTGCCATTTGCTTGAATGGGTTTTTGGAGCCCATGACAACCTCATCAAACTGATCATGAATTACATCGGAAGATAAGGGTAACCCTTAACCTAAGCCATACATATGAGCTGGTCTACTGTGACAGTATTGGGACTCTGAGAGCCTTGTCCATTCATAGTTCAGCCTTTGGGAGAAAGTCTGCTACTTTGGAAGATCCATGTTGACTTCTCAAATGTCTCCAGAACCCAGCCTAGCTAGACCTTCACCGTTCAGACTCCCAAGCTACTGAAGTGGCCTTCTACTTGATCTTCCAAAGTCCACCCCACCTGATTCTTGCCAATTTGTCCTGCATTCTTCTGACAGAGGGATATTTCTAAACCATCTGATCGATCACTCTGCTGACTTAATGCTATAAAGGGTTCCCCACTGCCTGCATAACAGAGCCCAAACTCAAGGCCCTTTATGTCTCTCCCTATTCTTCCTTCTTCCCTCATATTCTGCCATCCTGCCACACTTCCACCACTAATCGTGAGCTCCAGTGCCCCAGAAATGACCCACATTGCTGGATCTCATATCTCCTTGCCATTGTCAAGGCTGTTTCCTCTGCATTTATTTATTTTTCATTCAGCAAAATATATATTGAATACTTACTATGGACCAGGCACTGGAAAGAATTGGAATCATTTTTATAATGATAATCTATATATTTTTCATCATAAATTAAAATAACATACTTAACCCAGGTATCTTATTTGGTTTACTAGGATCTATTTGCTTCTCAAACATATTTTGGACACCTCCTGTATGGTAGATACTATGTTAGACTCCAGGATGCAATCAGCCATGGTCTGTCTTTAGGACCTCAGAGCCGAGTGTTGGAGATGGATAAGTAAGCTAATTATTAATGTGATAGGGGTCTGTAGGCACTGGGCACTATGGGAGGAATCCTGGGAAGAAGGTGATACTTGGGATAAAAACGTCGGACCTGGGGTTGAGTGGGGAAGGTTGAGAGAGGGACAGAATAGTAAGACAGAGGGAGCAGCATGTATGAAAGCATGGAAGTCAATGGTGGCTGCACAGTGAAGGGGCATGGTATGAAATGAGGTTGGAGAAGCAGGTGAGGGTAGGTGATAGATTGGATGTGAGTGAATGTTTGGGTGAGCAAGAGAGGGGTCTGGGATAACTCTTAGGTTTCTGGCTTGCAATTATGGAGGGGCAACACCATTTATTGAGATAGCGAACACAGGAGGAGGAGGTGGCTTGAGGAGGGAGGTGGAAGAAAATAATTCTACTTGGGATATTTCGCATTTGAGATGCCTGGGAGCTGTCCAAGTCATGATGCTCAGTGGCCAGATGGAGACATCTAGTCTGGGGCTTGGAAGTGAGGCCTCAACTAGAGATATGGATTTGGGTTCGTCGTGAAACTGATAGTTGAAGCCAGAGGAGTGTATGAGGTGATATAAGGAGGGTTCATTCATTCATCTTTCATTGAAGAAGTATTCATTGAGTACTTATGATGTGGGAGGCACCGTTCTAGACCTCAGGGATACAGCAGGGAACAGAACAGACAAGGTTCCTGCTCTCCCAGTGTTTGAGGAAAGAGGATTGGGAACACATTATTGGATGGCAGAGGAAGATGGCAATTTTAATGCAGTGAGAGGTGATTTGGGACAAAGTCTTGAATAGAGATGAGAAGTAAGTCCTGAGAGATATCTGAAGGAAGAGTGCTCCACCCAGAAGGAATAGTCAATGCAAAGGCCGTGAGGCAGGAGCATGGCTGGTGTGTTTGAGCAAAGGGAAGAGGCCAGTGCAGCTGAAACAGGCTGAGTACAGGAAGGAGCAGGAGGACATAAAGTCAGAGAGATAATGGGAAGGGGGCAGTTCGTGGGAGCAATGGAGGGTTTTGAGCAGAGGAGTGACGTGGTATGATTCCTGTTTATAAATAACAGACAATAAGGGGTCAGGGATTGAGAGCAGAGTCTGGGAAATAGCTGACATTTAAGGAATGAGCAGAAGAAAAGGTTGTTCAGGGCAGTGAGAATCTTGCTGAAGGGTCAGATCCAGGTGACCTTACGGAATTTAAGATCTTAAGACTCTCCAGGACATAATGACTAGATGTGAAAGAATAGCCAGCAAGGCAAGAGGAGACCAAGGAGGAACGCTGTCTCGAAGCCAGGGAGGATAGCTGCGTAGGAAGAGACTTGTGGATGGTGCCAAGGGTCACAGAGAGGTCAGGAAGGAAAAGGCTTGGGGAGCGTATTTTGCATTTGGCAGTTCAGAGAGGCCTGTGGCTGCTGCTACGGCAAGGCGTAGGTAGGAGTAGGAGTGAGACCTGGTAGTGCATAGAGTTAATCGGAGAGGAAGGAGTTGCAGGAGAGCCGAATCTTTCAAGAAATAGGGAGGAGAAAGAAGAGTCAGGGTTGTACCAAGGCCTGGTACTGAGGGATGTTCTTCTTGGTGGTGATAGCATAGCTTTGCTCTCTTGGAGACAAGCGGAGGAGGACTTTTGTGCTCATCAAGAAGACCAGGAACGGGAAAAGCAATGTGCAGAAGATGTCCACACTGCAGGAGTTCTGAGTCCACAGTTTTCAAGGTTTGCCATCATTTTTATCTTTCAAAGGAACTCTAAGAATAAGAACACTAAATAGGCTTATAGCAAACAGTCAGGAAATGGGGAGAATTCTATGACAGTTTCTAATTGTACCTCAGGGATTCTGAAGTAGTGCAATAAAACCCCAAGTAGGGTAGATGAATTTGGGTCTACCACCATTGATAGTTGACTCTTGTCCCCTACCCATCCTCATTCTCAGACAAGGGTGGGCTTAAGTTCTTATCATGGATGGTAGGGAGGGAAAGGCCAGTTACACAGTCATTTGCATACAGTGTAAATTTCACTGTCTTCAATTTTGTGCCCTCTGAGACCAGATAGAATATCCAGAAACATTGGTTTTCATTAGCCTTGCAATAATGCAACACTGAATTTTATGCAATTGGTTTTCAGACCCTGCTTACCATATCATGGCAGGAGTATATTGGTACCATTACTTACTTAGGGTATGTGTTGAATCAGTCAAAGAGAGATATCTTTTTTCAAACTCTGAGATTTTGCACCAGTTGTGAAGTCAGACTAGAGGAAGACTTTTCCCCCATTGAGTCAAATAAATACTAAGAAGCTGGAGACATTGAGCCAGATTCTCTCATGTGTGATTTACTCCTCAGCATCAATTCACTTTTATAGGTCACTAGGGTGTAACTAGGATTCAGCAGAACTTTTCTAAATCCTCTTCTCAAGACTGAATGGTATTCTGTCTTTAAAGGGATGGGAAAGAAAACCTATGATGGAGTGAAATTTCTTTCATCTTCCATAAGAAACCCGCTAGCTCCAATAATCAAGCCAAACCATAATTCTCTCAGGATGGCAAGGGAGGGGCAGCTGGACTTTGTGACTGACTACTGACCTGGAAATTTACCTTGATTTTGGGAACTTTCCCTCATAGATGTTGCTATCACTGCCAAATATCATACCTTTATCCCTTGGCCCAGGACGAGGCTCACAAGCTTTCCCTTAATTTCTAGATCACAATCAAGAAAGCCAAGACAGCCACAGGACTGTCTAAAGACTCTGTTGGATAATAACAGAGAAATAATAATAACAACAACAACAATTAGTCAGAAGTAGGTATCTTTTACGGATGAGGAAAACAGGCACAGAAAGTCAAGGAGGGTGCCCAAGTTTAGTTGTGCAGCTACTAATTGTTGAAGCTAAGACTGAAACTCAGGAAATGAGTCAGGAAGTGAATATGGGGTAATATACAAAAAACCAAGCAACCTGACCTGCAAGGTATGGGTGATAAATGGTGTTTCTGAAAATGGTTGCAGCACCATCTCTCATGTTTTTGTCTCTGCAATTTGAGTAAAGACCATTTCACTGTCTTCTCTGGGCTAGACATGGAGACTGTCCTAATTTTCCCTCCCATTCCCACTCAAATGCAGACCCCCGAGACAAAGATTCATGTGCTAGTAGTTTATTTGAGAAGTGATCCTAGAAAACACTGCTAAGGCCACCAGTGAAAGGAATGTTATCAAGCAAGTGACCACCATGAACAACTGGGGCCCAGTCCTACTGAGGAATGCTGGGAAACAGTGCAGAACATGTCTCAGTTATTTATCCACCAAATCCCTATGTGTCACTGGCTGAAGGATGCTTACAGAAGGATTAACTCTCTGGCACTTCCGGCTCAGCCAGGGAGAGGGCAGAACAGCCTTCAGCATATAGAATTGAGTGCTGAGAGGAGGGCGGAGGGCACTGACAACATCTGCTAGAGAGACTTTGCAGTGTGTATGCTTGGGTCTGTGTGTGAGCTCGCAGGAGAGTGGAACGGCAATAGCAGAGAAAATTAAGGCTCGCATTACCCAACTCAAACAGAATATAAAATCCTCTTGAAGCTGTGCGCAGGCCCCTACACTGGCCCCTGTCACTGTTCTCTCTGAGTCTTTGCCTGCCTCCAATGGTTCTCCCACTTGGTTCCCATCTGCCTCAGACCAGTCCTTCAACGCTCCTGGTGGCGGTGCCCACCCAAATGTTACTTTATTATTTGTTTAATTGAGGTCACATTGGTCTATAACGTTATATAAATTTTGGGTATCCATCATTATATTTAAACTTCTGTATAGACTGCGTTGTGTTCACCACCAAACGTCTACTTGCCATCTGCCCCCGTACCCATGTGCCCTTTTACCCCTTTTGCCCTCCCGCGCCCCCTTCTCCTCTGGTAACCACCAATATGGTCTCCGTATCTATGTGTTACTTTAGAAGGGTTTACATCTCTATTTGAGGAATATCAACGTGGAGGAAGCATCCCTGTATTGCTCAAAGAGGCTGTGTCATGTGCTTTGTGCAGCATGGGGCTTGTTGGGGATTGTTAACTCTAGCTGCTGCTAAGTTATTTGAAAATTATTGAAAAAGCACACACCAAAAGCTAGTTAAGAATGTGATTTTCCTTTATCTGACCAGGTTCTTCTTGGTTACATCTTAAATAATTTAATACGTTGACTGAGTGCCCAACTCAGATGACCAAATCTCTCCAAATTGGAAATTAAATAAAAGCTTTGAGAAAGGTTTAAACTCATAATCTGAATGCCTTAATATGTATGTATTTTCTTTTCACAAAAAGGAGGACTTATCTCTGGATGAGTGGTGTAGTAGTTGGGTTCATGTGCTCCACTTTGGTGGCCTGGGGTTCGCAAGTTCAGATCCTGGGTGTGGACCTGGGACTGCTCGTCAGGCATGCTGTGGCGGCATCTCACATAAAATAGAGGAAGACCAGCACAGATGTTAGCTCAGCGACAATCTTCCTCAAGCAAAAAGAGGAAGATTGGCAATGGATGTTAGCTCAGGGCCGATTTTCCTCACACACACACAAAAAAGGTAGGCTTATCTATCATAGTGCATTTTCCAAAGTTTTTCATTTTTGAAATGAAAATGCCAATAATTGGGTTCTATTTAAATGATATGGGATGATTCTGAGGTCCTCAAGAGATTGTGAGGAAATCCCTCAGTCAGATACATGATACTCTCTTGAGGCAAATTTCGTTTAAGTTTTCTTGTCACTTTCCAATTATGTACGAGTTTAAGTTCAGGCAGACTGTGTTTTTATTCAGTGACCACAGGTACTGAATTTTCCAAGGCTCCAGTTTCAGATTAATAAGGAGATTTCAGATTTCAGACTTAAGTATTGAATAGCTACGAAGTGTAATCTCGCCATCTACAAGCATGTCTTTTAACCATTGCTTAAGGAAGCACGGGACAGGGCTGTCATACTTGACGTGGGCGGCACAGCTGATCATACTTCACGCTGAGCTTGCAGTTACGTAAGAGGCGTGTAAAGTAGAATTTGGAGGGAAGCTTGTTGTGGTAGGCACGTAGTAAGAAGAGTTCAGATAAGTTTCATGAAAGTTTTATCCTAGGTTTTTCATAGATTTAGAGGTGGACGTCCCGCTCTGAAGAAGCTGTGCTCTGAACTTTCATTCAGCCAGAAGAGATGGCATTATTTGAGCTGCCTGAACTAAAGCCCCACTTTAGACAACTTGAGAAGCCACCAGTCTCCGTCATAAAAAAATAAATAAATAAATCAGGATTTTCAGAAAAGTATGATTCCTCTACTTAAGAACAATTAACTACAGTATTTAGGCATAAATTTTGAGTCTTTTGGTGTAAAGCATAAATAGCAATTCTATGTTTCTACAAGCTTTTAATACTCTAATAATAGGTTGGAATAAGACCAAGAAGGACTATTAATAAATTGAAAACTTCAATGGACTTTGTTACAGGAGCACCAGCAATTGACATTACACAACTGGTAATTTTTCTGTAAGACAGCTTATTGAATAAATATGTGTAAACATCTCAGTTTTTTATTTCATTCAGGAAAGACCTTTTAAGGAATAATTTTACCTTTTTCCCCAAAAGTCCTACAAAACTACTCGCTTCTTGTATATTGTTTCCATTCCAAGTCCCTGGTGTTGGACTTCATTGTTATTAAACATTGGCTGTGGTATTCCTCTCCCACTCTTTTCCCCAAAAGTGCTGAAGAAGTTGAGATTTATTGTGATTAATCACCCATCCTCTGGGATCCCTGAGGCGGAGTTACACATATTCACACACACTTGCACGCACACACACTCTCTGTGGAGATTCATATACACATTCTTTCAGTTTGCAGAGGCTGCCATTTCTGGGGACCAAACCAAAATTTCTCTGTACAGTAGTTGCAGGAGGGATGGGAAAAAATAGTTATGGCCATGTATGCAATACAATTTCTCCTAAAGAAATGGAACATTTGGTAAACACATGCAAGTGTCAAAGGTTTATTCCTATGACTTAAACGTGGGGTTTATCTGGTCAGCATTTCACTGGGAGCAGGGCCTCTGAGCCCTTTTCTGCATCACAACTTTGAGAGTAGATGCGGAACTTGCTTGCATAACTCCCCTGCTCCACACACGCTAGGCCCTTCTCACCTTTTTAGCTGATCCCTTCAAGTTAAAACTTGGGGGGTGAGGAGGAAAGAATACAGGCACATTTCTCCTGCTGAAATTGTGGACTCACGTGAATTCTAAGCTGTGAGTAATTTTCTCTTCCTGGGAAAGAATTCTAAGACACGTCTCTTCATTTATTGTCACTAACCTTCAGAGCAGTTTCTGTGGTTCTTGTTGCTAAGGGAACACAATGCAGAGGTGGACAAATCCATGGTTTCCACTCTAAATTTTTGAGGAGTGGATTATTTAATAGGGGAGAACACTAATTAGCAATCGGAAGTATATATCATGCCATCATTTCCATCTTTCCAGGAGTGAAGATTTTTTATATTTGTGCTCAGACTTACAGATGATGAACTTAAAAAATACTTCAAGATGATCTAGTCCAACCTCTTCCCTTTTCACCTGAAGTAAGAGAGGTGCAGGGAGGGCAAGCAAGGTCACACAGCCATGGGTGGCAGAGCCAAGTCTCAAACTATTGCTGCTCTGACCTGTTCTCTATGACCTGCTGTTTCTCACTTTGAGAGCTGCCATGCTTTGAAATATATAACCCAAACTAGTTTTTCTTTCCTGAGTAATCTCCCTCTAAGATTCCTGGAAATTGATTCCTTATTGGGAAATTCCTTAATTTCCCATAAACAAATTCATAGTCCAGAAAGATAGATTTTACTATTTATTTTAAAAACAGTGAGTCACAACTAGGCTTCTATATTTTCACATATTTTGTCCAGAAATAAGCGTCTAGAAGAGACTAATAAACAGGGTGAACAATGAGATCCTTCGAACAGAAACAACTAGTTCTCTTATTTCTTCGGTCTCCAAAGAAGAATAAAGTTCAATTTCTTTGATAAGTGAGTGTGTCAGACAGCTGGTTGTTCCACCAAAGTTCTGTGCTCCACCTTCCACAGTGTGAAGTCTTTACTGAAAAACTAAGAACCACAATTTCCAGAGTCCTTTGCATCTGTATGCAAGCATGTGACTAGTTTTGGCCAATAGAAATGCAAGTGAAGGTGATGGGTTATTTTCAGACCGAAAAGCTTAAGAAGTAAATTTTCCTTTCACACTTACTTTCTCCCTTACTCTTTCCCCATAGAGTAACTGAATCCATAAGGGGAGGGTGGAGTCAGAGACGGAAGACACATATATCCTTGATGCCTCAAAATTACCATGCAGAGGGCTGCTCGCTAACCATCACGTTAGTACTGGATTATGAATGAGAAATAAATCTCTAGTATGTCATGCTCCATCTGTTATCTATTGCTGTGCAACAAGCCACTCCAAAACTTAGAGGTTTAAAACAACAGCAATCACTTATTTTACTCACAAAGCTTTAATTTGGATAGGGCTCTGTAGGGACAGTTGTCCCCTGTTCCACATGACAGCAGCTGGGGCAGAGCCACTGGGGGCTGGCAGACCTTCTTTCAAGGTGGGTGACTTACATGGTTGGTAAGTAAGTGCTGCGTTCAGCCAGGAGCTCAGCTGGGGCTGAGGAAAGGAAGCCCCCAGTTCCTCTCTGTTCTGGCCTCTCCACCAACTGCTTGCCTTTCTCATGGCATGGTGTCTGGATTCCAAGAGCAAATGTCCCATGAGACAGATTGTAGAAGCTGACACTTCTTTGAAGTTTGGGCCCAGAAACTGACACCATATCACTTATGCCATAAGTTATTGATTAAGCAGTTTTACAGCCCAGAATCAAGGTCACAGGACATGATCCCACTTTTCAAGGGGAAGGATGTCAAAGAATTTTGGAGCCATGTTTTAAAATCATCACTTAAACCCCCGTGATTTTGAGGTTTCTACGTTAAGGCAGCTAGTGTTACAGTTACAACCACCACAGAGAGAGAGAGAAGAAAAAGTGCCAGGTCCTTAACAGTCTTACATATTTTTTAATTACAGGTCACCAGCCAATAAAAAACAACAAAACCTGCAGAGGGGGGCCTTTAACTTGCATGAATTACAAAATGAGGGATCGTTAGGGGTTTCTGTAAAGTCCTACTGAGTTCAGCTTTAAAATGTACTTGCAGATCTCTTGTAAGTCAGCAAAACAAAACAACGACGAAAAACACTGCAGGAGAAAAATGGGCAAAGAATCTGAATAGATAGTTCACAGAAGGAGAAATGAACAGTCAATGCAGAAAAAAGCTGTCATAATCATTTGTTGGGTTGGCTGCCCTAGATGGATTTCCCCATCCGAACAATGCTCTGATTTCCCTTGAGAAGTTATCACTTTCCCTCTAGTCGTGGTTCAGTTGGATTGTAATCAGGGCTCTGCTAGCTCCTAGCCTAAGGGCAGCCATCCGGCCTAAGCTAGGTCACCTGGAACTTGAATCTTACGAGAAGAATAAAGAGATCAAAACTGTTTGGGTTCCATTTCATTCTTATGATGGTGTCTGAGCGGACCGGACCCAAAGATACCCTTCTCCACTGAATCCATTCCTGGGGTGCCTGCTTCCTCATCTCCAGAAATGCCCTTGTCTTCCTCATTCCTAAGCCTGGTTCTACAGCCTCCCATTAATTCTGTGGTCTCTAATGTCCTTCCCTTGCATTCCTCTTGATTTAACCCACCCAGAATTGTTTTCTGTTGCTTACAATGAGAGAACACTAATTCATGCAAGTGTTCACTCACAACAGTAATGAAATAAATCTATCTTAAAGCAATGAGATGCAATTTCCTTATTAAACTGGCAAAAATTCTTAAAAATAAATGATACTATCCCAGTTTTGTTAAGATTTGGGAAAAATAACTACTTAATTGCTGGTGGGAGTGTAAATTGGTACAATCCTTCTGGAAGGCAATGCCTCTTCAGTTTTCCCTACTAACTCCTATTTATTCTTCAGATCTCAACTCATCACTTCGTCACGGATGACCAAGGCTGATGGTCCAGACTAGATCAGGTCTCCCTAATACATTCTCTCAGTGTACCATGTACGTTTACTTCGTTGCATTTACCACAGTCATAATTCCAGACTTATTTGTGTAGTTATGTGACTAATGCCTGTCTCTCTCACTCATCTGTAAACTTCATAAAATCTGAGAACTTGTCTATTTTTGCTCACAATGGTATATCCAGCACTTAGTAAAGTGTTAGCTTGGTTGATGCTTGCCAAGGACTTGTTGAATTAATTAACTCCATAATCTTATCATTAAGCATGATGCTGCTCATTTTTCTATTGCATATTCTATTGCATTTTGTCTATTTTCTATTGGTGCTTTATTCTTGAGTTTTAGAAACTCTTTGAGATTTTAATTTATTAACTGTCCAGAATTGGAGTGATGGCCCCCAATGCTCATATCGTGGGAAGTCAGAGCTGCCATTCAAAAGTCAGATTAGAGGCTTGGAAGATTTCCCTTTGAGAGCTACCATCTGGGACAACGTGGCGTGCACTGAGCCATGGAGTGGAAAGTGCTCAGTCTTTGCCCTTCTGAGATTGTTTTTGCCAGAATTTCCTCCTTTTATTTCCGTATCACTTCCTTGAGAAAGGGAATTCAGTGCTGGGTCTTCTTGTGACCTGGTCTAAATTCCACTGTCTCAAAAGTCCTTGAAGTTGGGGCAGCAACTGGCATCACTCTCTACCTGAGCTCTCACCGAGTATCCCTCCCCTTCCCTCTTACTCGTTTATGCTCATCTCAGTTCTTCAGAATGATGTGCAGTTTTGCTCGTAAACATCTTTCCTGGATGTTTACTTGTGAAAGTAATTCCAGATCCTTGCAAGAATTAGTTTGAGAATAAACAAACTCATAAATAGCCAATTGAATGGAAATAATACATCAATGAATGCCAATAATGTGTCGCCACTCTGTAACTGACTGACAAATCATGTAGCCTTGCTGGGCTTCACTTGTCTCCTCTCTGAAATGGGAATTATAGCAGTACCTACTCAATAAGGCAGATGTGAGGACTAAAGGAATATGCAGAGCTTAGAACAGTGCTTGGCTATTATTATTGGAAAGATCTGGTGCTAAAGATTCATATTAAAGGGATGTTTCAGGAAATAACCACAGTTATACATGTGGATCTTTGCACAGGAGGCAAGTGTTGGAGGAAGGGGCGTTATAAGAGTAGTCTCACATTTTGGAATAAGTATTTTGGAGGATTCTTAATCTAGGAATCCATTTGGGAGCATCCCTGACATTCATCACCCTGTGTTGGCTTAAATACTTTCTCTGCAAGGAAGCTCAATACCTTTCAAAACCTCATTGCACAGTAGAGATCTAACTTTAATATTTCAGCACCAAGTATGTCATATTTGTTCAAATAGTCTCCCCAGCCTATCATTTGCTTTTTTCCTCTATACAGATTTTCTTAAGTTTTGTAGAATTGAATATAATAAACTTTTTCCCTTTGTGATTTCTTCATTACTTTTTCCATAAAAAAGATTGGCAAAAAAATAATGAATAGACAATTAACAGAATAAGAAGTATAAATGGTCAACATATATGAGAGAATGTTTAATCCTATACTAATCAAAAGTATATAAATTAAAATTACGAATCTTTTTGCATATGGAATCAGCAATGACAGAAAAAAGAGAATATTGATTATTTGCTTGTTAGGGTGTGATATGATGAGCTCATATGTTGCAGATGAAAATGTAGACTATTACCAATGACTTGGCAATACGTATCAAAAATCTAAATCTTAATGTGATCATTAATTTTATATGTCAACTCGGCTAGCCCACAGTACCCAGATAGTTGGTCCAACATTATTCTAGATGTTTCTGTGAAGATATTTTTTAGATAAGCTCAACGTTTAAATGAGTAGATTTTGAGTAAAGCAGATTACTCTCCGTAATGTCGGTGGGCTTCATCCAAACATTTGAAGGCCTTAATAGAAAAAGACTGACTTTTCTTGAAGAGGAGAACATTCTGCCAGAAGACTGCAGACTCAATCTGCAGCATCAACTCTTGCCTAGGTCTCCAGTCTACTGATCTACTCTGCAGATTTTGGACTTGCCAGCCTCCACTATCACATGAGCCAATTCCTTAAAATAAATCTCTTTCTTTATATATAAATCCTGTTAGTTCTGTTTCTCTGGAGAACTCTAATACATTTGGTAATACTTAATTTAAACTTAGTAATACCATTTCTAGGAGTCTATCTTGAGGGAATAACAACAAATAGAGTACAAATTTATACAGCAAAAACAGAGAAAAATTAGTAAAAAACAAATGTTCAAAGTTTTATAATTAAATAGGTATATTATGCCATATATACCCATAAAAGGAATGATACAGTCTGCAACTACTGAAAGTCGTGTGTTGGAATAATATTTGTTGATATGGGGAAATGCTCATATGTGACATATTCCTCTCCCAATATCTATGCACCTATCCATCTAAGTCTGTGCTGTTTAATACAGTAGCCACTAACCATGTTTGGCTGTTGGGCATTTAAAATGTGGCTAGTCAGAATGAGGAACTGAATTTTTAATTCCATTTAACTAAATTTAAATTGAAAAAACGTATGCCCAATTCAGCTATTAGAAATACTTGAAGTGTATTTGGAAGAATTTGGGTATTTCAACCTACTTTTCTTAATTAAAACTTTATTTTTTAAGGCAGTTTTAGGTTCACAGCAAAATTAAGAGGAAGGCACAGAGATTTCTCATATACCCCTTACCCCGAAACATGCATAGCCAGCCCCATTATCAATATTCCCCATTAGAGTGGCACAATTGTTATAATTGATGAACATACATTGACACATCACAATTAACCAAAGTCCATAGTTTACGTTATGGTTCATTCTTGATAGTGTACATCCCGTAGGTTTAGACAAATGTATAGTATGTATCCATCATTATGGTCTCGTACAGAATATTTTTCACTGCCCTAAAAATCCTCTGTGTTCCTCCTATTCATCCCTCCTTCCTTGATCTAATTTTTTAACTTTGAATTTTATGAAGTCAAAATACAGATAACGTATTTTTGATGAAAATTGAGCATCCAAATTGAGACAAGCTTTAACTATAACGCCAGATTTTAGCGTGAATTGCATTTTTGAAATTTGCTATAGTGGACACTTTGTTTTTATAATTAGAACAATATTAGTTCAAAAAGAAGATATAAAGTCATCTTCAGCAGCAAGAAATAATGAAAATATCTCCAAATGTGCCTTTCATGACATTCATCATACAAATATTCTACTTTTCAGGAATAAGAGTCTCTAGACTTTTGGGGAAATAATATTTCATCTAGCAGTACCTAAAATTTGAGGAAATCAGTCGGTCTGGATCTACTTGTGGGAATTTGAGAACATGTGTTAATATTTCATAAACAGCTATTCAACACATTTTGTGAGAACTCTTTTCTTGAGCCACGAATAACTTGTTACTATTTTTCTGAATTCTGGCTCTAAGTTAATGTTTTCTTATTCTTGAGGGATTTTACAGTTAGATTTTGAAAAAGATAAACTGTCTCTGGAAACTATGTAAAAGACTAATATCCAATCAGCCTTATTCTTGTGGAGAAATCATGCTTTGACCAAAGGAAGAGAGAGCTCGTAATTTTCATTGATGTTTTTCTTCCTTTCCTTTGCAATGTAACAGTTTGTGAGTTATCCTTGAGATGGTTCTCTGTCGGAAAATCTCTGAAACGGGATGCTTCTGTTGTTAGTTAAGTGATCATTGCCCGCTGTCACTCTTTTATTCCACACCATTGGGCAAAATGCTGAGGGTCTCCAGGGATTTCAGGAATTAGCCTAAGCTATTTGTGACTTTCTTCCTACTTTTGATGCAGGTAACACTAAGCAATCCCCAGAGTGGAAATCATGAACCTCGATGCACTGGCATTGAGTACTCACAGGTGGGTATTTCCATCTCTTTTTAAAGACAAGAAAGCTGAGTTTCAGAAGCACTAAGTGCATAGTAAATATCAGAACTGGGTCTACTCATTTCTCTCAAATTCCAGTGTGAATGTTCTTATTTAACTGGAGGTTTCTAGATTAAAAAAAAAGTTATAGTAGATATATTTGTTGTGTGTTGTATGTTAGAAAATAAAGAAAACTTCTGCTTCAATGTGGTGGATGACCATACACATCTATCTCTTCTTCTTGAAAATGCTTTAAATGGCAAAAGAGAGAGAGAGAAAAGAATATTAATACACAGGCACAAAGAGAATTGGAGAACACACAGCCATGAATGAGAATCAACACAAGTTTTTTGAAAAGACACATTTCTCAAAGAAAGTGGCAGCTTTGTTAGTAGAGTAGAGAAAGCTGCAGGCTGTGAATGTCTAAGACGGGGATACTTATGAGAAACAATTTGATTCTTGCCTTAGAATCTTGGAAAAGCATAGAATTTAAAGCAGCAGGTGCAGCAAAAGATGCAGATGAGGCATGAGACCACAAGGGGAGTGACTGAAATCTTTCACGCAAAGCCTTAGTTCTCTTCCTCTCTCCAGAGTTGGCTGACTAGTCTTTCCTTTACTGCTAGTTTCCAGTCAGCCATTTGCCACCACACTCTGAAATACAAACAGTTAGGATCACTGGGCATTTGAAGAAAGCTTCCAATATGAGAAAGACCCAAACAAGCAGAAAAATTAACATGGAGAAAATAGAGGACATAGAGCCTTTCTGTTAAGAAATTAGAACAAAAGAGAAGAGAATAGGAAACAGGACAAGAAATTTAGGGGGGTCATTCTGGGAGATTTTAATTTTCAGTAAATAGAGGAGAGGAAATTTTCAAACAAAAAAATGTAAGAAAATTCCCAGAACTGAAAGACTTGACTTTCCAGGTTGAAAATGCTGTCTGTGTGCCAATCTCAACCAATAAAAAAAGAAACACGCTAAGATCGATCTTTATGAACTTCAGGATATCAGGGATGACAAATATCCTAAAAGCTTGTGGTGGGAGGAGAACTTCACATACAAAGAAATGGAAATTAAAGTGGCATTGGACTCTTCCAACCGACACTGGAAGCACTAACGCTATGGAGCAGTGCTGTCATAATTTGGAGGCAAATTATGCTCAAGTCTATGCTCAACATCGAGTTCTTTTTCAATTATTTTATTAAGGTCACATTGGTTTATAACACTGTGTAATTTCAGGTGTATATTATTATATATCAATTTCTGTGTAGACTGCATCACACTCACCACCAATAGTCTAATTTTTATCTGTCACCATGCATATATGTGATCCTTAACCCCTTTTGCCCATCCCTTCCCCTCCCCTCTAGTAACCACTAATCTGTTCTCTTTATCCATGTGTTTGTTTATCTTCCAAATATGAGTGAAATCACATGGTGTTTGTCTTTCTCTGTCTGTCCTATTTCGCTTAACATAATGCCCTGAAGGTCCATCCATGTTGTTGCAAATGCGAATATTTTGTTCTTTTTTAGGGCTGACTAGTATTCCATTGTATATATATACCACATCTTCTTTATCCAATCATCAGTTGATGGGCACTCGGGTTGCTTCCATGTCTAGTCCATTGTGAATAACGCTGTGATGAACACAGGGGTGCATAAATCTCTTTGAATTGTTGATTTCATATTCTTTGGATAAACATCCAGTAGTGGGATAGCTGGATTGTATGGTATTTCTATTTTTAATTTTTGAGAACTCTCCATACTGTTTTCCGTAGTGGCTGCACCAGTTTGCATTCTCACTGGCAGTGAATGAAGGTTCCCTTTTCTCCACAACCTCTCCAACATTTGTTGTTTTTTGTCTTGGTAATTTTAGCCATTCTGATAGGTGTAAGGTGATGTCTCATTATAGTTTTGATTTGCATTTCCCTAATAATTAGTGATATTGAACGTCTTTTCACATGCCTGTTGGGCATGTGTACATCTTCTTTGGAAAAATGTCTGTTCATATCCGCTGCCCATTTTTTGATTGGGTTTTTTTTGTTGTTGTGTTGTATCAGTTCTTTATATATTTTGGAAACTAACCCTTGCCAGATGTATGCTTTGCAATTATTTTCTCCCAGTTGGTGGGTTGTCTTTTCATTTTGTTCAAGGTTTCCTTTGCCTTGCAGAAGATTTTTAGCCTGATATAGTCCCATTGTTCATTTTTTCTTTTGTTTTCCTTGTCTGAGTAGACATGGTATTCGAAAAGATCCTGCTAAGTAAGACTGTTGTCAAAGAATGTACTGCCTGTATTTTCTTCTGGGAGTTTTATGGTTTCAGGTTTTACGTTCAAATCTTTAATCCATTTTGGGTTAATTTTTGTGTATGGTGAAAGATAATGGTCTACTTTCATTCTTTTGCATGTGGTTGTCCAGTTTTCCCAACACCATTTATGTTCCTTTCCTTTCTCCATTGTATGTTCCTGGATCCTTTGTCAAAGATTAGCTGTCCATAGGTGTGTGGTTTTATTTCTTTCAACTCTGTTCCATTGATCTGTGTGTCTGTTTTTGTGCCAGTACCATGCTGTTTTGATTACTATAGCTTTGTAGTACATTTTGAAGTCAGGGATTGTGATGCTTCCAGCTTTGTTCTTTTTTCTCAGGATTGCCTTGGCTATTCAGGGTCTTTTGTTGTTCCATGTAAGTTTTAGGATTCTTTGTTCTATTTCCCTGAAGAATGTCATTTGGGATTCTTATTGGGATTGCATTGAAACTGTAGATTGCTTTTGGTAATATGGACATTTTAACTATGTTTGTTCTTCCAATCCATGAGCATGGAATAGCTTTCCATTTTTTTAATGTCTTCTTCAATTTCTTTCAATAATGACAGAGTTTTCGGTGTATGGATTTTTCACCTCCTTGGTTAAATTTACTCCTAGATATTTTATTCTTTTTGTTGCTGTTGTAAATGGGATTGTATTCTTGACTTCTCTTTCTGCTAGTTTGTTATGAGTGTATATAAATGCAACTGATTCGTGTAAGTTGATTTTGTACCCTACAACTTTGCTGTAGTTGTTGATTATTTCTAACAGTATTCTGGTGGATTCTTAAGGGTTTTCTCTCTCTATATATATAGAATCATGTCATCTGCAAACAGCAAGAGTTTCACTTCTTCCTTTCTGATTTGGATACCTTTTACTTCTCTTTGTTGCCTAATTGCTTTGGCCAAAACCTCCAGTACTGCGTTGAATAAGAGTGGTAGGAGTGGGCATCTTTGTCATGTCCCTGTTCTCAGATGGATAGCTTTCAGTTTTCCCCAGTGAGTATGATGTCAGCTGTGGATTTGTTATATATGGCCTTTATTATGTTGAGGTACTTTCCTTGTATCCCCATTTTATTGAGAGTTTTTATCATACATGGATGTTGGATCTCGTCAAATGTTTTCTCTGTGTCTATTGAGATGATCATGTGATACTTATTCCTCATTTTGTTAATGTGGTGTATCACATTGATTGATTTGCAGACGTAGAACCATCCCTGTATCCCTGATATAAATCCCACTTGATCGTGGAGTATGATCCTTTTAACATATTGCTATATTCAGTTTGCCAATATTTTGTTGAGGATTTTTGCATTGATGTTCATTGGCAATATTGGCATGTAATTTTCCTTCTTTGTGTTGTTCTTCTCTGGTTTTGGTATCAGGGTGATGTTGGCCTTAAAGAATGAGTTATGAAGCATTCCATCTTCTTCAATTTTTTGCAATAGTTTGAGAAGGATAAGTATTAAATGTTCTTTGAATGTTTGGTAGAATTCTCCCGAGAAGCCATCTGGTCCTGGACTTTTGTTTCTTGGGAGGTTTTTGATTACTGTTTCAATCTCTTTACTTGTGATTGTTCTATTCAGATTCTCTATTTCTTCTTGACTTGGTTTTGGGAGGTTGTATGAGTCTAAGAATTTATCTACTTCTTCTAGGTTATCCAATTTGTGGGCATATAGTTTTCCATATTATTCTCTTACATTCCTTTGTATTTCTGTGGTATCTATTGTAATTTCTCCTCTTTCATTTCCAATTTTGTTTATTTGAGCCTTCTCTCTTTTTTTCTTAGTAAGTCTGGCTAAGGGTTTGTCAATTTTGTTTATCTTCTCAAAGAACCAGCTCTTAGTTTCACTGATCCTTTCTACTGTTTTTTTTTTTTTTTAGTTTCTATTGCATTTATTTCTGCTCTAATTTTTATTATTTCCTTCCTTCTGCTAACTTTAAGTTTTGTTTGTTCTTCTTTTTCTAGTTCTGTTAGGTGTAGTTTAAGATTACTTCTTTGAAAATCTTTCTTGTTTGTTGAGATAAGCTTGTATTGCTATAAATTTCCCTCTCAGCACCACTTTTGCTGCATGCCATAAGAGTTGGTATGTTGTATTTTCATTTTAATTTGTCTCCAGATATTTTTTGGTTTATTCATTGATCCAATAGTTGTTCAGTAGCATGCTGTTCAGTCTCCACATATTTGTGACTTTCCCAGCTTTTTTCTTGTAGTTGATTTCTAGTTTCATAGCATTGTGGTTGGAAAAGATGCTTGATATGATTTCAATCTTCTTTAATTTATTGAGGCTTGCCTTGTTTCCCAACATATGGTCTATCTTTGAGAAAGTTCCATGTGCACTTGAGAAAAGTGTGTATTCTGCTATTTTTGGATGGAATGTTCTCTCTCTATATATATCTATTAAGTCCATCTGATCTAGTGTTTCATCTAAATTTGCTGTTTACTTGTTGACTTTCTGTCCGGACGATCTATCCACTGATGTAAGTGGGGTGTTCAGGTCCCCTACTATTATTGTTTTGCTATTAATTTCCCCCTTTAGGTCTGTTAATAGTTGCTTTATGTACTTTGGTGATCCTGTGTTAGGGGCATATATATTCATAAGTGTTATGTTCTCTTGGTGGAATGTCCCTTTTATCATTATATAAGGCCCTTCTTTGTCTCTCACTGTCTTTTTTATCTTGAAGTCTGCTTTGTCTGATGTAAGTATGTCAATGCCTGCTTTCTTTTGTTTGCCATTTGCTTGGAGTGTCATCTTCCATCCCTTCCCTCTAAACCTTTGTTTGTCTTTAGAGCTGAGATGTGTTTCCTGGAGGAAGTATATTTTTAGGTCTTGTTTTTTAATCCATCCTGTCACTCTTTGTCTTTTGATTGGAGAATTCAATCCATTTACATTTAGAGTGATTTTGGTATATGAGGGCTTAATACGGCCATTTTAGCTCTTGTTTTCCAGTTGTCCTATATTTTCATTATTTCCTTTCCTTGTATTTCTGACTGCCATTTAAGTTTGGTCGTTTTCTGTGATGGTTTTCTTTTTATTTATGATTTATGGCTCTGCTCTGATATTTTGTTGAGTGGTTACTATGAGGTTTGTATAAAGGATCTCATAGATGAGATAGTCCTTTTTCTGATAGCCTCATATCTCCATTAGCCTAAGCATGTTCCATCCTTTTCCTCTTCTTCTAAGTTATTGTTGTCACAAATTATTCTTTTTTGTGTTGTGATTTTTTGACTAAATTTAAGTGTTTATAGTTATTTTTGATGCATTCCTTCTCATTATCTTTTATGTTATAATTGAGTGTTTGCTAACCTGTTATGATTGAGAGCTGCAATTTTCTGATTTTGTCTGTCTATTTATCTCCTTGCTCAAAGCTTTGTAAACTTTTGACCTTTTGTTCACATAGGAGGGCTTCCTTCCTCATTTCTTATAAGAAAAGTCTAGTGCTGATGAACTCCCTCAGCCTTTGTTTATCTGGGAAAGCTTTTATTTTTCTGTTGTATCTGAAGGATATTTTCGCTGGATAGATTACTCTTGGCTGAAAGTTTTTTACTTTCAGTATTTTGAATATATCATTCCATTTTCTCTTAGCCTGTAAGGTTTCTGCTGAAAATCCACTGAAAGCCTGATAAGGGTTCCTTTGTAGGTTCTTTTCTTCTGCCTTGCTATGCTTAATATTTTTTCTTTGTTATTAACTTTTACTGGTTTTACTAGTATATGCTTTGGAGGTCTTTTTGCATTGATGTAATTATGAGTTCTGTTGGCTTCCTGTGCTTGTAAGTCCAGTTTCTTCCCCAAGTTTGGGAAGTTCTCAGCTATTGTTTCTGTGCATGAGCTCTCTGTTCCTTTCTCCCTCTGGAATACCTATAATCCTCATGTTGCTTTTCCTAATTGAGCCCAATATTTCTTGAAGAATTTCTTCATTTAAAAAAAATCTTCATTCTCTCTCCTCCTCCACCTGAAGCATTTCTAGATTCCTGTCCTATGATTCACTAATCCTGTCCTCCATAACATCAGCTCTATTTTTTATGGTTTCTAGATTATTTCTTATCTCATTAATTGTGTTTTCATATCCAGAACTTCTGTATAGCTTTTTTTAAGGGCTTAAATCTCTTTGGTGAAATATCTGCTAATTAATTTTATTCCTCAGCTCACTGAACTGTCTTTCTGAGTTTTCTTGTAATTTATTGTTTCTTTATGACGACTATTTAAAATTCTCTGTCATTTAGATTGTAAATTTCTGTGACTTCAGGATTGGTTTCTGGAGACTTGTCATTTTCCTTCTGCTCTGAAGTGTTACTGTCATTTTTCATGGTGTTTGATGAGCTGATCCTTTGCTGGTGCATTTGTGGTAGCATCAGGTTGCAGATTCCACCTGCCAGCACTGAGGGGGAGCAGGAGCTGTGTTTCTGATCCCTCCCTTTCTGTGGAAGTTGTGCAGTTATGGCTGTGTTTGCACATTGGCTACAGCCACTCAGCAGGTTTCTCTCATGGGGGTGGCACCTTTGTGATCAGCAGATGGGTTGCACATGCATGGGCTAGCTCTGTGCTTGCAGATGGTTTCACTGAGCTACTGTGCTTGGTGGGTGGGGTGCCCTCACAGGGACTGAGCCACCACCAACTTGCCACTCAATGGGGAGCAGGGCCACCTCAGCATGGTAGGTGCTCCCACAAGTTGGGCCCCAAAGGCGTTCACATGCATGGGCTGTGGCTGCCCCTGCCTCCTCTTACAGTCATGCTGGTCACTGTGTGAGGACCTGCGGCTTGGCTCACTGCCACCAGGGAGGGGGGTGGTTCCACTTACCTAGTTCCACTGCTTCCTGGGGATCCAATATACCCACCTTCAGATGCATGGTTGTGTGGATCTCTCAGGCTTCCTGTTGTGCTGTGTGGGAATCCTCTGTTGGTTAACATACATCAGTTTAGTTGTAACTTAGAGGAGAGAGACAAGGGGAATTGCTCACTCTGTCACGGTGCTGACATCACTCTCCAACATAGAATTTTATACCCAGAAAAGCCATGTATTAGTTTGCTAGGGCTGCCATAACAAGTACCACAAACTGGGTAGGTTAAAATGGAAATTTATTCTTTCACAGTTATGGAGACCAGAAGTCCAAAATCAAGGTGTTGGCAGGGTTGTTTCCTTTTAGAGGCTCTGAGAAAGAATCTGTTCCATGTTTCTCTCCTGGCTTCTGTGGTTGTCAGAAATCCCAAACATTCCTTGGCTTATAGATGCATCTCTCCAGTCTCTGCCTCTGTCTTCACTTGGCCTTCATTCCTCTATGTGTGTCTCTGTGTCTTCACATGGCCTTCTTATAGAGACACCAGTCATTGGATTTAGTGTCCACCTAATCAAGTATGATCTCATCTTAACTTAATTATATCTGTGAAGACCCTATTTCCAAATAAGGTCACATTCTGAGGTTCCAGGTGGACATGAATTTTGGGGAGACACTATCCAACCCAGTACAAATCATCAACCAAGTACGAGGGCAGAATAAAGACATTGGGGGCATGTAAGGACTGAAAAATTATATCTCCAATGCACTGGATCTCAGGGAGGTTACTGGAGGATGTGCTTTCCCGAAATAAGTAAACTAAGAAGGAGGGAGACGTGGAGCCAGGTAAAAGGAAACAGAACAAGGAACGCAGAAATAAGAGTCCACCTAGAGCAGAAAAATGTGGTGCTCTGGCTGTGACGTGTCCCAGAGCAAGGGAAAGACAATGCCAAGTATTTGATACCTTTGAGTTTTTGGAAAATAAAATTTACATTTGTTTGACAGAGCTGAAATTCGAAGATAAAACAGAAGTTGAATAAGAAAGAGATATTTGTAGTCCCTTCTTGGCTCAATACTAAGCAATCTTTACATAGTGATAAAATAGCAACCCTAACTTTTGATTTAACAAAAACTTAAGGGACTATATCAAGAAGGTAAGAATGGATAATTATGTTGGATAAATTGCTAAGTATTCAATCAGCAGTCAGCAGATAATGTATAAAATTAATATGACATAAAATTGCAATGTTAGCACATTATTTAGAAATAGGTAAAAACGAGAAGAAACTAATAAAAGTGTATATGGTAACTTCTGGGAAATGGATCTGGGCAAGGGAGAGGAGGTGATGGCTGTCTTTTATTATGATCCTTTTAGTGTTATTTAATTTTTTAAATTTTGAGCAAGTAATACTTTTATAGCCATTCAAATTAAAAAAGAAAAGTATAATACAATATGCATAAGGATTATCTATGAATGTGTAAAAATGCAGCTTCTGTGTTTACATCCAGAGTCTAATTTAGTAGGATTGCTGGGCCTGGAACTCTGCATTTTAATGAGGCCTATGAAATTCTGATGGGAGTGGTCCCTAGACCTTACTTCGAGAAACACTTGTCTATAAAACAGCCACAACATTGCTAGGACATCAGCTCCAGCTGGTTTCTGGCAGAAACTAAGCAAATCTGATCCTATGTTAGCTGTGTCCATTCCCCTATTGACATTGGGGTAAAATTGTGCTGCATGTTAAAACTCTACTTAATTGAAAGTTATTCTAACTCCAAGAGTAAGTGATGAAACAAGAGACCTAGATGCTGAGTTCAGGAAATGTTTTCAGGAAGTTGGGAAGAGTCTTCCAATCAGGCAAGTTGCAAACATTGGCAGAAGCCCTGAGGACAGTCACTCCTGTGTTACTAAAATGCATATGTAAAAAGGAATGTCATGGATTCTGCCCCGCCGTGCAGTCAGTCCATTGCTATGGAATAGCTGTGAGTGTGAAGGGGTCTGAGGTCACATCCCAGCCCGTGTCAAGGAGAATCTTAGAAAGGTATCCCGTGGAAACGCTGAAGTGAAAGCTGTTGCTGAAATCTGCTACCCAAACAGTGACAGAAGTGTCCCAGTGATAGCAAAGCTACTGTAAAAGGCTGATAAAGCCCATGATCAGCCCTCTCCAAAATTTCACACAACCCTGTTCCTTGGTCGCCCCTGAGAGTTATCACCAGCTTCCCAAACAGAGTCATTAGGGATGGTTCTTAACTTCTGTGGAGTAGCTCCTGGGAGCCAGACACTGTATAATGCTCTTCACACATGCCAAATTGCACAAAACCAATTTCACAGATGAGAAAAATGGAGGTTCCAAGAAGTTAAGCCACAAACCCAGCATCACAAAACCAGTATTTAGCAGGACAAGTCTTATTCTTATTCTTTCCATGATTCTGAATTGCATCCTGGACCATCTTTAAACCTACAGGATGTCAGATAACAGAACAAGATCATTAGCATCGAAGCTGTGGAGTGTGGTTCATTTATCACTGCAAATGTGTTCACTGAACAGAAATCCTGCTGGTCTGGCATGAGGACTCTTATGTAGAGGGAGCTGAACACAGCAACACAGCATGACAGACCTGATGGAGCTCCTGCAAGAATCTCCAAAACACCGACACAGCTCTCTGTCACAGCTATGAATGAAACACCCGCAGCCGGCTGGACGTGCCTGGGATGAGAATGGGTTACACGAATGGAGTGGCTAATTTTAAGCAAAGACCAAATTCTTAAGATGAGGTCACCAGTTGAAGGGTTTCATAAAGAAGCTCCAGATACCAAAGAAAGTAGCAAATTCTTAATCACAGAATTTATAAACTGAGGGAATTTTAGGGAAGATTAGCCCAACCTCTCCATTTTACTGATAATGATGATGAAGAGGAGGAACATGATAAGAGTTAACATTATTTCTCTTCCACATGCCACGCATTGTGCTAAGTATTACTTCATTTAATCCAATGAAATTGGTACAATTTTTATCCCCATTGTATTTATGAAGAAATCAAGGCCCAGAGATGCAGTGATTGATCCAAGGTGACACAACTAGTTAGGGGTAGGGTTAGGACTAGAATTCAAGCAACTGATGCCTAATCCTGGCTATTTTATTTTGTACTTTACAGCCAATTTCTCTTCCCTTTAGAATGCGTGAAAAGAATACAGTCTTTGGAAGAACCAGGCAAATCCAGATCTAAATCCTGCTTTACCCTGGACTGTGTGCCCTTCTCTTGCTGAGTCCTGGAACCCTCATTTATAAAATGGAGGTAATGATATCTTACTCTTCCTTTTGTTGCCAGTATTAAATGAAATAATGTGTATGAAGTACCTATCACAGCATCTGGGACATAGTAAGAACTCACCAAATGTGTTTTTTTTCCTTTTCCCTCTCCTTCTTGCCTTAGGTGCGGAAATGGTGTCTATTTGGCCTTTTCAGTATCTGCCCTTTTAATATCTTTTTTTTCTTTTTTGAGGAACATTAGCCCTGAGCTAATATCTGCCGCCAATCCTCCTCTTTTTGCTGAAGAAAACTGTCCCTGAGCTAACATCCGTGACCATCTCCCTCTACTTTATATGTGGGACGCCTGCCAGAGAATGGCTTGACAAGCAATGCATAGATCTGCACCCGGGATCAGAACTGGTGAACCCCGGGCCGCTGAAGCAGAAGGTGCGAACTTAACCACTGCGCCACCAGGCCAGCCCCAGTATCTGTCCTTTTAGATAGTAATCACCATATACCATCTTGATCTTCCAAATGGATCGACTATATATTTGCATGCATATGAGGACCCACACAATGAAGTATTTCAATACAGAATCCACGTAGTCAATCCCCCTTCCCCATGAACGCAATGGGGTTCATGGTTTAACCAAAAATATATTTTAAGGACAAAGAGCCAGGAGAGACAATTACTTTTTGTTGGATTACTTACCTGATTTTTGCCTGGCTAAATTGTATCCAATCATTTTCATTCAGATCAAAGGACCTCTTCTTGAAGAAACCTTCTCTGGATCCCAGCCTGGGGAAAGAAGTCCTTCTCTAAATTCCCACGGTGCTCTCCGCGTACCTTCACCGTAGCACTGCTACATTAAATTAACACTCTTTCTGGGTCTTCCCAGCTAGACTATGAGCTCAGGCACATGTCACATTTTATTTATCTTTCTATTCCCTATTTCTGGCATAATGCATGCTATAAGGTAGATGCTCTATATAGGAGGCCAAGCTGAACAGAAAATCTGCAAATTGCATCTACTCATTAGCAGAGCTTCAAACAAGTGAGCTCTAGGCCAGCACTTCTCAAACGTACATGTGCACATGAATCACCTGGAGATGTTGTTAAACTGTGATACAATTGACTTGGGTGGAGCCTAGAGATTCTGCATTTCTAACAAGCTCTCAGGTGATGGTCTGCTGCTGGTTCACGGACCATCAGCTACACTTTGAGTAGCCAGGATTGTGGCTCTCCAAGGCCATGAAACACAGGGAAACTGTAGATCAACTTATTTCATATCAGAAAAAACTTTTTTTTACTTTGCGGAAGTGCTGGTAACAGAGAGGGTAAAAGACGACTTACGCCGTTTACTAGTCTGTTCTCATAATATCCATCATCCTGGAGTCTGATATATTCTTTTGTAAGAGATTGCAAACAGTTGTCAAGTGAGCAAGGCCTCCACATAGCTGTTGTCCTCATCAGAGGAGACGAGAACTTCCTTATCAGTGGCATTTGTGTAGAGGACAACTTCTAGCTGGTATAGGACTTTTTCTCAATACAGAATCCAAATTCAGTTTGGGAAGCAGAAGCTTGGAGAAGAAGGGAGGGAGGCCAACAGGTTACTCACCAGGCTCAGCAAGATAGGCTTTATTCATTTATCTCCTCCTACACAAAGAAAAGTAGTTATTGAACACCTATTAAATTTCTGATGTACGACAAGGTGAGAGGTGCTAAGCTTGTCAAGGTGGACAAGGGAGGACCAGAGAAGAAATTTAGTCAAAAGAAAATTCCAGAATTCTGGATCAGACGATAGAAAGAGGTTTTAATTTAGGGAATCCAATAGGGAGTGCACACATGTTCAACTATGACTATTCAAATTCTCAACCACACTGCTCACATTCAGATAATAGATCTAAGAATCAGATTTAAAATGTCAAATGAAGTTTTCCAGAGAGATCACAGGATTCTTAGTCATCTGTAATTCTGACCAGCTGTTCCACAGTGCATTGTCCATGCCATGTAAGACTGCGGTGGCTCAGCTGTGGGTCATTTCTGCACAGAACCCCTGGGAAAATGCGTATCTGATGCGTGTGCCGTGGCTCCTTTTTGAGCAAGTGCAATTTTGCTTATCAATGACTCCATAGTCAAACAGATCGCCTATTGTGGAATGGTTCAAGATTTTTTAAAAGTTTACTGGGTTTTTTTAAGCTTATATAAAAAGGCCTTTCAGCAACTCATCACACTTGCTATGACCTCAGCTTCCACTAATCCCCAGGTTTCCAATCCAGTCATACTGGCCCCCGTACAAGCCCTGCTCACACAGTCTCAATTTCCCCACTCAACTCAGTGCACAAACAAACACACAGGTCTTGCTGGCTTTTGTATCCTGGTCATTGCTCATGCCAGTTCCTCTCCTCTCCATCAAATCAAACCATATTTATCTTTCAAGGTGACTTTGCTCATTCATTCATCAATTCTTTATTGAATGCCTTTTAAGTGCCAGGCACTATCCTAGGTGTTGGGGGTATAGTGATGAACAAATGGGAATGCTCACTTCAGTGTCTCTTGGGGACACAGACAAGTGAATGGGCTGAGCCATTATAATGCTCCCTGCTGGGACCCGGAGGGAGAGATCCAGTATTAGGAGACTATACAGTGGGACAAGGGTTATATTGCTCAGCTTTGGGAAGCTTAGGAAAGGTGTTACCAAACAGGAGACAGCCCAACAAGATGAATAGGTGGTCGGGAGGGGAAGAGGTTGCTTGCAGTGGGAAGAGAGAGGGCTGGCAAGGTAAGCAAAGGTAAGATTTTGCAGAGGTTTTAAGGCATGGAGGGAGTTTGTACTGTTCTCTTACAGGAGCTAGGAGGAGAGCATTAGGGATCTGTAAGTAGGGATCTGCTATGAATCCCGTTTATTCCTTGAAGTCTTCTCCAATTATTTAAATGCCAAGTGATTTTTTCCTTCTTTGATTTCCAAAGCAATTACTGGCTCTACTCAGCAGCGTTACTCTGAATTCATGCACAGTATTTTTATCATCCTATGGTCATTCTCCGCCATTGGTTTTCAACTTTCTTGTGCCCATAGCACACATTCAAGTACTATCTTTTGGTTTGAATGTCCAAAATATATAATACACTTATTTTGAAAGTCTCCTATATTTACAGTGTAACTGTTCCTTCAGTGAAACAATGTCACTTAATGTCACCCCTCTTACCTCTAATGCATCAAATTGTGCTCTGCAACCTCAAGTGACCACTCAGACATAAAAATTTACATCAAAAGTGAATGTACACTCAGTGGTAACAAACTAATTTTCTATATTGATCAAAATTATGTAGCATATCAGTGAAGGGGACAATTTTCCCTGGTACTTGGTGTCAAGGAGAACCATTGTTCTAGAATGTTCCCTAACTCTAGCGACCTTGACTTAATGCAAACTTCTCAAGTCAAGGATAGTTATATATATTTTTAAATTTTCCACAATTCTTAACACAGTTCTGGATGTAGCATAAGGACTTACTTAAATTTTACATTTATTTTGATGACTTGGTTCACTCTTTTAATTATGAAATATGTCAGGGATCCAAAGGTGTATAAAAAAAATAAGAAACACCCATTTTTCCATCACCCAGATTAAGAGATAAAACATTATAATGACAGTTGAACCCCGGCTTTACCCCTCTCCATTGAAAGATAACCATTGTCTTGAATTTGGTGCTTATTGTCTCTATATATGCTCTTACTACAGTTGTGGGTGTTCATAAACAATACATAGCATTACTTCTCAGGTTTTAAAATGTCGTATAAATGATGTCATTATGTATCCTTCCACAACTCTTTTTGGTTCAATACTATCTTTGAGATTTGTCCACGGTTATAGATACAGCTCTAGTTTATCAATGGGACTGCTGTATCATATTCCATTGTATGAACATACCACATTTAGGACATTTTGGTTGGTTTCAAGTCTTCACTAAAACACAGAACACTGCAGTGAACGTGTTCATGTTTGCTTCTCTCTGTACATGTGCAAGATCTATAGGCATATAAATCTAGTAGTGGGATCACTGGGTTGTAGGATATGTGCATCGTCAACCTAACTAGATATTGCTAAGATGATGCTCTAATGTAAAGGTGGAACAATTTACACTCCCATCAGCAGGGTGAGTGCCTCTGGCTTCACATTCTTGATAACCCATGTTACTTTCAGGTTTAGGGGTCTGATGTATTTTTTGTGCATACATTTAAACACACACATACACACCAGGATTCTTAGGGAAAAACAAAACTAATTCATTAAATGAGTCAAGTTTGCTTTAGAAGTTCCCAGAGAGCAACAAATGGCTACTTTAAGATTTTTGACAACCTAGAATTAATTGACTGGATTATTTTTAAATCATTAAAACAGGAGTAATGTAAGGAAAATTATGTGGAAAAAGTACAAGATTGCCTATAGTAATACCCCATTAACAGTCACTTTTTAAAATATACAATATATACTCATGGACTTGGCAATTACCTGTTGCCTTAACCAAATTGGATGATTTTTAAAATGACTTCACTCTTGGCTTATTTTACATTTTATGTATATTTTTCAAATATGTTTAATCACGTACTGGCATTCCAATGGGTCTGAGGGAGACTTCTGTTAAATAAAAATGAACAGAACAAGCTTCCAGGTCAGACTTGCTTTTATTTCAGAACTTGTCTCTTGCCATGTTGTAATTCCCAAGAAGCATTCCGGTCATACAGAACCGGTCATCCTTTTTCATAATGTTTTGTTTTTTTGCAGCAAAAATCAAGTACACACAAAGCAAAGTATACCAAAACATAAAACAAATGATGACAGCACAAAATAGCAGTTCATACAATTAGCCTCGTTTCACTTTTTTCTTTCTCACAAATTCCGTTCTTTTGTAAATGTCTTGGTAAAGAGCAAGCATTGACTATGGTGATGGCAGCCTCACAGGTGGGTTTTACAGGGCAATCAGTGCTAGATGCAACATTGGGGTCGTATCAGAACTGAAGACATAGGCATGGGTGTCTAGTTCTATGAATAGCTAGAAGACATTCCCAGAAAATTCTAATTGTAACTGCTTTTTACTCAAGTCCCATTTGAGGTATAGATAGGATGAAAATTATGACAGAAATCTTATTTAGGCAGATACATCATTGGAATTGATGCCTGACCCATACAGAGCTGTCAAAGAAAAAATTCAGTCAACTCTTCAAGGTCAGTTGTCCCAATTCTCAGGAGAAACAAAATCATTTCTAGTTTCTCAGGCCTGTTCATTGATGTCTTCACTCAGAAATGTGTTTCCCTCAGATTTGAAACAGAACAAATTTAGCATGTAACTAGCCAATTCTTTTCATGAAAAATTCCTGCCACCTAATGCTCCACCTCTAACAGATGATTTATGCTCTCTGGTTACAACCACATGGAATTACACATGCCAATGGAGCTATCTTCTTTGCTGCTATGATCATCTTGCATCCTCACCATCTGCAAAACATTAAAATATGCATTGCTCTTAATGTCACAGGATTTGTTTAAAACATTCCTTCTAGAGTCTACTCCTTTTTATGCCCCATATGAAATGAACACATGTAGTTTTACCATTTTCAATAGTCAAAATAAAAGTGTGATGTGATAATACATATAAGTGAGCAACTTATAAGTAGAATTATGGTTATACTTCTTCCTAGGAAAACGTTGGTACATTCATGATCTGAAATTTCATGCTTAGCACATTTGGTGGCTGGTATCATTGATTCAGAGCTAGAGGGAATGTGCAGAGCTGGACAGGCTATGTCCAAAATCCCTCTGGTCTGTTTTTTAGCATTAATTTCTAGGATAACATTCCTGCCCCTCCTTCCCTCTTCCCTCTTTTCCCTGACCACCTCCATGTAAGATTTGCTTCCAGCATCAGCACCTACTATTCTTCTTCAGAGGGATCCTGTCCAGCCTCTGGAGTGGCTTTAATCACATGCAGCATCAGTGCCTGGAAGTTTACAGCCCTCCCTAAGGCAGCCCTTGACCAATCAATGACCCCCAGGGGAGTAAGAAAGCCTGACATCTTTGCTTCAGGTCAGAACAACTCTGCAGCATAAGTCACAATCCTGAGTGCCAGGAGGAGCAAGCTGAAGCTGGCCTCAATGGCACTTGGTCTAAGATGACACCCTTGTTTGGCTTCTACTCCTTCCCTGTCTTGCTGCCTCCATTCCCTTTCTAGTTCTCCCGTGAGTGACAATCACATGCACGAGAATCCTCACCTCAGGGTCAGCTCCAGGGAAGCTGGCCCCACATAGGATCTGAGAAATGATCCTACCTACTCATCTTTGGACACTTTTGCTTACATCTCCTCCTCAAAGGAAAAAAAATTATGAACTCCTGCCTTACATATTTTAAAGTTAACATCTAATTATTTTATTATGAGTTTAAGTGATTGAAAAAGATGTAATTTGTGACATATTGTAAAAACTGACATTTAAAAATAAAACTTCCACATTTCTCTTTTAATTTACCCAATGGAATCTAAATATCATAGTGATTCAATACCACCATTATCGATTTAAAATATATGTAAATACGTTCAGGATTATAAGATATTTTGTAGTGTTCATTTCTCTCCTTAAACATGTATTTCTATTCCAGATACTTCCTTCACAGAATTTCATTCTAACTGTAATATATTTACATGCTTTAAGATCTTTTCTTGTTTGTCTAATCATAGTTCTCTGCAGCAAAAAACATATATTTAAATGTATGTCTTTTATTTCCTATGACTATAACCTTCCATGTGTTAAAATTTTTTCTAGATGGATTACCAGTAGAATTTATCAAAACACCAGGTATATTTAAATTTTGGTAATTCTATCAAAACAAAAAGTAAAGATTTTTATTGGAAATGCATTTCTTAATGAGATGGGTAGTTTTTCTCTATTATTTTTACTTACTAAAATTTGTTAAGAGTGAGGCAAATTTTAATATGAATTCTTTTAATAGTTATTCTTTTAGATTTAGGCACTGATAAATATTGTTTACATAGATAGATGGGTAGTGAAGGAGTTTTATTATAGCAGTGTCAAACAATTCTTTGAGTTGTTTCTGAGTTTATATGCCAAAAACCACCCAGTAATCTTGCAAAATGTTTTACAGAGAGGTGTCAAGATGGCGGCGTAGGCAGACTCTGAACTCACCTCCTCCCATGAAGACAACAAATTTACAACTACTCTAGGAACAATTACCCCTGAGAGAGAACTGAAAACTGGATTAAAAGAACCCCTGCAACAAGGGACAGTCCTGACAGAAGTAGAAGAGGCAGAAATTCCTTTCTGGAGAGAAAAAAATGCCACCTTTACAAGCCACAGCACCTCATGGCCAGCTGGAAGCAATCCTAAGCCACATAGGGGATCAGCCCCACCTTCCAAAGCCTAAAACAATTGCACGCTCCTGTGCATGGGGCCAGCCCCACTCAGCTGCAATCCTGAGAGAGCTGACAAGAGCCTTGCAGGCCAGAAGCCTACAGCAACTGTAAATCCCTGAGCCTAGCAACCAGTCAAGCTGAGGGCCTACTCACTTAACAGATAAACTGCAACAGGAATGTACTATTAGATCTTGCAGCCAACTGTGCTGGGGCTCCCCATGCCCGATAAAGTGACTAAATGGTCCATAGCAGTCACACGCAGCTGAGTATCACAACCAGCTGGCCAGGGGGACACCCAGCCTCCCTGGGCACCTGCAGCAAGTGCAACCCTGCCACAACAGAAAGACACATGTAACTCACCCAGGGGTCAATCCTAGAACATTTGGAACTGGTGACAAGAGGGAGGCACCCTGCCAGGCCTCATAAGGCATCTCTTACATAAGGACACTTCTCCAAGATTAGGTGAGGTACCTGACCCACCTAATACATAGATATAAGCACAGAGAAAGAGGCAAAATGATGAGGCAAAGGAATACATTCCAATAAGAGAACAGGACAAAACTCCAGAAAAAGGACTACATGAAACAGAAATAAAAGGTCTACCTAACAAAGAATTCAAACAAAAAGTCATAAGGATGCTCACCGATGTTGGGAGAAGAATGGGTGCACTCAGTGAGAACATTAACCAAGATTGGAAAATATAAAAAAGAACCAATCAGAAATGAAGAATACAACACTGGAAATGAAAAATTCACTAGACGGACTCAATAGCAGAGTAGATGATACAGAAGAAGGGATCAGTGAGCTGGATGAGAGACTAGAGGAATCACCCAAGCTGAAAAGATAAAAGAAAAAAGAATTAAACAGAATGATAACAGTCTAAGGGAACTCTGAGATAATAGCAAGTGCACTAACATTTGTATTATAGGTGTCCCAGGAGAAGAAGAGAGAGACAATGGGGCAGAGAATCTACTTGAAGATATAATAGCTGAAAACTTTCCTAATCTAAAGAAGGAAATAGATATCCAGGTACAGGAAGCACAGAGAGAACCAAACAAGATAAACCCAAAGAGGCTCACAACAAGACAGATTATAATTAAAATGTCCAAAATTAAAGACAAAGAGAGAATCCTAAAAGTTGCAAGAGAAAGGCAACAAGTTACATACAAAGGAAACCCCATAAGCCTATCAGCTGACTTCTCAGGAGAAAGCCTACAGGCTAGAAAGGATTGGCACAATATATTTAAAGACTTCAAAGGAAAAACCCTACAGCCAAGAATACTCTACCTGGCAAAGTTATTCAGAGTGGAAGGAGAAATAAAGAGTTACCCAGACAAGCAAAAATTAAAGGAGTTTATCACCAAGAAAACAGTTTTACAAGAAATGCTAAAGGTACTTATTTAAGTGGGAAAGAGAAGACCACAGATAGGAATAAGAAAGTTATAAAAAAAAAACAAAGGCAATAAAATCACTGGTAAAGGCAAAAATACAGTAGAGGTAGCAGATCAACCACCTATGAAGATAATATGAAGGTGAAAAGACAAACGTACTAAAATTACCTATTTCCATGATAAGTGGGTAATGGATAAACATACACACAAAAAGAGGTTAGATATGATATCAAAAGCATAAAATGCAGGAGGAGGGGAGTAAGAGAGTAGAGCTTTCAGAAAGAGGTCAAATTAAAGAGACCATCAACTTAATATAGGTTGCTATATACATAGGTTATTATGTATGAACCCCATGGTAATCACAGACCAGAAACCTATAATAAAGACATAAAAAATTAGGAGAAAGGAACCCAAGCATAATACTCAAGAAAGCCATTAAACCACAAGGGAAGAGAGGAAGAGAAGAAGAACTACCAAAACACCCAGAAGAAAGGTAACAAAATAGCAATAAGTACATACTTATCAATAGCTACTTTAAATGTCAATGGACTAAAAGCTCCAATCAAAAGTCATAGGTGGTGGATTGGATAAAAAAAACAAGACCCATATATATGCTACATAGAAGAGACACACTTCAGACCTAAAGACACTCACAAACAGAAAGTGAAGGGATCGAAAAAGATACTCCATGCAAATGGCAATGAAGAGAAAGCCAGGGTAGCAATATCTATATTAGACAAAATAGAATTTAAAACAAAAACTGTAACAAGAGACAAAGAAGGGCATTACATAATGATAAAGGGAACAATCCAACAAGAGGATATAACACTTGTAAATTTCTACTCACCCAACATAGGAGCACCTAAATATATAAAGCAACTATTAACAGACATAAAAAGAGAAATGGATAGTAACACAATAATAGTAGAGGACTTCGACACTCCACTTATACCAATGGATAGATCATCCAAACAGAAGATCAATAAGGAAACAGTGGCCTTAAATGACCCATTAGACCAGATGGACTTAGTAGATATATACAGAACATTCCATCTGAAAACCACAGAATTCTAACTCTTTTCAAATGCACATGGAACATTCTCCAAGACTGATCACATATTAGGCCACAAAACAAGTCTCAATAAATTTAAGAAGACTGAAATAATACCAAACATCTTTTCAGGTCACAAAGGTATGAAACTAGAAGTCAACTACAGGAAGAAACTCAGAAAAGCCACAAATACATGGGGATTAAACAAAATGCTACCAAACAATGATTGGGCCAATGAAGAAGTCAAAGGAGAAATCAAAAATATCTGAAGACAAATGAAAATACAACATGCCAAAATTTATGGGATATAGCAAAAGCAGTTCTAAGAAGGAAGTTTATAGCAACACAGAGCTACTCAACAAACAAGAAAAATCTCAAATAAACAATCTAACCACACCAGAAGGTACTGGAAAAGGAGAACAAACAAAGCCCCAAATCAGTAGAAGGAAGGAAATAAAAATCAGAGCAGAAATAAATGAAATAGAGACTTAAAAAACAACAGAAAAAATCAATGAGACCAAGAGCTGATTCTTTGAAAAGTAAACAAAATTGACAAAGTTTTAGCTAGACTCACCAAGAAAAAAAGAGAGAAGTCTCAAATAAATAAAATCAGAAATGAAACAGGAGAAATTACAACAGACACCTCAGAAAAACAAAAGACTATAAGAGAATACTATGAAAAGATATATGCCAACAAATTGGATAATCTAGGAGAAATAGATAAATTCTTAGAATCATACAACCATCCAAAACTGAATCAAGAAGAAATAGAGAATTTAAATAAACCAATCACCAGGTAGGAGATTGAAACAGTAATCAAAAACCTCCCCAAAAATAAAAGTCCAGGACCAGACAACTCCCTGATGAATTCCACCAAACATTCACAGAAGACTTAATACCTATCCTTCTCAAACTGTTCCAAAAAAATTGAAGAGGAGGAGAAGCTTCCTAACTCATTCTACAAAGCCAACATTACCCTGATAACAAAACCAGACAAGGACAACACAAAAAAAGAAAATTACAGATCAATATCACTATAGTACATCGATGCAAAAACCTTCAACAAAATACTAGCAAATCAAACATAATAATACATTAAAAAGATCATACGCCATGATCAAGTGGAATTTGTTCCAGGAATGCAAGGATGGTTCAACATCTGCAAATCAATCAACGTGATACACCACATTAACAAAATGAAGAATAAAAATCACCCAATCATCTCAATAGATGCAGAGAAAGCATTTGACAAAATAGAGCTTTCATTTATGATAAAAACCCTGAATAAAATGGGTACAGAAGGAAAGTACCTCAACATAATAAAGGCCATATATGACAAACACACAGCTAATATTCTCAATGGAGAAAAACTGAAAATTATCCCTCTGAGAACATCAACCAGACAAGGATGCCCACTTTCACCATTCCTATTTAAGATATTATTGGAAGTCCTAGCCAGAACAATCAGGTAAGGAAAAGAAATAAAAGGGATCCAAACTGGAAAGGAAGAAGTGAAACTGTCACTATTTTCAGATGACATGATTTTATATATAGAAAACCCTAAAGAATCCACCAGAAAACTTTTATAAATAATAAATGAATATGGTACAGCTGCAGGATACAAAATCAAGATACAAAAATCAGTTGCATTTCTATACACTAACAACAAAGTAGCAGAAAGAGAAATTAAGTATACAATCCCATTTGTAATTGCAACAAAAAGAATAAAATATCCAGGAATAAACTTAACCAAAGAGGTGGAAGATCTGTACACTGAAAACTATAAAACATTGTTGAAAGAATTTGAAGATGACACGAAGAAATGGAAAGATATTTCTTGCACTTGGGTTGGAAGAATTAACATCGTTAAAATGTCCATACTTCCTAAATCAATCTACAGATTCAATGCAACCCCTATCAAAGTTCCAACAACATTTTCCATAGAAATAGAAAAAAGAATCCTAAAATTTATATGGAGCAACAAAAGACCCCAAATAGCCAAAGGAACCCTGATAAAAAAGAACAAAGCTGGAGGTATCACACTCCCTGATTTCAAAATACACTACAAAGTTATAGTAACCAAAACAGCACGGTACTGGCACAAAAACAGACTAATATAGCAATGAAACAGAATCGAGAGCCCAGAAATAAACCCACACATTTATGGACAGCTAATTTTCGATAAGGGAGCCAAGAACATACAATGAAGAAAGGAAAGTCTCTTCAATAAATGGTGTTGGGGAAACTGGACAGCCATGTGCAAAAGAATGAACGTAGACCATTATCTTACACCATACACAAAAATTAACTCAAAATGGATTAAAGACTTGAATGTAAGATGTGACACCATGAAACTTCTAGAAGAAAATATAGGCAGTAGGCTCTTCAACATTGGTCTTAGCAGCATATTTTCAAGTACCATGTCTGACCAGCCAAGGGAAACAATAGAAAAAATGAACAAATGGGACTACATCAAACTAAAAAGCTTCTGCACAGCAAAGGAAACCATCAACAAAATGAAAAGACAACCTAACAATCGGGAGAAGATATTTGCAAACCATATATCTGATAAGGGGTTAATATCCAAAATATATAAAGACTCATATATCTCAACAACAAAAAATCTAACAACCCAATTAAAAAATAGGCAAAAGATCTGAACAGACATTTCTTCAAAGCAGATATACAGATGGCCAACAGGCACATGAAAAGATGTTTAAAATCATTAACTATCAGGGAAACACAAATCAAAACTACAATGAGATATCACTTCACTCCTATCAGAATGGCTATAACTAACAAGACAGGAAATAAGTGTTGGAGAGGACGTGGAGAGAAGGGAACTCTCACACACTGCTGATGGGAGTGCAAACTTGTGCAACCACTATGGAAAGCAGTATGGAGTATCCTCAAAAAATTAAGAATAGATCTACCATATGATCTGGCTACCCCACTGCTGGGTATTTATCCAAAGAACATGAAAACATGAATGCATAAAGATACATGCACCTCTATGTTCATTGCAGCATTATTTACAATAGCCAAGACTTGGAAGCAAACTACGTGCCCATCAAGGGATGAATGGATAAAGAAGATGTGATATATTTGCACAACGGAATACTACTCGGCCATAAGAAATGATGAAATCTGGCCATTTGTAACAACATGGATGGACCTTGAGGGTATTATGCTAAGCGCAGTAAGTCAGAGGGAGAAAGCCAAACATCATATGATCTCACTCATAAGTAGAAGATAAAAACAACAACAAACAATCACAGAGAGACAGAGATTGGATTGGTGGTTACCAGAGGGGAAAGGGTAAGAGGTGAGGGAAGAGGGCAAAAGGGGTGATTAGGCACATGTATGGTGATTGATTGTAATTAGTCTTTGGATAGTGAACATGATGTAATCTACACAGAAATCGAAATATAATGAGGTATACCTGAAATTTATATAACATTATGAACCAGTTACCACAATAAAATAAATAAATAATTTAAAAAAGGTTTAATAAAAGAATCTGTTACTCAGTCATTAGACGACATTTTCTCACTTCCGGGAAACGTACCCAAAAACACTTTACCAAACAACTATTAATTATACCAGCTACTCTTTCACTTAGAGGCACAGAGTTTAACTCAAGAATCCAAATACGGTGGCAAAAATTTAATATTGCTAAATTAAGCACACTTGACACATGGGCTATTACTATATTTTTTGATAAAATAATATTTCTTATAATCTGTTTTACATATTTTTCTCTTCAGAATGTTGAAGTTGCAACTCAGCTCATTCACTTTATGCGACATGTCCCCATATAGCATAATTATGGCAGAACTGGTCCTCATTTTGTAAAACCAATCAACATCCCTGCCTCAGATAGAGTCTAATTTCATCTTTTAATTGAAATAAGTATGTTACTGAGGGTATCTGCGATGACATCTTACTTAGGATTCCATTCCAAGATAGGTAAACCATTGAGGTTCTTGCTATGATTTTTTCTGCCTGATGAAACAATGCTTGCTCTCCATCAATTTTTCCCCTATATGTTCTTTGCTTTATTCTCATGGAATTCCCACTCAGGAGAGATGCATCCTTTGACAAGAGTTGGGAAATGGAATGGGCCAGATTACTAAATGAAATTTACCATCACTTCTGTCACCCTCACTCTATACCTGAATTCAGAACATCCAAACAGGAGTTCAAATGCCCCATTTCTAGTGACACACTTCTTCCTTAACAGAAACATGTACAGAATGGGAAAGACCTGAAGCCTTACCTAGCTTAAAGGAGGGCTATAGACCCAATATTTAAAATGACTCCTTGATTGACAACACCACCCCAACTCCCACCCCATGCCTCCCTAGAAGGGTTTTACATCTGAGCAGAGCACCGTAATCAGATTTAGAACAGCTGAGAAATATTCCATTTTTGTGTGAAGTCGGGGGCATTTGTAAAAGGGGATGCAGGAAAGGCGACCCTCCATGATCCCTCAAACACAAACTCTAAAGGTAGAGTGTCCTTTAAGACTAGTTTTTAGAAATCCATGTATTGGAAATTCTTTGGTGTCCCACGGTATGAAAAACACTGGCTTTGCCCAAGCTCCTCATTATACAAATAATAAAGTTGAGGTCCAGGGCAATCAGGTGACTTTTCAAGATCACAAAGCTAGTTAGTGACAGAACTAAAACTAGCATCTGGCTCTCCTCATTTCCTGCCTGGCATTCTTTCCACCATGGCCCTCAGCTCTAATATCATTTGTCATCATCACTATCATCATTGTCGTTACCATCAGCATAATTTTAAACAATAGGTAACACTCATTAAGCTTTTATTCTATGCAAAGTGTTGTTCGAAGCACTTTACATTCATTACTGTTCACAGTAGCCTATGATGTAGGCTCTGTTATTATCCTCATTTTACAGATGGGGAAATGGAAGCTCGGAGAGGCAAAATGACGTGCCCAAGAACACATGACCAGTAATTGCAGAAATAAGATTCAAATCCATGTCTGATCCCTGGATTCACTCTTTCAACTACTGTTTCCCAAAGTGGTTTCTATAAAACACCAGCCTGATAAGATGCCCCTGACACAAGATTCTGTGGTCAAATTGGTTTGACTATTGAATCTCTCAGAATCACGGTGTACACTAGCCTATTAAAGGCACTGAGAAGTCCTGCAAAAAGGACACTTACTTATCAGGGTTTTACAGGAAAATAATTCTTTTCCCAATACCCATTAATATCTGGTGAAAAGACCCCCATCAAAGATGAATAATTTAGGCTCAATATGTATAATGCTGGGTCAGTAGTTCTCAAACTCTAGCCTAAATCAGAACTCTCTGGAGGGCCCGAATCCCAGAGTTTCTGATTCAGTAGGTGTGGGGGGCAATCAAAAATCTGCATTTCTCTTGAGTTCCTAAATGATGCTGATGTTACCGTCCAGGGACCACACTTTGAGAAACAACGCACTTGATGTTAGAAAAAGAAAGGCTAAGAAACAAGCCGTGGTTGGCATAATGGGAAAAAGAATACAGTTATGCTTTAGGAAATCCACACTAAAATCTTGCAAATGTACACTATAATGAGCAAACAGAAAATCTGTGCATTAAGTAGATGGACAAAGCGAAAATAGAAAAATGGGCAAGTGAAAATAAAAGCCCACTCTCTTTGGGAAAATAGAAGATAAGCAAAGTGATATAAAGGCTGATCAGTCTTCACAATGGATTTTTATTTTTAACTGTCAAGTGTATTACCAGGCTTAGAGAATTCATTCAGGGATAATACTAGTTGATTATGTGCCAGCCACAGGGTGTATTCTGAGCTTCATATGTGTCATCTCCAACATTTCAACAACGCATAGATAGATTTTATTATCTCCTTTTCGTGGACTAACTTTAAGGTGAACTTGTGTTCTAGAAACATAATTATAGACTATAAATCATTGCGACAAAACAGCATTGGACTTGGTGCTGTGATTAGTCTTCGGTAAAACCCACAGTTCAGATGTCTGTAGCTTCCACTTCCTTATCTGTAAACAGATACAGTACAACTCAGTGATTTCTAAAGTCATTCCAATTTCCAAATTCTAACCTTCCAGGATTCCAAGAAAAAAGCCAACTCTCATTTTCTGAAGAGACTCAGACTGACTTCATGGAGCAGGGCTGGCCAAATGTCACCAGATCAAGCTGTTGGCTAGAACTCTCTGAGGGAAATGATTAAAGACGTCTTCTACTCCTAGATGTATGATGGATAATTCAACGTGAAGATGGAGAAAACTTTTGGAGGAAAGAAATTATGGAGAATGATAACAAACAAGAAAGGGATTGGTCATGTTCACTTAATAATCCTTCCGATTCTACCAACCTTCTCATTTCCAGCAGTGAACCACCGTGAGATACCTCACAGGACTGATTCAATCAGGATTTATAGCAGTGTTTTCCAATGTTGTATGCACGCTGGAATTGCCTGTGGAGCTTCAAAAAAGCATGGACGCCTGTGTCTCACCCCCAGAGAATGCGATTGAATTGATGTGAGTGTGGGCTGGACTATGAAATTGTCAACAAATAGCCAGGTGATTACAATTTTGGGAAATGCTGATTTATAGGGTTCTTTCCTGTGATTGCATTGTTGATTATATCCCCTGCTATAGACTGAATTGTATCCCCCCAAAACTCATGTGTTGAAGCCCTAACTCCGCATGTGACTGCTTTGATGATATGGCCTGTAGGCAGGCTATTGTGGTAAAATGAGGTCATAAGGGTGGAGCCCTGATCTGATAAAAGCGGTGCCATTCTAAGGAGAGGAAGAGCCACCAGGACTCTCTCCACCATGTGAGGACACAGCAAGAAGGTAAGCCATGTGCAAGCCAGGAAGAGAGCTCTCACCAGGGACCAAATTGGCCAGTGCCTTGATCTTAGACTTCCCAGGCTCCAGAACTGTGAGAAAATAAATTACTGTTGTTTAAACCACGCAGTCTACGGCATTTGTTATGGCAGCCTGAGGCTAAGACACCCACCCTCTTACAGTCACCTCCCCATCTCTGAAAACTCTTGGGAAAACACACTGAATCAGGAGTTGCCAGCCCAGGGTCATGTCCCAGTAAGGCAGAAAACCTCTTTGAGCTTCAGTTTCTCCACCTGCATCTGAGGCATAGTAACTCAGGGTTATGAACACACCGGGTTTGGGAGGGAACCCAGTGAGATCACATGTATGAAATTACCTTACAAACAGTATAGCTCTGTTCATGGGCGAGCTGCATCTGGCACCTGCCGCTTGCTCTTACTCACCCAGCCTCCCTTCCAAGCCCTGACATGATTTCTCATTCATGTCCCTTCCTGGGTTTCACTTGCCCACTATATTCTCTCACCATCCAGTCACCAGTCACTTGACCTCACTCCAACTCCCTGCGGACCCATCTTAGCTCTCCTTCAGAATGTGGCTGTTGGCAACAAATTCTCAGTTTTCCTTCATCTGAGGATGTCTTTATTTTGCCTTCATTCTGCAGGGCTATTTTCACTGGATATAAAATTCTGTGTTCACAGTTCTTTCCTTTCAGCACTTTAAAGAAAAAAACGTTGTTTCACTGTCTTCTGACCTCCCTGGTTTCTGATGAGAAATCCAGTCATTTGAATAGTTGTTCTCTTCTTTTGTAACACATATTTCTCTAGATTCTTCAAGAGTTTTCTTTATCTTTTGTTTTCAACAAGTCATGATGCGTCCAAGTGGAGTTTTCTCTGAGTTTATAAAATTTGTAAAGTTATCTCTTACCAATTTGGGAAGTTTTTGGCCATTATTTCCTCAAATATTTTTTCTGAATGAGTCTAATTTTCCTTTATTTCTACTTTCTTCTAGAATGCCAATGAAAGAAGTGTTAAACCTTTGATAGTGTTACACAAGTCTCTGAGGCTCTGTTGATTTTTTAAAATCTCTTTTCTTTCTTCAGATTTTATAATTAATCTATCTTTAAGTTCACTGACTCTTTCCTCTCTCACCTTCACTCTGTTATTGAGCCCACCCAGTGAATTTTCTCATTTCAGATATATTTTTTCTACTTCTAAAACTTTCTTTTGGCTCTTTTTTGTTTTCTCTATTTTTCTGCTGAGAACAGCTTTCTGTTCATTTCAAGTTGTTTGCTTTATCTCATGGAGCATAGTTATAACAGCTGCTTTAACGGCTGTGTCTGATAATTGTAGCATCTGAGTCAAATTGAGGTTGGCATCTGTTCACTGTCTTTTCCTTTGAGAATAGTTCACATATCTTGGTTCCTTGTATGTTCCACAATTTTGGACTTTTACCCTGAACATTTCAAATATTATGTTGTATAGACTCTAAGTCCTACTATAATTCTCTATAGAATTTTAATTTGTTTTTTAAGGAGGCAATCAACTCAGTTGGTTCAGAATGCAAGTGCTAGCTCATCTTCTGTGGGCAGTGGTTCTAATCTGTTTGGTGTCCAAAGCCTTCATTATCCTCTAGAGGGCCTTTCCCATCCACGTACAGCTTAGCAGAGAGCCTGGGACTTACGCGGTTTCCCTAATTAGAATGAGAGGATCCCCTTCTCCAGTTCTCTTCTCTCTGAGGTGATCCCCACATGCTGGCCAACAGGGCCTCTCTTCTCAGTACCTCTGGCTAGGAAAACAGGGTTTCTTTTAATTTTAGGTATCTGGGCTTCCACTCAGCTCCAAACCATGAGAGCAGACCATCAGAGAAAAGAGGGGAAAAATGGGGATTTCTTTCACTACTTTTGACAAACAGGGGCCCCTTTTCCCAGTTCTTCTGCCCAGAAATACAGGGTTTCTACTGAGTTTTAGCAACCTGCTCCACTCCCACCACAGCTCCAGGACTGGGGTCTGCCCCCAGCACAAAGCCATAAAAGAAAAAAGAAAATGGGAAACTCATGCTCCTTCAGAAAATGCCTGCTTTTGTTTACTTTTCAGAGTTCTCAGGTTGCTTTTTATGTTTTGTCCAGAGTTCTCAGTTGGAATCAGTGGGAGTGGTTGGCAGGATGGGGTTACTCCATCTTGAGGCTGCAGCAGCTTAGTCCATCTTGACCAGAATCAGGTATTTCATCATATATATATTTGATTTTTCTTTTTGCATCTTATCTTCTCTCCCCTTGCTGTCTATATTTTTCATATTTTCTCTATCTTTATCTCTCCTGTTTTCCATCATTTTGCTGATTTTGTTCTATATCTATATACTAGCTATATCTACAATTATACCTATATCTAATATACATTATATATGCGATATATATTATATATGTAATATATATGTGATATATATGTAATATATAATATATAGTATGTATACGTATGAAGTATACATACAACATACATACATACTACATACATATATAGTATTTTATTATATAATCATACAAAAATTTATTTATCATATCTGCTGTTGGGCATTTTTGTTCCCACTTTGGGGCTACTACAAACAGTGCTGTTATGAACATTCTAGTACATGACTCTTAGAGAATATATGTTTTCCTATTGGGTATATACACTGGAGTAACACAGCTGGGTCATACGATAGACATATTTTCAGCTTTAGTAGATATCCAGGAATATTTATTTTAAAATAATTGCCCATATAATTGTGGTATACAGCAAAGGTTGTGAACAGCTGCCTTAGAACCTACTATAGCTTCCTGTCTCCATCTCTTGCTTTCTCTTTAGCTGTAGGTCCATAACCATTTCCACACACAGCCTAAGAAGCTGCCCTCAACCTCCACAGAGACCTCTGAACCACAGCAGCCTTGTTCTTTCCAGGTCCCACTGAGGCTGGGGCTCAGGTACAAATCTACATCTCAGACCGGGAAAGCCCTGGTTGCTCAGGGAGAAGGCAGACCCTGAGTGTTCAGACTCTGGAGGCTCATTGCATAGTTCCTCCCCACTCCCATTTTGTACAAGGGGGCAGGGCTCCTCCCACTTACTCAGGTCCTGTGGTCCTTGTTCTTGTCCTTCTCACATCTCCATTCCCTGAACCCACACCAAGCATTTACACTGACTTGTAGTTCTGGTTTTGTCAGCACCACTGACTCCTTTTTTTGCTTTTCTGGAATTTTAGCTCCCTTGCCCCCTTATTTTGGCGACCTCTCGTAACCCTAGCTGATAAGCCCCTCTTCCTATCATCTCTACCTGTCCCGATGAGTTCTTCTTGCTCATCTTCCACCAGGGGAAAATCCAAACAAAAGTACTTCAGGATCTCCAGTTCTATTTTACTCAAGGTTACCTTTTTTATTTTGTTGTTTATCATTTGCTGGAGCTGCAGTTTCTTCTGAATGTGCCTCCTCCTTGTCTTTCATCATCAGTTCCCCAGTTGAAAAGAGCATGTATAATTTCCGGATCAAATCAGTAGTGATCTCAGAACCACTACTGTGATTGCTCCCTACTACAAAGACATGCTGCTCCTGGGAAGCAAATTCACCAAACAGCTCACTGTTTTCTGTCTCTATTTCATACACCTCAGGAATAAAGCTGAGGTCACAGAGAAAAGAGATGAAAATACGTTAGCCAAGTCCCTTGCAGGATTAAAGGTAAATACAGCCAGACAATACAACAGGAATCAATTTCATGCGCGTGATTGGAAAAGTCCAAATGCTGTTTGTGGATAACTTTGACTGAGGGGCAAATTTTTAATATTCCAAAGGGAAATTAGACATTTGTGTCAGCAGCTTAGGACTCCAAACCAATATTATTTTCATCACTGAATTTTTATTGAGTACTTAAGGTTGTACTTTGCAAAATCAAACTTAAAAGAATCTTTCCCACCACTCTTCATATGAGTTCTGTTTTCTAAATGGCAAATGTTTTTGTTGCTTTTGTGACTTTTTATTTTTCATGTTTTTCTTCTGCTCTAAAATTGTTACATCTAAGCTTTGATACTACAGTCATGTGCCTCATAACAACGTTTCGGTCAATGACAGACTGCATATATGACAGTGGAGCCGTAAGACTAGTACCATATAGCCTAGGTGTGCAGTAGGCTAGACCACCTAGAATTCTGTAAGTGCACTCTATGATGTTCACACAAGGACGAAATCACCTAACAACACATTTCTCGGAAGGTATCCCTGTCATTAAGCAATGCAGGACTGTATAAGTTTTCTATTTTAGTGTTACATAGTTACTAATAAGGTATTAATAACGGCCTCTTATTTTCCTAAAAGCAACAGAAATGGAAACATGGTTCTTTCTAATATGGGTCATATCTTATCTGTTATTAACACCAGATCTGTACTGTCATCACAAACCAGGAGCATTTAAACACACACACACCCACCCACACGCACCCCTTACAACCAAACTTGCATCCTTAAAACTAAAACGCCATTCATTTAAAATTATTTTCTTAAGGATTTTTTTGAGCTGTAGTATTACCCAAACTGCGAATTTGTCAACTCACAAAACAGAGTTTTCTGTGCCATCGTTCTCTGGGTTGGGAGAGCTGATGTTAACACACTTGGGTCTCAGATCTGCAGGGGGATATTTGTTGATGGCACCTGGAGAGAGAGTGGGCTGGTTAATCTAAATTTTACCCTTCTATGTTCTGGCTATCACCCCAAGTTAGTTCATCTTTTCCTGTGGTTGGGGGTGTTTTCAAGAGCAAATTAATTTTGTAAGGGACTCAGGAAAGTAGGCACCCTCTGACATTGCAATACCTCATTGGCAAAGTCAACGAGATACAGCAGTGATTGAGTCAAAATGCTCATGTTCTGTCTGTCAAACCTTGTGATATAATTCAAGGACATCTATTAATCCTTTCTATCATCTATTTCTCTCCCTCTAAAAGGAGGATCTTTCTAGAAGACAATAATTAATTATTGAAATTGCCTGCCCTATTTATCTTGGGTTGGAAGAAGGCACCATTTTTTGTAAGTGACGAGCCTGCTACCTAATACAAAATCCTGAGTTCCAAGATGCCTGAGGGTTACATGAGCCCTGGGGCTTTCAGAGTGCCAGAAAGTCTGCAGCCCCGTGATTCCCTGGTAAAGTTGCAGGAGCTGCAGACAGCCATGTGGCCTCTGCCCGCCTCCCAATCCTCAGCACAGGCCAGGACTTGCTTGATGCTACAAGTTCTTAGGGATGCTACTACACCATGTCTAAAGTTACAACAGATGGGGCAGCCACTCTCAAAGCCCCACTGTGAAAAGAGATCCTTAAGCCCCCTGCCTGGCTGTGCCTGAGCCAGTTGTCTGGGACAGAGGCTCTAGAAGAGATTTGTGCCCATGGCTCATAGGAATTCAAGTCAGAACCAAAAGTAATTTACAATGACAAGACAAAATAGAAGTCCTTGGAGTAGGTGGAGGGTGGTGGTAGTGGGATATATTATTTATTACAGCAGCATACCTTGTTAAGGGTCTAGGAATTGAAGTATAGTTTAACGGATAAGAGCACAATTCTGGGGTCAGAATGCATGGAGTTGAGTCTAGAATTTGCCAACTATTAACTGTGAGCTTTTGAGCAATTTATTTAATGTCTCTGAACCTTAGTTTTTTCACTTGTAAAATGGGGATATTAATACTCTCCTTTGAGGGCTGTTTGTTGTTAGTGCTGTCAAGTCTATTCCAACTCCTAGTGACCCTGTGGACAGTAAAGTGGAACCCTGCCTGGTCTTTTTGAGCCATTCTCTCACTTTCTAGCACTATATCAGACAATGCACCACTGCTATTCACAGGGTTTTCATGGCCAATTTTTTCGGAAGTGGGTGGCCAGATCCTTCGTCCTAGTCTGTCTTAGTCTGGAAGCTCCACTGAAACCTGTCCCCCATGGGTGACCCTGCTAGTATTTGAAATACTGGTGACATAGCTTTCGGCATCACAGCAACACACAGCCACCACCACAGTATGGCAATCGAAAGACAGTTGGGTGGTGTGGTTCCCTGATTGGGAAACAAACCCAGACCATGGGGGTGAGAGAACCAAATCTTACCACTAGACCACCAGGGCTGGCTTGAGGGCTGTATTGAGGATTAAATTACACAATCCATTTAAAGAACTTGACACATAGTAAACCACTTGCAGATTAGGGATAAAAGACACTTTAACCCATATGGAGGGTTTTCTGGCAAAGACCCTAACAGTGCAGCGGTAAAATCTAAGGTCAATAAGACATGAGATTTTTCTCTGTGGTTTTCTAACTGCCTCCTACTCACACCTTAGACTCCAGCACTCTCAACTGAAGTGAGGATCCTCTTACTAAATCAACTGATGGATTAGACACAGAGACATTAAATCTATTGCAGAAGCAATAGAAGAGAAAAGGTTTAATGACTTACGTCTGATCGAATGGACAAATGGCTTGACAAACTTGACGAAATAGTTCAAATCTGGCTTGTGGGTTCGGCCAAGCTGAACTAAGTGATGATCCAGTGGGCGGCTGGCTAATTCTTCTAATTCCTTGTCATTGTGTATGGGACCAAAGGAAAATACAAAAATAGAGTAGCCCTGACACTTGGCTCTCAGAGATACACTTCTTAAAACTTCCTTGTCTAAGGGGTTGGTTTCGCTGGCAGATATAACAAAGATAACTTTGTTTTTCCTCAGGTTGGGGGTTCCTACAAAGACATTGTCAATTGTCCATTGCAGGGCATGGCCAGTAAAAACATCTCCATTGAGCTGTTGAAGAGAGTCTTGGAGATGATGTTTCATTTGGTATATATTGTTATAAGTAACCAAATCAAATTCCAGGTAAACAGGGCATTCTTCAGTGTTGGGCATATAGCCTAGAGGAGAGTAGCTCAGGACTGCCACTCTATCTCCTAAGGGGGAGGTCAGAGGATCTGGGGCAATGTGAAAGTAATCAAGCACCGAGGCGATAAAAGCTTTCACTTCCTTAAACTCATCACTTCCTACTCTTTGGGAAGCATCTATGAGGAAAGCCACATCCATGTAATATGCTTGATGAGAGGCATCTCCAGGTTCATAAGTAAGACCTGGTCCTTCTTTTCTGCCATGGTTTTCATGTCCTGCAACAGAATAACTCAAGTCACTCTTTTTAGCAGAAAGATAAACTCAGAACTCCTAGCCAGGGATGGCAAATACACAGCATGGGGTTGTTGCCAAGATTCATTCCCACACCCGCGGCAGACATAATTAATTACAGTACTTGTGTCCAGATGCATTCTCCAAATATGTCTCCACACAGTGCATGGAGAGCCATTACCATTCGCCAAGTGTTGTCAGATAAAAGGAAACTTATTTGCTACCTCATCTCAGATCTTTGTCAAAAGACTGATCGATCCTCCAGCTATTTTGATATGCAAGATGAAAAACACGCAGTTATTTTTAGTGAACTCCAAGTGGTTACAAAACTTAGAGTACATATTTGCATGAGATCTAATTATATGTAATGACCCCAAAAGTATATATGTCAAAGTCACATTTATTGACGTCATAAACACATACACCTTTATACATACTATGCACCATAGTGTGATGTCACGAGAGCAAGTATCAGTGCTGACTTTAGACTCCAAATCTGTGTAAGATGACATACTTTAAGACCTTGGTACTCAAAGTGCCATTATGCAAACAGTTCATCTGCCCATGACAACATAAGGAGCTTGTACCATGATGTAAGTCAACTACATTACTAAGCACACTCATTAGTTCAGCTGACTTAATTTTTTTGCAGCAAGACTTTCTCAGTGAAGGAAATAGTGCTTTGATTTACATTCTGATGCTAACTTATCTTGTTGCTGACCAGCACTTCAAGTAGCACTGCTCTAAGCCTAAGGGATCATGAAACCATGTCCATAATCATGGGCATGATGGCTGGTGGGTGAAGCCATGGCAGGAAATGCCAGCTTAGAAGGACAGGAAGTAGGTGGCCAATGTTCTTTTTTTCTATGAAAGAAGAAGCATGTTTGAGAACCTAATCAGGCAAGAAGTAGACTTCTAACTGCCAAAAATTCGTTGATCCCCATTTATGCTCGACCTATTATTAAAGCTTTACATTTATTACTTTATTTAGTCCTCACAAGTGCATTGATTAACCTATCTTAATGCCATAAAAGTTTAATAATAAAATAGAATGCAAAAAAACAACACCATGGGTGATTTCATTAACAGGGCAAATGCTCTATTAGATGTTTGAAGGCTCAAAGAACTCTGCATTCCTAGAGTAAACTGTACATTATCTTTTTTATCTATTGTTGGATTTGCTTGTTTGTTTGGTTTTTTTTTTTTTTTGGAGTGAGGAAGATTGGCCCTGAGCTAATAACTGTGCCAATCTTCCTCTGTTTTGTAGGTGGGATGCCACCACAATGTCGGTTGATGAGCGGTGTTTAGGTCCATGCCTGTGATCCAAACATGTCAAACCTGGGCCACAAAAGCAGAGTATGTGAACTTAACCACTACACCACTGGGCCAGCCCCTGTCTTTTTTTTTTTTTTTTTTTTTGACAAATAAAAATTGTATATACTTAAGATGTATAATGTGGTGTTTTGATATCACTATACTTGTGTAGTGATCACCACAATCAAGCTAATATTATTGGATTTGATTTGTGAAAATTTTGTTTAGAATTTGTGCATCTATGTTCATGAGGAATGTTGGCATGTAGTTTCTTTTTCATGTAACGCCTTGGCCTGGTTTTGGTATTATGGTAATCTGGCCTCAAAGAATGAATTGAGAAGTAGTCCTTCCTCTTTAATTTTCTGTAAGAGTTTGTGTAGAATTGGTATTATTTCTTCCCTAAATGTTTTGTTGAATTCACCAGTGAAGTCACCTCAGCCTGGAGTTTTCTTTACAGGAAGGTTTGAACTACAAATTCAATTTCTTTAATAGGTTTAGGACTATTTAGATTACTTCTTCGTGAGTGAGTTTGGTAACTGTGCATTGCAAGAAATTTGTCTATTTCACCTAGCTGTCTAATTTACAGGCAAAAAATTGTTTGTAATATTCCCTGATTATCCTTTTAATATCTGTAGAATATGTCTCTTCTCTCATTCCTGATATTGGTAGTGTCTTCTCTTTTTTCCTGGTGAGTTTGAGTATAGGTTTATCAATTTTATTGATATACTCAAAGAAACAGCTTTTGGTTTTATTTTCTCTGTTCTATTTATTGAGTTCCACTTTAATTTTATTAGTTCCTTTCTTCTGCTTACCTTGGGTTTATCTTGTTCCTCTTTTTCTGATTTCTTAAGGTGGAAATTGAGGTAATTAATTTGAAACTTTCTCCCTTACTGGTACAGGTATTTTATGCTATAAATGACCTCCTGAATACTGCTTTAATGGAATCTCACAAATTCTAGGGTATTTTGATCTGATTTTCATTCATTTCAAAATGTTTTCTAACTTCCCTTTTGATTTCTTCTTTGACTATGGATTATTTAGAAGTGCTTTTTTAGTTTCCAAATACTTGGGGATTTTTCAAAGATCTTTCTGCTGATGATTTTTAATTTAATTCTGTTTTGGTCAGAGAATACACCTAGTATGACTTGAATCCCTTAAAATTTTGAGAATTGTTTTGTGGCCCATTAATATGGTGCATTTTGGTAAATGTTTCATGTGTACTTGAAAAGAATGTGCATTCTGTTGTTGTGTAGATTGTTCTATAAATATCCATTAGGTCCAGTTAGTTGATAGTGCTGTTCCAGCCTACTATATTCCTGATGATTTTCTGTTTACTTTTTCTGCCAATTATTGAGAGAGGATATTGAAACTCAGTGATGCTCTTTTCATTTTTCTTTTTAATCGTTTTTCCTCCCTGAGTTTGATCTTGGATAATTTCTATTGCTATATCTTCAAGTTCACTAATTTTTTCTTTTACCAAATCTAATTTGCCATTAATCCCTTCCAGTGTATTTTTCATTCTGGACATACAGTTTTCATCTCTACAAATCCTATTTGAATCCTGTTTTTATATCTCTTGTCTCTACTTAACTTTTTAAAATATGGAATATAGTTACAATAACTGTTATACTATCTTTGCTAATTCTAACGTCTGTGTCAGTTCTGGTTTGGCTTTGTGTGGTTATGCTCTTAATTATGGGTCATATCTTTCTGCTTCTTTTTATGGCAGACATTGTGAAATTTTTCTTATAAGATGTTGGATACTTTTGTATTTCTATAAATATTCATGCACCTTGTTTTGAGAGGCAGTCAAGTCACATGAAAACAGTTTGATCCTCTTGGGTCTTGCTGTTATGATTTGTTAGGCATGTCTGGAATGGTGCTTAATTTAAGGCTAATTATTCCCTATATTAAGGCAAGAGCTTCCTGAGCTTTCTCCCTAACACTCTATGAATTATGAGTTTTTCCAATATTTCTGGTGGGAAAAGGCACTATTGCTGTCCCCATGTGACCAACTGGCATATTCTCTAATCCTTTCAGATGGTTCTTCCCCCAGGCTCAGGTCATTTCCTCACATGCACGTGCTATCAGCACTCTGCTGAAAAATTAAGGGGGGAGCCTCTTAGATCTCTTGGCTTCTCTCTCTGTGTAGCTCTCTCATCTCTGCTATTCTATCCTGTGACGTCTTACCTCTTTGGTCTCCCTGGACTCTCAGTTCTGTCGCCTCATCTCAAGGAGTGCATTGGGCTCCACTTGAATTCCCCTTTCCTGCACCATGGCCTAACTCTCATGGCAGTAAGCTGGAGCAATCATAGTGTTCCCCTCATTTGTTTTCTAACTCTCAGGGATCACTGTCTTTCAACTCCTGATGTCCAGTGTCTTAAAAACTATTGTTTTATATGTGAATGAATGAATGAATATATATATATGTTTTTTCTTTTGGTTATTTCATTAGGGAAGTAAATCCAGTAAATTCATTAGGCATTTCTAACAGATGACAACTGACTATCTTGTTTGAGATGTTCCTATGTTTTCTTCCTTCTCACAAAGGACTAAGAACTGGTTATTTATATGCCAGATTCTTCCTTTATCAATACATTTATAACCACTGAACAGGATTTTGTATTTCACAAGCATGTTTGAAATTTATGGGCCTCTCATTCCTCACCAGGAACCTAGTGTCAAACTGTTCTTAGAATTTTGATCCAGATGGAGGTCCCTGATTAAACCACAGTCATGTACCACATAACGATGTTTCAGTCAGACAGACTGCATATCTGGTGGTGGTTCCCTAAGATCAGTACCATACAGCCTAGGTGTGTAGTAGGCTATACCACATAGATTTGTGTAAGTACACTCTATGTTGATGTTTGCACAATGACAAAATTGCCTAACGATGCATTTCTCAGAATGGATCCCCATCATTAAATGACAAATGAGTGTAATAAATATGAAACTGGAAGTGCAGACAAAAGCATATATTTTATATTCTTCTTTGTGGTGGATGCTATATTCTATGCTTTAGCCCTAAAACATCACCAAGCAAAACATTTCTAGAGTTCTTGGCTGTAGTGTGTTAGGGTTTGTGAAGATTAGTTAAATGAATATTTCTGTCTTTTTGAAGTTTACAGTCCTGGAGTAGACTAATCATTACCTGCTCTGCCACCGGGATCTCTGTTTTCCAACTACAGCATTTCGGCTTCTTTAAAAAGGCCGACCAACACACTTTTTAAAAAAGTATTTCATGGGGGCCGGCCTCGTGGCCAAGTGGTTAAATTCATGCACTCTGCTTCAGCAGCCCAGTGTTCGCCAGTTCAGATCCTGGGCACAGACCTATGCCCCACTCATCAAGCCATGCTGAGGTGGCATCCCACATAGAAGAACTAGAAGAACCTACAACTAGGATATACAACTATGTACTGGGGGGATTAAAGGGGGAAAAAAAGAGGAAGATTGGTAACAGATGTTAGCTCAGGGTTAATCTTCCTCACCAAAAAAAAAGAAAGAAAGAAAGAAAAAACATTCAGGCTCTTTAAAAAGAAAAAAGTATTTCATAAATGTTCCAGTAAAAGAAAGGTTGACTTACCATGTTAGCGAATTTTTTTTCACGCATTCCCCTACCAGAAATATTACTGCTTTTTCCAGTTTCCTCATTATAAATGAGCAAAATCTCAATCCTTTTCCAAAGTACCCAGCAGAATTGTTTTCTAAAGAGGTACATTTCACCTACAAAATCTCTACAAATACATTCTCTACCTAATTATATGGGATTAACATGAAACTCAAAGAAGCTAAACATAGATGATTATGGCTTGAAAACTCTAAACTTCAGTCCAATGTAAGGTGTGATTATTCTACTCTGAGTTTAAATTCATCTTTCTTAGGGAGACTGGGCCTTCAAAAATATTTTCCTTCAAGAAAACCTGGCAGACATCTGGGTAAAATATACCCATAGCTCAAAGCAATGCTGTGTATTTTCTGGAAATGTCACTGAGCGTAATTCCCCTCTTCAACGCTGTGGAAGAATTTCCTCAGAATGGTAGAGGAGCAAGGGCTGGCTCACTTTATTATGGATGAGGCTTGGAAGGAATGAGGGACCCAGCTAGATTTCCAGGGCAGCGCCCCAGAGATTAGCCTGACTCTGGCCAAGATTTAAGCCATATCCTAAGTGCACTCCAGTAACTTCAGGGAGAAGCGGGGGTGGAAAGGGAACTGAGGGAGAAGACAGAATCTAAAGGACCTGAGCCATTTGGACTGGGATTAAGTATGCTGTGCAGCAGCTGTGCTGTCTTTCATGGCATTGGTGGGAAATCTCAAAAAATGCATGAGTTATCCTGTGGTCTGCCTTGGAATTAGTCCAGGGGCCAAAATGAGCTATGTATTCTCCATAGGCAACCCACACATGCAACTGAGGCTACAGTATGTGTGAACTTCTATCCACATGAACTGTAGCAGATATTTTTCAAGTTAATATTTTTTTAGAAGACTTCCAGTGAGGTTAGCAATGCTTTCTTTTTCACTTTTCCACTTTCGGAGTATTTAATTGAGCGCTCTACTTTGCTTCCGGTCTTGTGTTCAGCTCTAGGCATGTCTTCTCTGATTTAATCTTCATGCAACACTATGAGGGTGGAATTATCATAATTCTCATTTTACAGATGAGCAAGCTCAGGCTTGGAGAGGGTAAATGACTTGGCCAAGAAATGGCAACCTGTAAGTGGTAGAGGCGGGACTTGATCCCTGTTCTGTGTAACTCCTACAGAAGAACTGGTCATCAGATATGAAGGTGGAGCAGAAACATTACAGGACACATTAACCGGCTCACCAAAGGCCCTGGGACATCACTGGCAATTCTTTTCTTCTCTAGGCATTGTATATGAGCACAACCTTTGGAGTCAGTTTGAGCCTTGTCTCTGCCATTTTTTAGCTCTGTGACCCTAAGTCTTCTTCATGCCTCATCTAAAAAATGGTGACAATAAACCACAATCTTGTAAGGTTTTTGAGAGAAATAAAGTTTTCACAATGCCTCACATATCCTAAGTACTCTACAAATATAATTTTTAGAGGGAAACAAATAGAAAAGTCTTAGACTTCTGAAAATGTTGCCTATGACACTATATTCTGCAAACCATAGAATTTCCATAAGAAAAAAATGCCAAGTCAACTGGTATCAGTGGAACACAACTTACACACATGTGCACAAGTGCACGCATGTTCTTAGAAATGGGCAAGTTCACTCTGTTGTTCATGCACGCTTAACTGCAGAGGAGTTGGCAATCATTTACATTCCCCATTTAACACTGCCTATCCAGGCCTGTCCTCTCTTCTGTCTGGTGACAAGCTCTAAGCTGGGGCACCAAGGAAGACAGGCACAAGTGTGTGCCTAACTATGTGTCATTGATTTTTACGCCAAAGGGAAATATAGACACATTTAAAGTTCTCTTGTTTTGTTCTATGACGTCCTCTTTCTCTTATTTGTCTGAACAAGTGGGGGTGACTGTCTTAAAACAGATTGTATCCTTTTCCCCAAAGGCTTAGAATAAATGTCTTTCTTGGCCTAGACTTTTCTAGATGGCACTTAGTCCGTAAGACTCACTCTTGCCATCTACTTCACACTCAGAAACAATAGTCTGCAGAAGGTACCAGCATTCTGAGAAAAAGTGATGCATGCATTAGGAGTCATTTATACCCACACCACTAGATCCGGCACTTTGGTTATTATGTGTTATGCTGTGCCCTGGCCTCTGGCTGAGTTTGTAAGGTCAACTTATTCTGGCATTATGGCCTTTGGGTGAGTTTACAAGCAGGAATTTTTAAAAATGAAATTAAATTATAAAAATAGAATTGCACCACCAGAATTGTTTTAAAATAACTCTCCCAAATGATGACATGATTTAACTTATTCTCAGATTTAGCAATTGGATATAGTTCCTCCTTTTAAACTGCAGACAATGCCATCACCAGGCAACATGGCATGGAGTTAAAAGTTAGCATTTTTGTGCAGTCGGGCATGGGTTTGAATCCTGGCTCTGCCACTTACAAGCTATGTGACTTTGCTTGAGGTTCTTAACCTTTGCATCGGTGTCCTCATCTGTAAAACCTAATAATAATAATGACGATGATAGAAGTTTTTGGTAAAGATTAAGTGAAATCACGTACATAAAGTGCTTAGTGTGGTGCCTGGCACATAGTTGCACTAAATAAGCAGTAGCTTCTATGGTTACTATTATTTCACATGAGCTGTTTAAACATCAAGAGAGACAGTGTATGCAATATTTTGAGAACTGTACTGATGGAATAACTATTGGCCCCCAAAGCCTTCCATCTGCACTTTTTATTCAACCGAATACTTTCTGACTCATATTAGGCATTTTTCTGTATGCAAAGAATACACTCTGTTGGACTACAAGCTCCTTGAAAACAGCGCCTCTGAGTCCTTTTTATTTTAAACCTCTCTAACCCCCCAAAGAGACTAGCTCAGGGCTTAACTCAGAACAGGAGGCAAATACATATTTGCTACATGAAAGGATGTCTGAACAATCATGTGAAAATCCATGTAAATGCTTAGCAGAGTCCTTTCATGTAGTAAGCTCCCAATGAGGGCTGCCACTGCTACCTCCACCACCACCATCACTACCACCCTACCCTCATACCTATACCTCCACCACTGCCACCACCTCCATTGCTACTTCTTTCGCCACCACCATCACCTCCCCACCACTACCATTATCACTACCACCATCATCACCACCTCACCCTCATACGTCTACCTCCATCTCCACCATCAACAATATCATCACCACCACCATCTCTACTACCCACTTCTACCATCACTATCAGCAACAGCAAACACCTTCACCACCATTGTCTTCATTACTATGATCAGCACCAACATGACCACCACCATCACCCAATTACTACTTCAAGTATCCAAGTTTTATTCCATTAGAAATGGGTCCACATGAAAAGAAGTCACTAATACTATAGAATATTGCTTTGTTAACTGCAACAAATGATTGCGTGAGACATACAGAAGCAACTTCAGTGTACATTTGAATTCAAGTAGTCCACATGCCCTGAACTCTCAGTTCACATTGGTTTTGCCCACATGCAAAACCTTCCAGGGAGATAATCAAAACTATAATAACAATACAATAAAGTCCCAAGCAAAAGTAAATGCAACAACCTCAGTCTACAGTTTAAAATGAACAGGAGACTCAGTTTATGCCCCAAAGACCATCAAGGTGCTTAAGATTTCCTAAAGAGTTCATGAAACATGTCATTAAAATTCAGACATGACCACAGTTCTATTACTGACCTCCTCTTTAGAAGGTGTACCGATTTGGAAGTAGGATATTCAGCTGGTGTTCAATGCATGACTCAGAAGACAATTCTGTTCATTTAATTCCAGCATAGATTAAAATTTATGAGAAGTAAAGATGTATATTCAAGTTCAATACACGACAGCAAAAATCAGAAGCAAGCTGAGTATTCAAGAGTAAATAGCTAAAAGTAGATAGTTAGATACATTCATTCATTGAAAGGAACATTATGAGGACACGGAAAAATCAAGACACTTATGTAGCTGGCAGCAATATGGAAAATGTATGGCATAATATTATGTGAAAAGCAGTCTATGCAATTGAATAAAACCACATAAACCTATACACCTATGGAAAAACCAAAGAATACAGTACACACTACAAATAGGTCAGCTTGCTTAATTGATTGATTTGAGATTCTCTGTACTCAAATTATATGTGGTATGATAGTACTTTTATAACTTTTTTTTTAATTCGCAGAATCCTGAGGGTGTAATGGGGAAACAGTGGACTGGGTATAGGAATTATGAGTCCATGGACTGAATCTTCTAGTTCCACGATCTTGGGGGCATAGAGTTTATTCTAAAAAAGGGTTTCTCTCACTATTTGACAACTTGGATAACTCTTTGTTGTGAGGTGGATGTCCTGTGCATTGTAGAAGGTTTAGCAGCATCCACGGCCTCTACCCACTAGATGCCAGTAGCCCCCTCCAGTTGTGACAACAAAAAATTTCTCCAGACAATGCAATGTGTAGCCTAGGGTGGGGCAGGGTGGAATCTCCCCCGGGTGAATTTGCAAGAGGTGATCACTAAATACCTCTTCAGCTGTAATATCTTACAATGATTCAAAGTTAAAGGACATATTGTTTTTTTTTTTTTTTAAAAAAAAAGGTGATTTGTAGATCAGAATCATATGAAAGTTATAAAAATAAAAAATGTAAAACAAAACCCATGCAGATTCCCTTGAGCACAATTCCAGCCTAGTTGGGAGGGAGAAGTGTTGCTTCTCATTTCTCAATGAAACTCATTGGTAAGAACATCAGTTGAAGTTATCCTAAGGCCTGAGACTGCTTAAAGCTAGGAATGAGCCCCAGGCTGAGTCTAGGTTGGTATTTAATATTCATTACAAATTATCCTGAACTTCTTTTATCTTTAAAGTAGACTAACTGTATCTTAAATATTGGTTAACATAGCATCTTTGATGAAAATGCAAGGCTCGCCACTGGGTCAACAGTTGCAATTTAATTAGAATTAAACCACACATTTTTCATTACATAATTCCAAAGAACTATGTATATTCCATCGGTAAGTAATTAGGAGGGACTGAATTTTTCAAGGAAAGTTTACATTGCCAATGTCGTGGTCAAAATACACGATGGTATCTCTAGACAATCTCTGTATTTCGATCTTAAACAGTGTTTCATCAGATAGATGCTGGCTGGCTGGCTGGTTGGCTGAATATTTCAGTGATCTTTCATGAGGAAAAGAAAATTAGAACCCAGTTCACCTGGAACCCTGTGGAAACAGGCATTCTCACTTCTGTCCTGTGGTACTAGATACCCGATTGCTTTCAGCTCCATTGAGAACCCAGAGCAAATTTGGCACCCCAAAGTGGTAGGATGAACAGTGGCTCTTAAACTTCAGCCCATATCCGAATCACCTGTGCTGCTTGTTAAACTTCAGATCGCTGAGCCCCAGTCCAAGTTTCTGATTCAGTAGGTCTGGGATGTGTGCTGAGAATCTGCCTTTCTAACGAGCTCCCAGGTGATGCTGATGCTGCTGGTTTAGGGACCACGCTTTGAGAACCACTGGGATAGTGGAGCTCAAACTTGAAGACATATGACAATCCTTTATAGTGGTTTTAAAGCTTGTAGCTTTTTCCTTGCCACTCACACCCCTAAATGCGAAACAGTAATTCTGAGGAGCGCTTAGGAATCTGTGCTTATGAAGGACTTCCAGGTGATTCTCATACAGATTGTCTTTGAGCTGCTATGAGGAGTGGCAAGGGCCAGGAAAGGTGATGGAATTGAAGATGAACTTGGAAATCAGAGCAGGTAGAAAGAAGCAGAGGGAGAGGCACAGGTAGAGAAAGATAGTGGGTGTGCTTCTTGTGAAAGAGAGTGATACACAACTCATCGCCAGCCCACAGGACTCTGGGAACTCTATAAAATTTCTTAAATGGTTAAGATTCCCAACTTCTCCCCCAAGACTCAGTTCAAAGGCAGAAAGATCAACCATAAGCCACAAGAATCACATTATAAATGAGTAACAAGCACAGCATATGGAGATGCTTATGAAAGTTATCGACCTTTTATTTGTGCAATACATCTGGAACTTATCAAAGCTCATCTCTTAGTAACTGAGTAAAATATCTGAACCACAATTTAGTTTCTACTGGTACAGCACATTATACAGGAAGTTCTCAGAAGGTCTTGACAACTGGCTAAAGAAAAAAAGAAAAGAACAGCACAAAGTCCCTAGAGAACAGTTGATCATCTTTAAAGGATAAAAAATATATACTATTCTTAGGTCTGAGACTCTCACTGTTTCCACGCTATCACAATCTTACATAATCCTCCATGGAACCAGCCCACTGCAGGAGAAATAGGCTGGGATGGGCTTAACTGACAATTTACATTTTTTCCTGCTAGAGCCATATACAGTTATTTCTTCAGCCAAATTGGACCTTACACAGCTATGAGTATCTTGATTGCCAGACATCTGAAAAAATCTAATGAAAAGTCTTATTACTGAACAATGGTCGCTAAAGACAGCTGCAAAGATGAGTTTCTTTTCTTTTTTTCTTTCTTAAATATTTAGTCCCAGCTGTCTTTCCTGAAACGGTTCACACTTCCGAATTATCAGACTTTAGAAAGCTTTCCTCTAACAAAACTATCACAAATGACAGTTTGGTATTCTAACACTGCCAAAACAACTTCTCTTTTTCCTTTTCTTCTTTTTAAACCAAACTGTAACAAATTCCTGTGCTTTGAGGGCTGATGTAATTCCCGTATCAGTAAAATGATACCTCTTTTTTGAGCCTTATTTTTAAACTAATGATTGATTGACTTTTTAATTCTTAATTCTAGCTTCTATAAAGGAAAGTTCAGCTGTTTTAGAGATAAAGTTCAAATATTTATATTTCAGAAATAGGGGGAAAATGTGGGGACAGGAATGCTGAACCCAAGGAAAAGAAAATTTATTTATCCAAGGAAGCCACTAAGAATGAATAATTGGCATGAAATGGACCCCTTTTTCTTTTAAACTTACATATTCTAACAACACATATGATACTTATGACATAATGCTTTAAATGCTGGCATTCTGGCCAAATGAGCTTTTCGGAAGACTCCAGATGCATAGATGGAATGGGTAAATAGTCTGTTTAGAATGTCACCCTTTTTTATGAAAATACAGACTAAACTCCTAAGTATCTGACTTATTTGAAACCATTAAATCCCAACAAAAGGTATTAATGCTTTGCTATTCAAAAGAGTAGGTGGTAGGTGAATTCATGCTTCATCATTTCCGGGTATCTCAGAAATAACTTAGACCTTCTCATGCGATCCCAAATTCTGGGGCACCGGCCAGGCCAACTTTCAAAGTCATTTTAATCCTTCCTTTGCTCTGATGCTCTCCATATTGCCTCCTTCTACATCACATTAACCTTCTAAGTTGTGGAATTTAGAGACATCTTAAGTTTAGGGAGAACATCAGGGACATTTCTTGGAGCTTACGTCAGCCATCTCCTTAGTGACGCCTGTCACGATTTAAATCTTCGCTTTCAGTAAAAGCAGTAGTTGTAGCTACCACCTTGAACTTGAAAATAGTTGCTTTAGATACCAGCCTCAATTTATTTGATTCTCTACCAGTGTTAAAAGACGAGGACCCAGTTACTTAGAAATTTCCACCATAACTTTTCATTTCCTTACCAGAAGTGAGACTTGCAATGTCTTCAGAACCCTTATCTTTTTCATATTTAATTGTTAATTTCTGTGGCATAAACATTTGGCTTGGAGGGTAAACCAAATGGTCACTTCCATTATCCTCCAAGACAAAAGATGAGTCTCTCACAGTACTTAATTCCTCGTCAATGAAGCTGTTCTCTCTTAAAGAAACCTCATGTGGCTCAGGAATAAATCTAGAAGACAAAACGGAAGGTTTTAGGTGAATGTAGATAACTTTGGGGAATGCAAACAAAATAACCCAACAATTTAATATAGTTAATTATTTCTTATAAGAAAAACAAGTGAGTGGTAAAAATCTAAATTCATTTCCATCAAATAATTCACTAATATTTGTTATATTTATTATTAAAAAGATATAAATTGATAAATTAAAAAATTCTCATTTATCCTTCCTTTTCCCCCACCTGCTTATAGCCTATGAAATGCTACTTTGGAATAAACTAAGTCTGATTTGCCAGAGTCTTAAATAAATGACAAGAAACTCAATCATAGGTTATTTGGAACAACAAATACTGTGTCTCAGATTGATATCAATCACCATAGAAAATATGGAAAATAGTCATTTAATTTACCAAGAACTGCTCTGAGAAGAATAAGACTATATGAAACATATCTCACTGACATCATGCCTCTTAAAATGATGCCTACATTTGTATTCTTAAGAGTTTGAGTTCTCTATGATAATTTAACAGTATTGTGTGGTTTAGATGATGATATTTAACGTAAGTTTATTCTTATTTTTATTCTATTCATGAAACTTTATGCAATTTCAACGTCCATGTTTACATTTGTATTTGATACTGCTGTTTGGCACCCAGTAATATAACTTTCACTATTGAGAGTTAATGAAGAAAGAAAAGAAGTCAGACATAATACATGAATAATAGACTCACACAGAGTGAAAACCAAATGATATCATGACACGCATGATAAATTTGCAGTACTGCAGGTAAAGACAAGTGGTGAGGAACCGAGTCGTCACGCAACAGAATAGGCATGCTGAAAGCGGACATACCTTTGCAGCATGCATCGTATTTTACACATTTCACCAATAGGGACTGTATTTGTTAGTTTTTAGGAATTCTATTTTGGCAAAGCAGAATCATCTATTACATTAAACTAGTGTTTTAAATTTGTATCTTATTGAGTTTGCTTGGATTTGATGCACAAATTGGTTTTGGCCTGAAAGTTGCACAGGAATGATAAACATATTGTATTTGCAGATAGATTTATGTTTATACATGTTTAAGTAACATTATAATATTTTGTCTGCAGTTCTGTAAGAATTGGTTTTCCTTTAAATGAGTTTAGGACTTATTCAGTGTTGGGAAATGCAGCTTCACATGATTTCAGCGCCATATTGTCCTTCAGAAGGTGTCGGCTGCTGGACACTTCCTTGCTAAACCACCAAGTAAATGAAATCTGACATTAGAGGAACACGTCCTTGCCTGAATTCTGAGGAACCCTTCATCTTGCCATTTTTCTCTGGATGTGTGTAAGAGATCTGATCTGTTCTGAGGAGCTCTTTGCTTAATTGCAATCTGAGAGGATGGAGTACTTATGGGCCTAAATCTGGGCTTTCACAAGGCTGTAGTCAGGGATCCAAGCTTGGGGAAGTACAGAGAGAAGCAGAGAGCCACCGAATGGGCCACTCCCATGCCGTTTGAAATTCAAGATTCATTCAGATTAATTATTTACAGTTTTACTTAGGATACATTTTAAGGAAAATTATTTACATGTGAAATTATATTGTGGGGTCTTTTATGCTATATTCTGAGGATGAAACAATGAATCATATGCAGCCCCAGACTTTAGTGAGACAAGATATTGGGATAAACTGTAATAAGAGCCTCAGCAGAGGTATAAAAAGGTACAAAAAAAGAACTATGGATTTTGGACTGAGAGTAAAGATGAGCTTCAAAGAGGAGACAGCCTTAATCAGTGCCATGAAAGTTGGGTTTCCCTGGAAGGACAGGGTCCCAGGCAGTGTGAGCAGAGGCAAGGAGGGGGAAATAAAAGTTCATGTGAGGCAGACAGGAGTCCAGTGCGGCGAGAACACAGCGCCTGTGGTGGGAGAGATGGGAAGTGAGGTTGAGATGGGTTGAGGCTAAATTGGGTTCTATTCTGGGGTAAATTTCAATGTGGGAATTTCTCAGGAAACCATGAATTTAAAGGCAAGATTGTAAGAAAGTCCACGAGGATGTTATAAAAACATCAATCAAGAAAGCATGCTTGACGTGTAACTTCTGCTACAGAAAATGGAATACAGGAAAAACCTTTACTTCAGAGACCTTATTAGCTTACTCAGCCTAATAACCTGCGATCAGCCAATTACAAACCCGTCAGTCAAGTAACAATCACTTGTAAGTAGAGGAGCTTTCAGACTCACAGGAGACCACTATGTTGATGATCCTCTTCTTCTGAAAGGATGAGTCTGCAGGCATTGTCAAGCATCAGTGGTGGGTACTGATTAAATTCTCCTATTGAGAGAGCAAAGTTATAGTCAGATTTTTAAACTAGAAATCATGTTTGCCAGGTAATGAGAATTCCAACAGGAATCTTCTTGAAGCAACAAATGTCACCAAAATATTTCAGCAATATTTGGCTGAGGTGAAAACAGAAAATAGTAGCAACTAGAAATACCATTCAAAACTTCATTTTAGAGTGTTTTGCAGCCAAAGAATTACCAATGTCCTAGAAAGAGACCTCCTCTCATTTACGAGTTAAATGTGATGCAGAGACTCATGACTTCCATGTGCTCAGGCTAACATATCTAAGGGAAATTTTATTCTGACTCTGTAAAACTTTTTCACTCAGACATGCTAATGGATCAAACATAGAAAAAGGTAGTATTCTATTATTAATATTTATGATGCTATTTCTGTGCTTCTGCACCAATTAACACTGACTTCTAGGAGAAAAAAGTCACAGAAAAGATTTTAGCTTATGGACCTAAATAATATGTCCATTTACCCCCTTCCCATTGCTGTTCTATAAACTGGAATATTGAGAAGTATATCATTTTTTCCCCTCATTCAGGAAAATAAATAGTTTTTAGTTAAAGGAGGCCTTTGACCCTTGAATGATCTAAGACTCCATGAAAATATCTCAGAGAACACTTATGGTTTTATAATAATTGTATTTCTCTGGTTCCAAGATGAGCATTTTTTTCTGAAATGAGATTATGTCTTCTAATCAATTGCATTTGACAGTTGCTGTTAGTGAGGCAGGAGTTGCGAGGCAGTTATTATTGCCTGTACATGTGAGGACAGCAAACATGCCAGCACGAAAACTTGTAGAACTGGGGTCAGTAGCTTAGAAAAAATTCCCAGAAGTATTAGCAGAGGAGTCTTTGAACCGCTACAAACCATGTGGTTATCGGCAGGCAGTGAATTGGATGTGTTTAACAGCATTGCTCGGGGAAGTCAAAAGTAAGCTAGCTCCACATAATTGCAAAGCCACAGAGGAGCCCAGCAAGACCAGCTTTGAGTTATTTTACAGAAATAACTTGTTAAAACAGTTTTTTAAAAAAACTTTTAAAGTCTTTTTAAAAAGCTGCATCCTTATCAATCTTCATGGCCCAAAGAACAATATTGACTAGAAAAAGATGACTATCAATGACTCCGAGTCAAGAAATAGCTCACAAGAGTCAAATTTTGAATAAGAAGAAGTTTTGGGATTGCCTTAACCCATCTATTTCACGCATATTCCCTTTTTATGCATGCGCAAGAGTGATATACGGTAGTCTGTTTAAAAGAACTCTTTGAATTACTGTAAAATAAAAAACTCTAATCGGAACGTTGATATGAACATTTAATTGAAGGATTTCATTAATTAAAGGAGTCACAGGAGAAAGGTGGAGCTCTCTCTGCAGTGAAGACCGGACTCTCAAGCCCGTGTCATTGTGCTGGTGTGGGAGATTCCTGGAACACCTGGCAACTTTGGAATTCTAGCGTGGTGGGATTGGTTCCAGCAGAACCTAACTCTAAACATGCTCAGTTTTCAAAAAGAACAGGTGCAGCTCTGATTCTGTGGATCTTCTAGAGCAGCGTTTCTCAACCTCAGTGCTATTGACATTTTTGGCTGGATCACTCTTTGCTGTGGGAGGTGTCCTGTGCATTATGGGATGTTTAGCAGCACCCCTAGTCTCTGCCTACTAGATACCAGTAATATCTTCTTCCTCAGTTGTGACAACAAAAAATGTCTCCAGACATTTCCAAATGCCCTCTGTGGGACAAAGTCATCCCCAGTTGAGAACCATTGCTCTAGAAAGAGTATTTCTTGAACTATTTGTGGCGAAGGACAAGGTATTTTTATTTCTAATCCTTTACAACTGATACTTGTGGTTTATATCTTATTCCATGAGACAGAGTCCACTGTTCATGCACTTGTATGCCGTGGCAATGTCAAATTGCTTTAAAAGTTTCTAGATGCTTGCTCTCAATTTCTGTATTTCTCTCTTCACAGATCAGTTTGTGGACTAGCACCCATCCAATGAGTGACACTTTGTAGTGCATTGGCCTAGAGCCTTGCTATTCAAAGTGTCATTCTTGGACCAGAAGCATTGACATCACTTGGGAACCTGTTAGAAATGCAGAATTTCAGGCTCCACCCTCAACATACTGAATCAAAAACCTGCATTTTAACAAGATCCCTATGTGATTTGGGTGACTCTTTGGGAGCAGCACAGGACTGTGCTATCTTTATACCTCACACAGATCTCCAGGGTGCGACAAGGTCGAAATAAACTAGGTGTAGCAGGGAAAACTTTTATTTCAATGCTTATTCTGGAGACCATCTAAGAACTGCTAAAACTTCTTTAGGTGGAGCCAGTGTGGCTCAGGAGCCCTCCAATCACTCAGTACTTTCTAGTGCTGAGATTCTGGCTAAGAGAGATTCTATCATGAAAAAGGTCTCACCGTATTGTGACCAAAGTACAAACAGGGTATAACCAGAATATGTTCTATCCCTGTCCCCATCTCACCATCTAATTCATTGATTTGGGTTAGCTATAGATACAGAGATATGTTAAGTTATCAATACTATTAATAAACACTAATTTATTAAGAGGAAAAACAAAATAATGACTTACGTCTGATTGAGTATACAAATGGCTTTGAAAACTTCACAATATAATCCAGATCTGGTTTATGAATTCTCCCAAGCTGTATCAGATGGTGATCAAGTGGGTAGCTGGCTAACTCCTCCATGTCATCCTCATGTGTAGAGCCCAGGGAAATCACAAATATAACATAGCCTTGACACTTGGCCCTCAGAGCCATCTTCGTTAAGAATTCCTTTCTCTCACGATTTTCTCCAGCTGAGACTACAAAGATAGCCTTGTGTTTTCTCAGGTTGGGAGTTTTTGGGAAGAGATTCTCCATGATCCACAGTAGGGCATGGCCAATAGTGGTTTCTCCATTTAGCTGCTGGAGGATAGTCTGGATGCGGCTCTTCATTACATCTTCCTTGACATAAGTCGTAAACTCAAATTCTGGTTTTACTGCACCCATCTTTCTCCTAGAACTATCCCCAGAAGAATAGGTCAACAAGGCAATCCTGTCACCGGAGTCTGAGGTTAAAGGGTTGGAAGTAATGTTGAAGTTGTCGAGCATGGAGATCACCAAGGCTTTCATAGCTTTAAACTCATCACTTGCTATATTCCGAGAATTATCTAAGAGGAAGGCCACATCGATGTACGCATTTTCAGGGAAAAATACCTTTTTGGCGCAAGAATTTGGAAAACATTTATCTGAAAACACATAGATAGACACATCATTGGTTCAATGTCTGCACAACAAGATACTGTTGTTTGAGATCTTCAAGTGATTCAGTGACTGATTACCAATAATTAATAATCTGATCAATGACCTCTTCAATCTCACATCATTTAATGAGGAATTTTCAATGTCGCAATATTTCTGTGGTCAAGAGCAGAAATTTGGGAAGGTCTTTTTTGAAAACAGATGTAGGTAGCATGTATACTTGAAGTCTACAAGTCACGTCCAAACTCATTTAGAAAATATTTTCAATATTTTATAGGCTTTTGATCAAACTACCACATTGTCCCCAAGGAAAGCCACTTCAATTGGGATAATCTTCTAAACCCAATTTTCACATTCTATGGAAACTCCAAACATTACAGAAATTGAAATGTCATATTTCAATTTGACTGACGTATGGTGTTGAAAGACTGGGAAACTTAAAATAGAATCTATAATCAAAAATAGAAATCTCTGACAAAGCCAGATTTAATTACTCACTCAAGAGGCATTTAAGTGTTTTGCACAATAAATTCTTCTCATTGGTCTTACCATAGCAAAGTGTACAGCGCCGAAATCTTTCCAGTGGTACATATTCCCCATTTGGAGGAACTGGAATCACCTGAAATGTTCCAGTCTTGTCAAACTGTATTGAAAAAGAAGTATAAGCTTATTTGTTCATTTTCTTAGTCATTATCAGGAAGCCATTGTGCTTTAAGGATTCATTTGAAAAACACTTAATTAATCACCATTACCTTGCATTATAGCCCTTTGGTCTATTCAGTGCTTCTTTATACACACTCACACAATCTCCCTATTTTCCTAAACATAACCCAAAGAAATATACAGAAAAGGTATCAGCATCCCTATTTTATAGTGAGAAAAATCCCACAAAATGACCACCAGATTCACACACTGGGGCAAATATTAAAATCTCACTCATTTCCAAGCCTGCAATTCTGCACTGAACTTTTATATGCTTCAGATTATGCACCAGCTGATTATGTACCACACATCAGCTTCTGAATTTGGGTCCTGCAAAAATTTTATATTTATATTTATATTTATATTTATATTCCTTTGGCCTCCTGAAGTAGTGATTTCAATTATTTCCACGCCAATCACACTATCTAGAAGAAGGCATGTCTTTCAGATGTCAAGTGGACTTCCCCAATCACAAATTCCAACTAAAAGTCTATTTCAAAAGGCACTGGACACTAGACAGAAGACACTAAGTCTATTCAAAATTCTTGGTAATATACTGTCTGATTTTGTCTGTTTCTTGAGTACTTTTTTTGCTTTAATATTCACTGACATGGGCAGTATATAGCATTCATTCATTCATTTATTCATTCAGTAGTCAATAACTACTCATTGGGCATTTACACTGTGTGAGGCACCATGCAAGGCAGCTACTTTTATTACAATGAAAGAAATCTGTCATTCCCAGGTGATGGTGAGGTCATCTCTCAATCCACAAAGATGCTCATGCTTTTTCTCCTTCTCCCTTGGGAAATTAAAGGGTTAGCAAAGCCACACCCTCTGTTTTTCTGTAAAGTGTTGAGTGAGTATTTGAAAATATTTATAATCATTCCAAACTTATGGTTAGAAAGTATTTACTACATTCCTACTCTCTACTCTTTACGAAACTGGATGCTTTGGGTCTTATTGCATAATTGGCCTTGTTGGTCCTCCATGTAAAGACTAAATGTTGCCTTGGTAAGTCAAGAAAGTTTATTTACAGGAATAAAGCATGTGTTCTTCATTCATTCATTCTTAATGTTTATAGGCATGATATAATGTGCTTACATTGTTTATAGGTGCTGTTCTAGGTGCTGGGGATACAGAAATGAACAAAGCAGATAAAATCTCTACCTTACATTCTAGAAGGGGAATATATACCATAAAATATATCAGATCTTCCTTGACAGATGATGGGGTTAAGTCCTCATAAACCCATCATAAGTTGAAAATACCCTGAGTCAAAAATGCATTTAATATAGCTAACCTACCGAACATCATAATTTAGTCTAGCCTACCTTAAATGTGCTCAGAACGCTTATGTTAGCCAACAGTTGGGCAAAATGATCTAACACAAAGCTTACTTTATAATAAGTGTTGAATATCTCATGTAATTTATTGAATACTGAAAGTCAAAAATAGAGTGGTTGTGTGGGTATAGAATGGTTGTCAGTGTATCTGTTGTTTACCCTCATGACCGCATGGCTGACTGGGAGCTGCTGCTTGCTGCCACTGCCCGGGGTCATGAGAAAGTATCTACTGCATGTCGCTAGCCCAGGAAAACAGCGAAACTCAAAATTCAAAGTTCAGTTTCTATGAATGCCTATCGCTTCAGCACCATGGTAAAATCAAAAAACTGCAAGTCAAACCATTGTAAGTTGGGGACCGTCTGCACATAAATCATCTAATATGTCGGAAGGTAATTATTTTTATGCAAAAAACTTTGACTTCCTACAATCCTTTTCATCAGGATCAGTTGTGACTCTCCCTGCGGCTCTTATTTCCAAAAAAATTCTTAGATGTGTTATAAGCAGATTGATTCTCTTCATGTTATAGAGGACTTCTTTTTCTTTTTGGGGGAGAAATAAGTGTATTTGTATGAAAATGGACCTTTATAACCTCTTGGAGGACATGATGGCTTCACCCACCTCCAGGAGCATGTATTTCTTGGATAAGCTGAATATATTTATAAATAGTTGCATAGTAGATAGAGAGGTTCTTCAGTGTTTGGGAGGAGGGAGAGGGAAGCATAGATCTCAGGAGAATCTGTGGATCCAAATGCGATGGAACCTTTCTTGGGAAAAATGTTCATACACAGCAAATGTTTTACACAACATTAGGGGTTCAGAGATCCCCTAAACTCCATCCATCACAGGTTAAGCCTAGCTGTCCAGTGAGATCCAGTGAGCAGATGACAGATTTGAGAAACATCAGAGCTGCAGAGGGCCGGTAGAGTGCCATATTCATGGTCCTTTCTAGTAGACAGACCTGAGTTCAAATCTTGATTTAGCCATTTAGTAGCTATACAGAATTGAAGAAGTCACTGAAACTCATTGTGCCTCAGTTTCCCCGTTTTTAAAGAGGGATAACAACTGCATCCACTTCAGAGGGTAGTGAGAATGTATGAATATGTCTGTAAAGCTCTAGGGAAAGTGCCTGGCACGTAGCAGGAGCAGAGCAAATGTGGTTGCTATTATGATTGACTACTGTTATCAGGTATGGGATTTCATGGTCCCTGGTAACAACACAACTGTGAAAACTGAAAAGGGGGTCAAGAGGCCATATGTCACTCCCTTCTCACCACTATTCACATCCTGCCAGTACCACTATCTCAAAAATAAAGTTGCCAAGGGAAGTTCTTACCCCAAAAGCCTCATCAAGGAAATTCCGTTCATTAAAAGCAAAGACCGCCGGACTGATATCCAGGGCGCTAAACTCCATGGTGGCCGTGATGATGGACGACCTACTGGCTGCTTCTCCATTGCTAAAAAACACAGCGACTTTCCTCACGTTGTTTCCTGCATATGTCCGCTTGAAAAGATTTCGGGCCACAAACCTCATCGCATTACCAAGGTCTCGGGCTTCTGTGGGGATTTGATATTTTATTTGGGAAAGGAGCTGGAGGAGTTGCTTCTTGCTACGGTAATCAGAATGACGGATGAGATAGCTGGTGTCTGAGTTGTAGGAAACCACAACAACTCTTGCTCCCACAGGGCAATTATTTTCCCTGATGTCAAGGTCATTGACAATAGAAGTGATGATATCTCTTGTTTCATTAAATCTCCGTTCTGTGATACCGTAGGACTGGTCCAGGGCAAATACCAGTTCTGTTGGATACACTGGACACTTTTCTACAAAAATGAAAAGCAGAATGTGAAGTTATTTTAGTAGATCAAAAGCCTTTCCCATTCTCTTTACTCCAGTGAGGTTGGTTCACACTGAGGTCTAGGAAAATGCAAGTGTCACATACGGCTCTAGAACTAGAGGTACCCGCATGTAAGGGAAGGGTAGGAATCTGCTTGGTTAGCGTGAAGGTGTCATATAGAGAGCATTAATGTTTGGCTACATGATGCTCAGTCTACTCTCAGACTGCTATTTAAAAAGAAATTGGAGGAAGTGTTTGGGCTGATGTGGAACCGCTCTGTATCCTGATTGTGGTGGTGGTTACATGAATCTATGCACGGGTTAAAACTGAACTCACGTAAAGAAAGTGAATTTTACTGTATGTAAATTTTAAAAAATGAATAAAAGGAAATTACGGCTTATTGGGTATTTTGAAAGTTTACTCTTCAAAAGTCATCAGAAATGATCTACTAATAATCATAATGTCAGCTGGAAGATTTCCATCCACTTATGCCACAAATATTTATTGAGTAACTGCCATGTGAAATGCAGGGTGACATACACTGTGAGATAGGTGCAAAAATGAACCGAATGCAGGTCTGCCCTCACGGGACTTGTACTGGGGAGGATCATTATATTACAAGGTATAGAGTGACTATTATTCTTGATGGGGGTTCAGAAGACAAAGAGGCTGTTTCCAGAGAGAGGAGCTCTTAGGGGCTTCTTGAAAGCTGGCTTTTGAATGAAAGTGAGGGCGGCAGGAGGAAGGGAGCAGCATGGACCGCGGCACGCTTGCAACAAGCTATTATAAAAATGGCACTATCTGCCATTCCCAACTCAATCCTAATAGTCTTATGATGCTTGAACTTTAGGAATTTCATAGGGAATCTGCCCTATGCATCAAACCTAACTTTTCAAAGTCCTTGTTAAAGCCCGAACACAGGAAGAGAAAAAGGAATTATTTTAAAAATAAGCACTTTTATCTATATAGGCTGTCCTACTATCCCCAACCTGGCTAGCTCCCAAAGCACATTAAACTCAAAATATCCCATATCCCAGTGACAGAAACAGGAGAGGAAGTATCGATTTAGAGATGTGTTTTGACTCAGGGAATTTTACTGTGAAGAAATTTGTAAAATATGAAAGCCAGTAACGAACAATAAGAAAAATGAAGTATTCCTTCTCTCTTAGACCTACACTAAAAATTGTTAATAAGTGGTAAACAAGCATCTTTGAGACTGACCTATCATCACAGATTCTCCCAGAAGGCAGAGCCAATTTCTGTTTATTTTTATTCTCTCCCTTTCCTAGTGCCCAGCAGGGGACCTGATAAATTTAATTCAAATCCATGAAGTTTCATTGGGCACTTACCAGTGCAAGTGTGTTTTGGTTTTTGGGGGAGGGGGGAATTAAAGTAAATGGCGCCACACTCTGGGATAAGCTCAAAGACCCTGTGGGTCTACTTCAGCAGGCCTCTAGGAGACCAGGAGCTCTTGAAGTTGACATAACTGGCTTCAGTGGCAATGTCATCTGACGGATCTAAGGCGCCATCAACACCAACTGCAGGCTGGGCCCTGGGAAGACCATCCACAGCAGGGTCAGGTTTACAAGTGGTGGGCACTTGGTGAAATGAAAGGTGTGACTGTGGGTCAGAGAGAGGACAGGAAACATCGCCCATCCAAGAAGCCAGTGTTCATGGGATCAGCAGCAGACAGAGCAATAGCACGTGGTCAGGCAGAGAGCCCTGTCACTGAATTCCCCAGCAACACTGGGCCTCCTCCATGAAGAAAGTGAGGTGTAAACTGCGACAGGACCTAGACAGAACAACAGTGTGAAGGGGCTGGGGGCTAGGTGTCACCATTTTACAATCAGATTAGAACATGACATTGACAATTATGGTCATAATCAAAAGACAGAAGTGTCTGCCTAGAAGGAAGTCCTTTTTCCCACGGGGGTCTTGTCAGAAAGGAGTAATTATTTCAGCAAAAAACATAGTATGGTAAAAATACTCACCTTTCCAACAAGCTATAAAAAGGAGAGAGAGAGAAGAGTCTGTTACATTTTTGGAACACAGACTAACATTCAAAACAACAACATTTCAACAAAGCTTAACTTTTTGCTTGACTCAAATTGCAAATGAAGCTTATTCCTAAATTAAGGGACACAAGGTTAAAGTACTGAGGAAGACAGACACAGAATTTTATTAATTTGTGAACCTCCTGGACCTTTTCTCCTTGTGAGTCATGGCCAGCGGACGTTAGCTGAATTTTGGTTGAAATCTTAAACACTGATCACATGTCTTAGAGGCAGAATAGGTGAGCCTCTGATTAAATGGCGAGATAGCTAAAATTCAATTTGTTTTGTCTCTCTTCTGATAGCCTCCCGAGAGCCCCTCAGCAAGGCAAGGCTAAAACATCAGGTCTTATTTTCTTCCCCCACGAACACTTTGGGAATTTCTATTTTCACGCGCAACTGTGAGGATTTTCAAACGAACTTTGTCTCTGCTAAAAAAATATACCTCCTGTGTTTGAATGATCTCCATATCTAGAGAAAAGAGGGAAACCCCCCAAGGCTTTCTCCTGAGCAAAACAGCATCTGGTTTCTCTCAGTGATTTACGAATCAGGGGGAAATGTTGGTAAATCTTTAAGGAAGTACAGGCCTGACAATTTCCCTGGTCATTTTACTCAATTCCTAGGAAGCAAATGAGTCACTCCAATGTAATAAGAGATTTTGTTAGGACTAGCAACAAACTGGCCTTCCATCCTGCTGTCCCACAGCACACTCTCCCCTCCCGTCAACCCTATTAGCACCTTTTTTTGTCTGAATCTTGTGACCCTGAGATGCTAACAGTCAGCAGACACAACCCACAGCCTCCTCTGCTTCTCAAGGCCTGAGACAGATCCCTTTCTTCTGACCGAGAACTTCCGTTTGTTAAGGTCCAACCCAACTGAGGCTAGAAGCACAGACACTGGAAATAGCCACCTGTCTGGGTTTGAGTCTGGTGAAGAAGGACTTCAGGGAAACTGCCTGACCTCTCTTAGTGTGTTTCTTTTTAAATTTATTTTTCCTAAAAATCCTCTTCACTGATGCCTCTCTCTCCAAAACTCTAATCATCCGGGGCCTCTTGTTTTATTCTCGACCACCCCCTCCCCATTTCACCCTAGCCTCTTAGATCTATTTTATTTTGGGGGTGAAGATCCCAGCCACCAGCTCAGGACCTGGGCCCTCATCCCTGTGTGGCAGAGGCCTGCTTAGGACTGAAGAGCAAACGAGGTTAGACCAGGAGTCCAGCCTTGCAGCGCCTCAGTGATATCATCTATAAAGTGAGGCTCTCTGAATTAGCTCTAAGACCTGTCTCCCGAATCCTCATCTCAGTTCTGCATTGCGGAGTTCCATGCTCTCCAATCAGCAACCGGTCTGGTTACAGAACCCACTCACTCTTCCCGGGTCCCCTAATTTCCTGGCTAACTCCTTTTGATGAGGATTTTAGGCTGGTTAATTTTAAAACTGCAGATGAGAAGCAGGCTCCAAGGAGTGGAATTTGCTTGCCCTTTGATGAGAGACATTTGCATTTGTGAAGGAAATCTCCATGCCTCCCTCTCTGTGCCAGGAGGAAGGGGGGATGGCCTTACCTATGGAAACTCGTAATGGGGAAGGCAAGAACTTAAGTTGTTTACTGTCTGGCAACCTTATGTAACTGACCTCCCCCCCCCCCCCAAACATCCTCCTTTGTCTTTGGCTGAGGATAATATTTAGGCAGTGGCTTCTGCCATTTACTCAATCCGGTTTGATTCTTATCTAAAAGTTGTGGGACCACAAAATGGCCGGACCCTACCCGCACTGGTACCATTTTAACTTTTTTACATGTTCTTTCCTTTGTCTTGTAAAGAGATAACTCACATACCTATGCCTTAAATTTAACCCTACTCTCCACCCAACTGGGCAGCAGAAGCGGCAGCAGCGGCTCCTCCTGCCCGTGGTCCCTGTCCCCACGCAGCAGCCTGACTGCCCGTCGGTCCTATCCCCACGCAGCAGCTCTGCCTGCCCATGGGTCCTGTCCCCACGCAGCAGCTCTGCCTGCCCATGGGTCCTGTCCCCATGCCAGCAGCAGCGGCAGTAGCAGCTCTGACTGCCCATGGGCCCTGTCCCCATGCTATTCCACACTATTCTCTAAATAAAAGAGCACTACTGCCAGATCTTGAGAGTCCAAGAAATCTTTCTTTCGACTCCTCGGCTCACCAACTCAGTGTTAGAAAGCTATCTTCAAATCCCAAACCCTCCAAGGGTGGGTATTCACCTCCCGGCCTCTTCTACCTCCTTTGGTCTTCCTTGGGATGACAACACTTGATTTCGCTGCAAAGACCAGCAACACCTTGAGGGAGTTTGATCACACACTCACCCCCCACCCCCCAACAGCTCTCCCTTTGTCCTCTCGCTGTGGCCCCAGGCCCTGGTTCTCACCCTTCCCTATGCTGGAGAGCCTTTCTACCTCTCAAGCGATGTCTTTCACACTGGTCCCCTCCCTTTGAATCTTCTCACCATTGGCTTCTTGCTCTTTTCAAGTTGCCCACATTTGTCAGGACCTGCTCATCTCCGCAAAGTGATTTTCTGTCCTCTGGCCCCATTCTTTCTGCTAAGATGGCTCCCTGGGTTCAGTCCTTGGGTTTCTGTTTCTGTCTCTCTACTTTCACATCCTTAGGAACCCCATGCATCCATGTGGCTCTAAGGACCACAAATGCTCCAGTGACTTCAACACCTGAGTCTCTTCCCCTGATCCTCACCTTTGTTAAAGGCCCATTTCATCAGCTGCCTGTAGATCATTTCAGTTTAAGGCCTACGCCACACTCCTCTCCCTCTGAAATGGTTAAAGTCATCATCTTTCCCTACCAACTGAGTCGCCCTCACGACTCCACCTCTGTCTCCTCATCCACAGTGACACTGAGCGCCCCCCGCCAGCGTTACAGTTATTTTAAACTTGTTTTTGTTGTTGTTCTTTCCTTGACACACGCTTGCAATTTCTCCATTTTCACCCAGTCTCCTTCAGGAAAGTCTCTTTGATTTCCCCATTTTACATTCTTCTCACTGTGATTCTATAAGCATTATTAGAAACTACAACGCAAACATGAAGCAAGAGAAATCATCTTAAGTTCTACCACCCTAACACAGGAAACTGTTACAGTTTTCTACTTTTACTTCTAGGACTTGTTTCTATTTATATATATTTAGCTATATGTAAAAATAAGGAGGATCCAATTTAATTTTCTGGTTTTTAACAACATTTTCCTTATTCTGATTGAGTCTTCATAGAAACATATCTGCTTCATATTTTGCACCATAACCTAATTATCCTATAAGTTTAAATAGTCTAAATGTATATCCATTTTGCTCCTCTAATGAACAATATTTCAACTCCCATCTTTACCTATAATTTTTTCCTTTTTTTGCTTTATTTCCTTAGGATAAACTTTCAGAAATGAGATCACTGGGCTTTTTCTCCTTCTTCATAACCAAAGACCACCTCTCTATTTTTGCTGATTCCTGCTTTATTCCTTTGCTGAAACCATTCTCTTGCTGCTCCCCATAATTTTCCTATAACCAGATTCAATCACCTCCATCCAAAGAGACTTCACTAACTAAGTAACTAACGAACTCAAAACCCCACGTTCATCGCTTTCACACCACGTCCTCTCAGGCCTTTGTACGTAATTGTTATACTAGTGTAAGCTAACACACATACCTCTTGACTTGGTCACCAGGCATGCTTTCTCTCACTGTATGAATTGCAACACATGAGCTCAGGCACATGTCTTTTCCTCCCACCTCTGATGTGAGCTCTTCCTACAGCAGGCACTCACACCAAGCCTGCTGCAGAGGATGTCTGCCTTCTCCAACAGCACGTTCAGCCTACTGAATCTGCATACTCACACTACCTTCATCATAGGTGCCCTCACCAATCACTGATGCTCTTGTTCCATGACACACAGATACTCACGACTAAGAGTCCGTATGTGCTTGATCAGATCACATTGCTGAAAATAAAAGAAGAGAGAGAGAAAAGAAACATAAGCACAGTGACCTCCAAGTGGCCATCTTTATTTCTCAGTGGACTGGTTGAATAAGGAGATACATACAGAATATTCAGACTTGCCCGGCATGCCTTTAGCGCCCTAGGAAAACAAAACCAAAATAATTTATTGGTATGTGAACCAGAGTCTTTAGTGACAAAACAAGAGCAAACAGAAAAACCTTCATTAAGAGCACAGCTGGCAGAGAGTGATTAAAATAATCCTGCACTGGTAGATTACAGTGCTTTATTTCCCACTCACATTAGAAGTGTAAACTTTTCTGCTTCACTGTTTTATCAGTTAAGCTAATGTCTGTCCAGAGGGAACTGAACTATTTTTCTAGAGTGAGAAGAAACAAACGTATTTCTTAAAGATATTTGTACTAAAGATATGACACTTAGAAGGTGTTTCTCATAAGAAAACTTAATCCTATAAAGATTTCCCAAAGGGTGGCACTAAGGAGAGGACTCTATTGAGAGGTACAAATATATTACAAATCAAGGAGTTTAAAATGCAGGCAGCAGCAAACAACCTCTATAGGTGTGAAAGAACCAAAGACAACTACATAGCAAAATGGACAGGACACAGGAGAAGAGCATATACTAAGCTCATAAATGCTGAAAGCTTATGGAGTGAAGGAGTGCAAATTACTAGGTGAGATGAATAAGGGGAGCTTCCTGATAGAAGTCAATCCTTCTTTCTGGGCAGCTGAGCTTTTCTCTTTTTCTCTCTTACTTCCTTTTATCAGGATCAGGCTTCTCTTTGGCAGTGATCCTTAACATGTCTGTGCACATGGATCCCTTTGGGCAACTGAAGAATACTAGGTTGCTAGCTTTAGAAAACGCTATTACATGCTCACACTCCTACAGTTTCACTGGCCCCCAGAAGCTCAACCAGGCAACTCAGTATAAGAACCTCTGTTCTAAATGATAACTGGGTCATCTACCCATCCATCCATCCATCCATCCATCCATCCATCCATCCATCCAATAAACAGTTAAATGCTGAATGCTGAATGCTGAGGTGCCCCATTGTGTGCTGCTGGTGTTAACAAGAACTGCTGTGGCATCCATGATTCTACCCATTAGGTCTTCCTGACCTAAATCAGGAAATTATGCATCTCAATAAATGATACTAAGTCTTACCCTTCCATTTAAAAGTTATGGCAGAAAACAGGAGAGAACGCTCAGCCATTTAAACAGAGAGAGGAACAACTTCTGGCTAATAAATAGATAGCCTACATCTTACAGAAGATCAGAACTGTGGAGAGTATGTCCTACAAGGATGAGCTTAAGAATAACTTCGAGCAAGTTCTTAAGCAGAGACTGAGGATCCAGGTCTTAGAATTTATCCAGAAGATAAATTCTACTGGATGAGCAGGACCAAGCACGAGACCAGGAAGACATGGGACCCCCCCCCCCCCCAAAGGAGAGCTCCAGAAGCTGGAAAGGAGGTAAACTCAGACCAGACCAGACTGACTCAGAGACTAGATTCTCACCCACTTGACTAGGAATATTCACCACTTCCTTAATGCAAAAGAAAGAAGAGATTGTGTCAGAGTGTCCTTTGCCGTTAGTTATTCTCATTCTACTGTGGATTCAGTCATCCACAAAACATGTGTGTCTTTTGTTTTCTTTATAAAGTCCCGTTTATAAAGTTAAAGAATGTTTAAGTCTAACTTTTCTGACTCCAGGTAGTCACAAAACATTACAATGCAAAAAATAAGAAAAACAGTGTCTCTACTTGTTACACAATGCTGCCTGTACCTCCTACACAAAACTCAGGTGCTGGCAGCATTTAGTTCTTACCTAACTGTGCTCATTAGGGGAGAGAGACGTGTAAATAAATCATCACAATAACATGAGGGGCATTAAAATAGAAATACGGATATTTCATCAGTGGGAGATGTGCCTGACTCTGCCTGGGGATGCTTCCAGACGTGACATTTCTCTTGCAATAGAATCACAGTGGAAAGTTGCAGTTATATTTCCAAATCTCTCTACAGTCTAAATTCTGAGGATAGGAAGGCAACGATCATGGTTATGGGAAACCCTCTCAACTTGTTTCTCATGATGGAACTTTGCCAGGACACCTTTATGAAGCTTATGCAATCCCATCCCTATTTTTTAAACCTCAGTAAAAAATAACAGTTAACAGCTAATATTTGCGTTGAACTTTACAGTTTCCAAAGAGCGTTCACTTTTGAATATCTGATCCTCACAGCTACCTTCTGAGGTAGTTAGGAGAAGATATGTTATCCCCATTTTAGAGGTAAACTGAGAGACCCAGTGACTCGCCCAAGGGCACACAGCTAGCAAGAAGCAGAATCTGGACTTGAACCCAGTGCTTCAGACTTTAAATTCTGTGCCCTTTCCATTGAACATCCTGGAAACCAGTAAATGCTACGTAGTTCTCATGGGTATACTTACTTTCCGTCCAGGAGGGCCTTGGTCTCCTCGAGATCCCTCCTCACCCTTCCAGCCCACGTGGATCTGCAGATAGGAATATGCATTAGTTTCCACATTGTTTATCCGTGAAGACTACTTTAGCTTTAATGAGACTGTATAATTAAAATATATTTTTAAAGAAAGCAACTATTAATTCAAGTCAAGTAAATTGCTTACGTGTCATATAAACTACCCGTTCTTAATCATTGGTAAACGTGCATTTCCCTCTTAGCCTCTTCATTCAGTGACATACTTTGCTCTGTGCATTTAAATCTAAATTAGTCATAAACTAAGATTGGCACAAAAAAAAGCAAATATAATAGGCCACGCAGAGATCTAATAAAAAAATCTTCCATCTGCAAAGGATCAAATAAGAAAAATAATTCCCCATATACATAAGAAGACATGGGTAGGCTGTGTCATTCCCATGCCTCAAGGTGATGGATATGGATGCTAATGAAATTTATCCAGCCAGATGGAAAGTACCCGTTGAATTGCATCTCTTTCACACTGATAATGACTACTGATATTACACTCAAATCTTACAATGAAAGGATGCTTGTCTCAGCATTTTGCTTTTAAGTAGGTATAACATTCTACTCTGCACTTTGCTAATTAGAAGATCTCAACAGCCTTTCTTAAAATGAGTACCCCATAAGACCTAGGTTGTAGGTAGTGGAATTGTCAGAAAACCCTCAGGGACACAGTGGGAAGATGTCAGCTTCATTTCCACTCACAGGGTTAATACTCTGGGCTTTAATATGTGCCTTAGAAAAGACTGGAAGGCACTGACATTTCTTAGAACAGCCAGTTATCAATCTGTAAATCTTTAAAATAGTTCAGATTCATGGAACCACAGAATTTTAGAGCTGAAAGTGATCTTTGGTGTCATTAAGTTCAACTCTCATGTTATACAAATAGAGACCCTGAAAAGGTGTGTTGAAGGTCACACAGCAAGGAAGTAGCATTTCAGATGCCCTTGGGTTGGATCAATAACCCACATTTATTATTATAACATAAAAGCCAGAGTCTTCCAAAGAAACATTTATTATTTCTGGCATTATAGGCTACTTACTGTTAATCCCCTAGATCCTTTGGGTCCTGGCCTCCCAGGGTTTCCAGGATCACCAGCATCACCCTAAACATTCAGATATAAAAAATCAAGATATTAAAATATTCGCTCTGAAAGAATAAAAATAATTCTCTCCAATCCAAAAACCTAACTGGTCTTATAACTATGCTATATACTAAACATTAAATGTCATCTTCTGTCATTTGGAACTAAGTCATTGATACGTTTAGAGATTTTCTAAACTATTTTTAATTTTCTGAGAATACAAATGTTTTTACGCATAAATATCAATGCAGTGGCTATCCAGTTACTAAAAATATCTAAAGAAAAATTCTTGAAAATCAGGGAAAACATAAGGAGCATTGACTACATAAAATACTAAATAATGAATTATAGAGCTGGCCCCGTGGCCAAGTGGTTAAGTTCGTTCTCCACTTTGGCAGCCCAGGCTTTCGCCAGTTTGGATCCTGGGCGCAGACCTAGCACTGCTCATCAAGCCATGCTGAGGCGGCATCCCACATAGCAGAACCAGAAGGACCTACAACTAGAATATACAACTATGTACTGGCTTTGGGGAGAAGAAGGAAAAAAAAAAAAGAAAATTGGCAACAGATGTTAGCCCAGGTGCCAATCTTTAAAATAATAATAAATAAATAATGATTACTTCTTAAATTCATGAATCATTCCTGAAAAAGTTGAAGGTAAAAAAATTTACTCTGACTTTGATGGGAAACTAATTTTAGCACTTATCAATATGCTAATTTCACATTTATACGCAAATTGAAATATGCTAACTTTCTCCCTTTATCAGTAAATTAGAAAATTGGTCCTCTACAAGGAGAACTCTTGTCCTAACAGTTATTTATGTAGTCCCTTCTTGTACCCTTCTCTACCTAAGGAAGGAATCTCTTTTGGTAATTCATCAATTAAAAGCACTTTCGAGAGGATTCAAAATTTGGCTGTTTTCCTATAGTTGATTTGATTTGCTTAGAATTCTATTTTTTTAATGCATAATTTGTATTTTAATTTGAGCATCAACAATTGGAAAACACTCTTCTGGACAGGACAATTTTTTAAAACAAGGAAATCTTATTCCAGACTTCCAGTGTACAAAACAGACAGAATATGAGCTACTCTGGTTGAAATGGAAAGTATGTCCGGTTGCAGAGATGCAGATGGATTTCAGTCTGGTAGGAATTGAAGAGTTCTGGAAGATGTTTGATCAGGAGAGTAACATAATTAGGCTACGCTTTGGAAAAATTCATGTGACAGTAGTGCTTGGGATTGACTGAAGCAGGAAGTTGGAAGTAGGAGACCAATGAGGAGAATATTGAAATCTCTCAAGTGAGAGGAAGCGAAGGCCACCATAATGAAGAACAAATAAATAGGAATCGCTGAAGTCAAGAGCTTTGAGTGAGATCACAGAAGCAGAGAAATCAAGAAGACAAAGAGCTAAACTTGAGAGGTTACCTAGAAGTAGAGTTTCAAGACAAGAGACAACAGGCAATAAAGGACAGGATGATCTTTCCCAATTTAAAGATTCATAGGAGTTAAGTCTGGTCCTTTCTTCACGAAGCCCAGATGAAACAACTGCCCTGTTTTGTTTGTTTTGTTTTCCATTTCATTCAGTTCTACAGGCTTACCTCAATTCTCAAGTAAAAGGTCAAGATCGAGATAATTTCAAAAGAAGGTCATGTGCACAATACCTTTTGCCCCATATCTCCAGGGAATCCTCTTGGGCCCTATAATTTTCGGCAGAGAATATAAATAAATCAGCATACCACTTCTTCAGTATGATCTTTTCGTATTATTTAGGTTTGCTTCGTCAATTAAAGAAATAATTCTTTTCCATATTTACCTTTATTCCTTTTCGACCTATAGAACCATAGCCTGGGATGCCGTGATCTCCCTGTGAACAAATCAGTTCATTTTAATTTCTCAAAAGTGAAAATTAATTGTAACCTCTACTGGGGAGATTATAGTGTTAGGAGGGACGCTGGGGGGACTTCAGGTGGAGGGGGCCTAATCAGTGACCTTGAATTCTGGGAATATTCGTACTGCTGGGTTTTCTTCACTTTCTGGTATGTGCCCTGGTACTTCTTTAGGCAGCTCCGCTCTGCAAACATTGCAGGAGGCAGAAGGATGGTTGTTTAAGACTTAGAGAGTCAGTGGCATTTATTTGCCTGGAAAATTATGAGCTGGTCCAAAGGACATGGGTGAGGAATTCTCCCAAGAAGAATTACAAATGGCCAGCAGACATAGGGAAAAATGTCATCCTCACTAGTAACCAAAGAAATGCAATTTGAAACAGTAATGAGATACCATTTTTTGTCAATAAAATTGGTAAAGATAAAAAAGAAGTGTTGACACCGACTGTTGGTGTGGATGCCCTGAAGCAAGCACTCTCCTGCATAACAGACCGATACATATATCTGTATATATCATTTGAATTTTCCTAAAGGCACTTTGCAATAGAGTTCAAAGTCTTAATTAAATGTGTACATAATCTTTGACTCAGTTATGTTACTTCTAGAAATTTCTATGTAGAAACGAATTATGATTTTGTCCAAAAATTTAGTTAGGTACAAGAATGTTCATTGTTGTGCTGTTTATGACAGTGAAAAACTAAAAACAAACTAAATATCTAATAATAAGAGATTGGTCAAATGAACGAACGTACATACATTCAGTAGAATATTTTGAAGCTATTAAAAGTGGTGTTGAAGAAAAATGAAATGACATGGAAATATACATGATACATGTATCATGACATTGTTTACAGGGAAAAATAGAGCATGTTTGGTTTTTTTTTTTGTATCTCCAGAATGTTAATGATAAATATCTCAAAATAGTGGGATTATAGGTAAATTTTTTTTCTTCCTCATCTCCCATCTTTTATGCTTGGTAAATTTCCTATAATATCTATGTATAACATTTGCAATAAACATTATTTTTAAAAAGGAATAAAAAAATTGTTCCCATATTGGCTGCTCCATGGACTGAGAGCTACCAGAACAGAGGTCCCATTTCTTGGCCCTCCTCCCCTCTTCTTGTCACCCTAGAATTTTGCAAGAAGGCAGAGAGATGGGTGGTGGTGTTTTTCAACTGATATATATCTATATGGCCATCTGGGTTGTTAAAATGTTGCAATGCTCTATTCTAACTTATCTGCCATGCTCTCTGCGGGCCTCCTTTCCCTCCAGCTGTTCTGACAGACCAGGGGGCTGAAACGCCTTCAGCATCCCCGTGCTCAGGCTGATAGCATCGGGCCCCTTCTCTTCACCTCAGAACTCAGCACTGGGAGCTGGGAAAGGTAAGGATCCTCAAACCTCATACCTGTTTTCCTCGCTGTCCATCTTGCCCCACTGGCCCAGGAACTCCAAGAATTCCAGGTTGTCCCTAGGAAATGAGATAAGAAGAGCTTCAGATCAGTAAAATCATCCCCAGCTCCCACCATTGGAAGATCTGTCCACTACATGTGGAGACTCCAAGTTCCCAGTGAGGCTCCATGCCCAGTAAGGAGATGGGTGGAGGAAAGAAAGAATGATCTTCCAGAGGGCAAGCCGAGAATATCAGCACAACCCAGGGCTGGACTCAAGTACTGCTTTCCTAGTGTTATAGAAGGACGAAGGAGAAGCAAAGAGTGGAAAATTGACTCCAGAGAAAGTTGATTCATTTGCCCATCCAACAATTACTTATTGTCCTGGAAAATAAACTGTTGGACGTGATAGATGTGGTCCTGGCCTCACCCAGCATAGGCTGGTTGGAAAGAGAAACAATTAGACAGGCAATTATAAACTCGTGTGATAAAGTTCGGGGTGCTATGGGAGCCAAGAGAATGCAAATCTAAATCAGATTTGGTGGGGCTGGGGAGTGGGCCGCTTGAAGGAAAGGAGCAGGGGAGCCAAGGCTTGAAGGATGAGTTGTGTGAGCTGGAAGAAGGATCTCCAGAGGAGTGAGAATGATCCAGGTAGAGAACAGGCATTGGTAGAAACCTGGGGCAGGCATGCAGGAGAGAGATGAGCTGTGAAGCTTTAGGATTCAACAGGGTCAAACAGCAAAGGGCCTTCTTTTCAGTCTGGAGATTCTCCTAAGGGCCATGGGGAAATTAAGACCAGCAACATAATTTGTGGGGCTCAGTGTAAAACGAAAGCACAGGCCCCTCGCTCAAATATTAAGAGTTTCAAGATGATGATAGCAGAGCATTAAACCAAGTGTGGGGCCCCCCTAAGCGAGGCTCCTGTGTGACTGCACAGGTCCCAGGCCCTGAAGCTGGCCCTGGGGGAGGGAACCACTGAAAGGTTTTAAGCAGGGAGTGAGATTTTGAATAAGCCCGTAGTCTGCTCTCTGACAATCTCCAGCAGAACCACCTCAGAGATGGTAGGTTGAGCTAGACAGAGAACTGCATGCACAGACAGATTTGAGTTCTGACACCAGCCTCCCTCTACCCAACTCTGCCACCAAGTGCCTTCATGAGCTCAGGAAATCAGGGAGCTGAAGAGATTTTCCAGAGTTGTTTCATGATAGGTGAGATCACTGTCTCTCCTAATGAAACAGGGCAGTTCCATGGAGAGGTAAGCAGTTAAACATCTTTCCTCAATGGAAGGGAAAGAACTATTAGCAGAAAGCTGGTGGGTGGTTGATGGTTCCAGGGTTCAATCATGTGAGGAATTAACATGAAAATCCAGAAAGAATGGGCGTACTTCTTTCTCAGAATTTAAAATCTATAAGCAATAACACTTACTTTTTTCCCCAAAAGTCCAGGTGCTCCAATGCTCCCTTTCACTCCCACTGGCCCAGGAGAACCCTGAAGGAAAATGGGAGATGCAAATGCTGGCGCTGCTCCAATTCTTAAACAACCCATTAGATTGGCTTTGCTTTTCTTCATGTCATTTCCAACAACTCCTTCATGCCTCCTGAGGGAGAGACCCAGCCACCCAGGGCAAAGAGACATCTGGGATGAAACCAGATGACTCAGGCTACGGTCGTGGTTAGAGGACCAAGCCTTCATCAGCAGGGACGTCACCAGTCCATATGGGGCCTTAGTGAGAAACAGAAAAGGCGCCCTTGACTCAACACATGTCATTTCTGAAGGTGGCAAATTTGTAAGGTACTGACTTTGTTAAAACGAGATGTTTGGCTGTCATTGGCACATTTGTACACTATACCTTGCACACATACAAAACAGGACACAGAAATGTTTCAGCTTCCCCTCTGAAAATGGGAAAAAATATCTTTCACAAAAATGCTAGAAAGACGACTGAGCAAACACAGGTGTCCCTTGCCTTCTGAACTCTTGCTCTCTGAGCTGAAGAATTGAATAGATTCAGAACATTTTCATTCGAATCCCTCACCCATCCAAGCTCTCATTACTCACTGTCAGAAACTGGGGAACCCAATAGCTTCAGAGGGTGAAGTCAAAGCTGATCTTAGGAATCAAATCAATTTGGCTAGCGAGGAATAGTTATAGAGTCAATTTCAAATATCTATAGTCAATGGAGATCTGCATGGCACAGATCATTTTTACAAGTTAGAAAAGCCAGAATAATGTAACAGATTTTAAAATGTTCACAAGTCAGCAAGAGTTGTATTCTTCCAATTGCTTCTTCAGGCTGCTGAAATGGGTCTGTGCTTTCTAAATAAAACCCCAGTGAAAGAAAAAAAGGAGTGTTTAAGCTACGTGCAAGGAATCCGAGCTGTGCTAAAAATTTGTCCCAGGTTAATCCAAGAACGAAATACTCCATGTGTGGATAATATCAAATAAACTACCTGTGGAGAAAGAGGAAAATAAAGGTTGGAGACCATTGACTGTAACGTTTCTGAGTCACTCACCTGAGGTCCTTTATGGCCCTCGCTTCCCTTCTCTCCTTTCCTGCCAGGAATTCCATTTAACCCCTTTGGTAACAAAAGAAACAGTGCAATGCAGTCAATGAAACTTCCTTCCTTCCCTAGTGCCTTTGAAAGACCCCACGGAAAAGCACTGGTCCCGCCCTCCAAGCAGCCTTCGAATTCCTGAGATTAAGCACGTCTTAGAAGAGGAATTGTGGGGAGACCCAGACTCAGCGGCACAGATCTTATGAAGGAATTTCCAGCCTGAGTTTAAGACCTTCATCCCTCTCTGACAGGGAGAAATGAAAAAGTGACTAAAAGGAGAAATAAACCCACCCGAGACAGAAGTAAGACCTAAACAAGAGTCGGCTAGATTCCCGTGACGCCCCAGGTTACCTGAGCCGAGGCGCTTATCAGTGTGCACCATAGAGAGCTGAATTGTCTCAAGTTAGCACGAAAGAGCACTTTAGCAGCAGACCCATCAGAGTAATTAAAACACATCCTCTGCCGTATTTACCAACAAATGCATGGTTCTCACACAGAAGAAAAAACTAGAGGTGCCAGTGATGTTTCTCACTACCAAAGCACCAGCGGTAAAATGGGCCCTATGGCCCTACACAAATGATGGATGGAGCAACCGGGCTAGCCTTGGTTCACTGCCTAAGTGTCAAAGGGACCCTGGGTAGTTGAGGTAATGTCGCACCTCTCCCCACAAAGCCTGAGGGTACATCTAGGCTGGTCCCACGGTTACTCACTCTAGAGGACCTGCTCACTGTTGGCTTGGCTCAGGGAGCCCAGAATCACTCAAGAGAATCCCAAATTCCAGTTTAGTATTAATAATCTGGAAAGTTTTAGAAGAAAAATGAACTCCTGGGAAGGTCTCAGAATGAACACATCTACACAGGCCCTTCCAGACAAGTTCAGGCTTAAAGCGGACTCTTGTAAGGTGACTAAATACCCATGTGTTAAAAAGCCATTCTCTAGGGATGACCCCAGCATCTTTCTGACATGCAAGAGCAACAGAGATGTCCCGACTCTGATGCCCATATCACTAATGACAAGACCAAGAGAAAATGCAAATGGCTCATGTAAAGCCCTCTCAGTGATGTCCCAGAAGCGTTTCATCCCCTGTGGAGCCAGCTTTAGATGAATTGAATAACAGTTCCAATTCCTACTTTCCTTCACTTCTTTCCTTCACTTTTTCTTCACTACGTTCCTTCATGGGAGTCTGTGTGCAGGACCTCAAGTAAGGAAAACCAATCTGTTGATCCTGACATTGATTACTAATATAACATGAAGGTCTTAATAATTCATTACTAAAAACATGCAGACACAAGATCAGGCGAGCACAAGAGCATGCCTTTCCGCTGCAAATGTAGGAGCAGGTGTGACGGAGTGAAATCACTCACCCATGATGGGAAATGTAGAATTCTGGAGACACGTACCATGAAGGAAGGTAGGGGCAGATTATAAATTTCTCACTTATTTCTTTTTTTGGTGAGGAAGATTGGCCTTGAGCTAACATCTGTTGTCAATCTTCCTCTTTTTCCTTGAGGAAGATTGTCACTGAGCTAACATCTGTACCAATCTTCCTCTATTTTGTATGTGGCATGCCGCCACAGTGTGGCTTGATGGGTGGTGTGTAGGTCCACACCTGGGATCTGAACTGGCAAACCCCAGGCCACTGAATTGGAGTGAGAGAGCTTTACCACTGGCCCCAAATTTCTGAGTTATTTATGTCTGTACAGAACTACCTGCCATCTTCCCATCAGAATAATAGCATTATTTATCAATATTTACGAAATATTCCAACACACCTGTGGGCCTTGTAGTCCCTCAGCTCCCTGTGCACCTTCAGCTCCAGGATCTCCCGGCACCCCCTGATGAAGGAGAGTTTCCAGTGTTAAGATTTTCTCCGCAGAGTTTCCACATAGCTTTTCTATTTATAGTACCTTGTACTACAGCACACAAATACTATTTTGTCTGACTCTTGGCTCACCCCTTACTTTGCCTAGGATTTTACTCTTAGCAAATGTGTTACAAAATGAACACAAGGTCGTTTCTAACGCTGGTAAAGAATTTCACTCTATTGCAGCCGATTCCAGGGTCACGTGGAAAGCAGTCAAATGCACCACATTTGGGACTGCACAGGTCCTCTGGTCTCCGAGGAGTCTGTGCAGGAGCCTTTGCCTTAGCCCAGGCCTGTCCTGTCCCTGACAGCTGAACTGACGGACACATATGTATCCCCCCATTAGTGGCGATGGACCGTGTTCCGTGCTCGGCACTTCCCACAACATCCTTGTCAAATGCTCACTCATTCCCAGCACCATCAGCATGTGAGGCACCTCCCCGGCCCCACCCACACAGAGCACAGGAAGTAAAGCATACTCACCGGGGTGCCCTGGAGCCCCCTCTGGCCTTCTCTGCCCTGGAGCAGAAAAGGCAGTGTTAGTGTGTAGGTGTTTGGATGGAGGTTCCTTAGGGGCAAGGCGGCCTGTCTCATTCCTTGATAGACATAAGTAATGAGCAGCCCACAGCAATGGCTTCCCCGAGGCACTTTCCAAAGACAAGGTTTCACACTGGGCACTTAATTACGGACTAACATTTGCGGGATTGATTGCAAACCAATCTAAAAGTCATTACAGATCCAGCTCCAGTCTGACAACCTCTGACAATTATCCGGGAGGCTGTTTGGAGAATCGAATCCTCCTGAAGAACCTGTCTTCTGCCTTTCCCTCTTTGACAAACCCCACAAAGGACTGTCTGCTAATCAGACGCTTCCTGCCTGAGAACAAGCTGTGGCATATCCATCTCTCTCTGTGCCGGGCTCCTGATTGTATCTTGGGGGAGAGTAGAAAAATTGCTAGGTACAGTGCTGCATATGGGCCCACTGGGGTTTGTCTCCAGGGAATTCTACAAGGAGGAAATGGCCAATGGGGTCTGCTTAACTATGTGACAGTCCACATGGCACCACCGGGTTCATCTGAGAAAAGTGGGCTTGTCTCTGCTCCCAGATCCTTATGCATGGATCCAGAAGCCATTTCCCACTGCCAGCTCAGGCTCTCCACCTAGCGGCCATCTCTGCCACACCCTCTCCTTTCCAGAGGGCAGCCGAGCTGGGAGACGATTCAGACCCCAGATCCTAACTTCTTTTTCCCTAAAAAAGCAACATAAAGTGTGTACCCTCAGCCCCGCAGGCCCCACTCCTGCCTCTCTGAGAGAACCTTGGAACCATCAATTTACTTTGTGTTGTGATAAACCACTATGAGTACTTTAGGTACAAAACAAATACTTCAAAAAAGCCTATTCATTCATTCATTCATTCAGAAAGCATGGAAATTGTTACTTCAGAACCACTGTTTTCTTTCAACCGCTCACCTTCTGAAGTTCCTTAGAATCACCTGCCTGACCGTCTATCACCTCCAGCAGGTTCGCTGATGACCAGAATTCCTCCACTGAGGTTCTGCCCCTTGATTCAGTTACTCTGTGCTTTTAAAATGCAAAGACCCTTGGGGAGAAGTTACTCATTGTAACTTGTTTGTACTTTGATGTGACTAATGGAGCTCTTGACATATGAAAGCAGAGATGAAACAGTAAAAAAAGAAACTGTAAAGAAAGGTTGAGGCCACTGTTTCATGATGTCATAATTCTGTCTCCATCAAAAAGCAAGGATAAAATAGCATTTATTCTGTGACCAGACAGTATAGCACAATGGTTAGTTCATGTGCTTAGATGTCAAGCAGTCTTGAGCTCCACTCTGTCCTTTAATGCCTGTGCGGCCCCTAGCAGTTGCACAATAACTGTTAGCCAGCAAGGTTAGGAGCCTGGACTCCGGAGGGAGACAAACCCCAGCTCCGCCACTTACTACCTATTCTGATCCTGGGTAAGTTTGCCCGAGGTTCCTTGATTTTCCTTATCTGTAAAATGGATATAATAATAGTATCTGCTTCATAAGTTTGTTATGGGGATTAAATGAATTAATATTTAAAAGTGATTTGATCAGGTCCTGGCACAAAACAGATACTATAGAAGCATAAACACTACTATTCGTAAGTATTTTTTTGCATGACAGGCCGAAAGCAATGACCTGGAATGTGGTTTCAATGCTCTGGTTCTCAGTACATTGATCCATTGTTTTGGCAACAGCTGATGCAACAATTAATTCAGATAAGTTGAAATTCTATCACCCAGGAGGCAACGTCTTAGGTTTCCTTGTGTTTTTAGAATTCACTTAAGATCCTCTGACCCCCATAGAGAATTCTGGCCTTCACCGGAAAGGTGGAGGAGGGGGTAGAAGTGTCTGATGTTGTTTTATATCCACGTTGCCTTATTTAATTTAGGAGAAGTGTTTACAAAGGAGATGTGCAGGGAAGTGGGGAAGATAGGGGAGGGAGAGCCCCCTGTCCTTGGAGTGACTGAAAGTAATTGGCTGGTTTGTCCAAGTAGTAATTTGCCACCCCACCTCTAGCATCTCTTTGCAAAAACTGCCTAATCCATGGCGAAGTAATAAAGCTATTTCAAACTGAAAGTATTTTCTCTTGAACCAACAAAAATACAAATTTATCTTTCAAATTTATAGCACTTGGTTCATCTTGCTGCTCTCCTGCTTCCTCTGATTAATTTTAATTCTCTTGAGTGGAGAAGAGGGCAAAGACCCAACGAATTTTACCAGAAGCTCTGGGAAGCCTAAGCCATCTGAGTGTAGATTCTTCCCCATAAGAACTCGGAGCCAAGACAAACAAAGGCGAGAGGAATCAAAACGCATTTCTCCGCTAGCTGTCCCAGAGAGAAAGGTAATCAGCCACAGCCTCAGAGCAGAGAGAAGATTCCAAGTTCGCAATAGAAAAGAAAGCCAAGCATTCTCAGTTCCCTTTTGAACAAAGCTCAGGGCCAAAGCTAGGATGCTGTACGTTATTTTCTCTTTATGACCTCTTTGCTGAGCACGTGATTAGGTGGTTTCTAACATGTTATAATTAGCATCTCCAACTTCAGTAGTCCACAAAGAGAAAAGTGATTCCTTGGCTGTTCCTTAAAAAGAAGGGGAAATCCCATCTCCCCATTTAGCCTTGATATCTTATGGATGCTGTAAAGTTACCCTAGGATCTTCAGGTTGCCACTAGCTTGGCCCTGATCCCTAGCATTTGAGTTCACTCAGGAAGAACTTATCCGTGATTCTTCTTTCCCACTGGCATACATAAAGAGAAAGAGAGCATGCCACAGTGGTTCCCACCAGGGGCGATTTTGCCACCCCCCCCACCCCCCCCACCACTCCGCCTCCCCGCCTAGACATTGGGCAGTATCTGCAGACAGTTTTGGATGTCACAACTGAGGGGAGGAGGTGCTACTGACATCTAGTGGGTAGAGACCAGGGATGCTGCAAAACATCCTCTAATGCACAGGATAGCCCCTCACAACAAAGAATTATTGGCCCCAAATGACAATAGTGCCAGTTTATCAGCCCTGGATCAGCCGAATCTGCAGCAAAAAAATATTCTGAATGCCTCTGTGGCAGCTTCAGGTGATAAAGAGGGAAAATAAATGTCCAAGGGAACACTTACCCTGCCTCCTCTGGAATTAGGACTGCCTTGCGTTCCTTTCTGTCCGGTTCTACCCTAGAAATATAATCGTCCCCCCAAGATCATAAGGCAATGATTCTGAATAAATTACATACAGAAGCATCAGCACCAAAACCTCAAGAACTATTAAAACAGGAGAACAAACGTGTGAGGCTAGAATCTTTAAGAGGAAGATGGTACAGCAACATGTTCTCCTACCACCAGCTTCCCACATAATATCATCCTCCGGAAGATGAGTAATTTTGCTCATAGAAGTGTAACCTTCTATGGACATGCTTTATTTTAAGAAAGTCAGGCTCTTGTAAATGTGAACTTAGACAGGTTTGTTAAATTACAGAAGAGTTACTTATTTTACTAATTAATTAATTTATATTCTATAAAAGCCTCAGCTCAGTAACAGAATTAATCAACTTATGTGTGGAAAGTAGATCCGATTTACTTGTCTTCCTTGTTCTCCTCGGGAGCCCTTTTGTCCTTTGATGTCACTATTTCGTCCTGGATTACCCTAGAGGAAGATTTAAAAGGTATTTCAGAATCAAGAAGTATCAGCATTTTTTTTTTTTTTTTTGCGAAATGGTACAATATTCAAATACTAAGCTAATTTGGGTTAAGTGATGAGAGGTTTGAGAAAATTCTCCACATTTGAAACTCACAGATTTATGAAAAAAAGGAAAGTAATATTTCCCCAAGTTTGAAGGGGCTTTGGCGATAAATGAGGAGTTCTAAGAGTGCTTGCTGAAGCCATGGTGATTTTCCTTTCCTTGCATCAGCAGCTTCACTGGTACACTGGTCCAAACATGCTACTCCCTCAAGAGTATAGTAAGAGCCCCCTGAAATTGATGTCTGCACATAGGGAATCTGCAACATTAGAAGCCCGATAAGCAAAACTATGGAAATTTCCCCCCAAAGGAACTTGAAACTTTCAATGGACCATAAAGATGATTAAGATGGAATGTTAGTTCCCAGTTCTGAATTTTTAATATAATCAGCCCAGATTAAACGCAGACAGATTTTTCCCAGACAAATAAGCCTCGGTCAACATGCAGCACCCCACTCCCAAGACAAGCCTCTGCCTATAGGTTAGCAGGAGACACGAGGGAGAGGAGACAGGAACTTGGAGCAACCACACAATTCAGAGCCAATGGAGCCCGAGTAACTTACAGGGTCCCCTGGGAAGCCCTTCTCCCCGTATCCCCCAGGGGGGCCTCTGGAACCTGGGCGGCCCTGAAAAACACAAAATGAGCTTCTGAGTTAGCTTGTAGGAGGGTTTTATAATGGCATTAAAATGTCAAGTGTTGTGTGTATTTAGCGGGGGAAATCAATTAGACAAAAAGATCTATGTTCTTCTCTCCCAGCCAGGTTCCCTTAGACATCTCAAGCAGTCCTAAATCCACTTTTAAACCTATGGTCGGAATTACCTGTAGTGAGGCTGAGAAACGGGAAACCTTCCTACGGTCTAGCACAGTGCTGTCCAGTAGGACTTCCTGCAGTGATGGAAGTGTTCTCTATCTGCACTGCCCAATATGGCAGCCACCAGCCATATGTGGCTATTGAGCACATGAAATGTGGTTAGTACAACTGAACTGCAGAATTTTTCACTTTAATCTGAATTTAATAATAAGTCACATATTGCTCCTCGGTACTGTATTAGACATCCCAGCCAGTCTAGCAACCTTTGACACCCGCTGCAAACCTCCACAGGGATATTCCATTGTCACCTCAAACTCAACTGTTCCAACTAAACTTGCCAAGCCAGGATCCTTGCAGGCATTTTGCCTGACTCCTCATTTCCTGCTCCTCTGGTCATCTAGATCTAGAAATCTTGTGTCCCTGAGCCAGGACTAGGGGAAGACAAGCAAGTCACTGAGGGTGTAAAATTTAGGGAGGCACTCACTCTGCATAACTCTTGAGAGTGAATGCTTCCAAATTTTGCCCCCTAGGTTCTTGCTCCAGTCTGGGCCCTGCTATGCCCTGAATATGTCTTCCTCGTCCTCACTGCCATTGCTTTACTTGAAGCCTTCATCACTTCCCACCTTGATTATTACAGATCCACCTCTCATCTTTGTCTCTCATCTATGTCATCTCCAACACAGCCTCCACACTACCGCCAAGTAATATTTCTCAAATGTAAATTCAACTGTGATCTCCCTGCTTAAAATCTTTCAAAGGCTCCCCACTGCTTAACGGTTAAAAACCAAACTCTTCTGCATGGCTCACCAATACCTTCCTCATCTCTTCCCACTACCTCTTAAACTTTACCTCCCTCTACCTGTACTCTAATGCTCATACCAGGCAGCACCCCCAAGCCTCCATGTCTTTGCTTATCCTGTTCCCTCTGTCTGGAATGCCCTTCCTCCATGTCTTGCTAATTCCTATTCATCTTCAGCTTAGGGACCATTTGTTCCAGAAAGACTTCCGGAACTCCCTCCCTCCCCTGCTGAGTTAGGGGTCCTTCTCTGGGCTCCCATGTAGATGCCTGCCACATGGCCCTAATCACATTCTGTGTTAGCATTAGCTGTTGATCTCTCTGTCTCCCCAGCTACACCATGGGATCCCTGAGGACAAAGACAGTGTGGTTCATCTCTGATTCTTTGGCACATAACGCGGTGCCTGGCATATGCCAGGTATTCAAAAATATTTGATAAATAAATGGACCAGAATATAAAAGCACAGCTGCTTAGTTCTAAGTAGGCACATATTAATGAGTGTTGAAATGAATTTAAAATAAAAACTTTCACTGTCATTTGCTATATCAAGGCCACCAAAGCAATTTTGTCTCTTTCTCTGGTCAATTTTTTTCTGATGCAATAAAGAGAACATGGAAGCCACTGACAGGCAAAAGTATTCATTTTCAGACTTCTGAAAAACATGCTCATAGACTATCCTTGTATGCCTGAATTTTCCTAGCTGGAAATTCTTGAAAATTACATAGTTCCCCACTTGCTCCAAGCAGAAATGCAGCATCTATTCAGTGGTAATAGGCCTTCATTATGTGGCTAAGTCTACTGTCAATTTTATCTCTAATAACCACTGACACACAGCAATTAAGACTGGCTGTGTCACCAAATTCTCCTTCTTTGATGTATTGAAAAGTATTACCTGGGATCCTGGATCACCTTTTTCTCCCTTTTTTCCAGGAAATCCATGAACACCCTAAAAGAAGACAAAGAGAACAAAATTCCCATTTAAAAAAACATATGTATATCAACCTCAGGATGATGTTATGGTACTTGAAGATAACAGCTTACCTCTTCCCCATCGAGTCCAGCAATCCCATCAGCTCCATATTCTCCCTGAGAGACAGCAAGGGGCAGCAATCAGGTCAAAAGAGATCTCTGCTACATGCTTATTGGGAAACCAATGCCATGAGGAAATCAAATTTGAGAAGAAACTATAGTACCTTATATCCAGGAAATCCTCTGGCTCCCTGTAAAAGATTAGATATCTCTCACTGACATATCAAAGACAGAACATGGATCAGACTGTTGGAGCAGGAAGGGGCTGTCTCTCTAAAGACAGTGATTGTGTATTTCTTTAGTTGCTTCCAGCTATACAACCACCAAGAGGTTATAGATGGAATTTAATTAGTGCACAAAATTGCTTGCGATTATTAAGAAATAGAACTAATCTGCAGATGAGGAAACTAACAGATATAATCGGAGAAAGGGAAAGAGGAAGGGATGATGGAAGAGAGAAAACGAGGGGGGAAAGAATGGAGGAGAGAAGGAGATGATGTTGTAGGCAATTTAAAATAACATTTCCAGCAGAGCCTTACCTTCTGACCCTGCTCCCCTGGACATCCTGCAGTCCCTTTATCTCCTTGGGGTCCAATATCTCCTCGTCCTCCCTAGGAAAAGGGACCCAAACAGGTATCTGAAGTGACTCTTTCACCAGAAGCTGCCAACAGTTTACTTTTCAAGAGTTAAGCTAGGTCACAGGGGCACTCTGAGCTTTAGACAAAGCAAATCTTCCCGCAAACTTGTTCATTTAACTCCACTTTTCCCCTCTATTCAAACATTTTCCCTGTGAACCTTCAGGGCTTCCCTACAGATCGGCCATGACGCAAAGATGCAGGAGGGGCTCAGTCACTTCAAGGCCCTCGTCAGACAGTGCAGCCAAAGGTTCGGAAGTCGCTTCACTTTCCAGCCACATTCCAAATACTCCAGTAACACATGTTGGCCTGACATCTTGCCCAGGGCCCTCGTGCTGCCCTGGAAAATTCAGCACTGCTGACCATAGAGAAGCAAGTTGGTGCCTGGAGACTGGAGCTGAGTAGAAGCAGTTGATGGGAAGTGACAGTACTCCAAGCCAGTGCTCACGGGAAGGACCACCAGGTTAAAGATCCCCAAAGTCAGACCATGCACACAGGGAAGAACGCTTAAGATCAATGATGTGTGCATCTCCCACCAATCCCACTTCTCCCAGGAAATGTTTAAATACAGGCAAATGCCAGAGTTAAATGAATCTCAAGAACAATGTTGTGCTCCTTGAGGGCAGGAACCCACAGCTGTCTCTTCCTGCATCATGTCCCTGGGCCTGGCTCGGATCTGGGTGCACGGCAGGTGCTAATACTATGCTGTACGGAAAAATACCTGTTTAGCAATGAGCTTAATCTTTTCCTTCCTGGTAGGTGACTGGAGAGGTGACTTTCCTTTCGCTTGCTTTCCTCTCTTTATTCTGAGGATTATTCTCAGCAGGAGGCCTCGCCCAGAGCCACAGCTTGCTGAGAGGTAGCTAAACACTGCAGTTTCCCATTGACTGGACTCTCAGCCAGCCGTGGGCTTCCAGCCAGGCAATTGGGTGACACTAGTTCCCACGCTCAAAGACCTTCCCTGCTCGTTAGGGCTCCAGACCCCTCTGCAGATAACAGAGTTGGTTATTTAGAGCATCCCCTTTAGTGGTCATTTTGTAAACAACAGCCTCAGAGGAATTTATAAATGTTTACAGATGAGGAAACTGAGGATCGAGAAGTTAACAATCCGGTTAAGCCTCACATCTAGGTCAGCCCTTGACTGACTTTGGAGCCTCTGCTTTTAATCATAACTTGCTGCCTAGACAAGGAGCTAGCCTTGATTCTAAGAGGATGGAGACGCAGGCTGGATGCTTCCTAAACTTTTCCTGTCCCCATTGGAGCCACCCATGTGGTTTCAGTTCCTCCAAATCCATTTTCATAATTGGATGGATGAACCAAGTGAGAGCTCTGGTTTTAAGATCAAAGACTGCGAGTCAAAAGCCTCTGTGTGGCATGTAACCAGGACGCCCCGCCTTGGGGGTGCTCTGCCCTCTTCCCTCTCCATGTACGAAGCACTGGGTTGCAGGCCCAAAGTCACTCTGCGAGGGGTAGAGAGGGGGATGCCCAGCTCCCTGCCACCCATACAAGCGTGCCAGGCAACATGTAGGTGAGCCTGCTCCCAACCTCCCCCCAAAAAGTAGGTTTAGCAAGTGCCTTAGGATTCAGACAAGGAGAGGAAAAGAGAAGTAACCCATTCCCCACCCAAAACTACAAAAAATAAACATAGAAACAGAACTCCACCTACTCTTTCTATAGGAAAGCAAAGCTTTTCACGAAAAAGAAAATCAATAAGTGTATGTGTATGTGTGTGTGTGTGTGTGTGTGTGTGTAGAGGGGGTGGGTCACAAAAACTTACAGGGTCTCCACTCTCTCCCCTGTGTCCTCTGCTGCCTTTGAGACCTGGAGAACCCTGGGAGGAAAGAGAAAAATAAATGATAGCCATCTCCCATCAATTCAAACTTGCAAAATCATGAGGCAGTTTAGGCAAGACCCTCCCTCCAACTTGGTTGTAGTTTTTGCCAGTGTGGCTGAGTCTGGGGATAGTCTGCCCCCCTCTGGAGCTGGCTCTTGTCCTTGCACTCACCTCTGAAGCCCTCTGTGGGAGCTGGCCCTCCGGATGCCTACAGGAGGCTGACCTTCGCAACCCACCTGGCAGCTCCTTGTGTCAGGGCCAGTCCTGGGCCTGAGGACTATGCATGGAGGACAGCAGTGGTCGCCACAACTCTTTATCAGGCAAATTGATAACATTTCCAAAGAGATCATTTTATTTTCTTTGGCAATTTCGAGAGCTCATGGAAGAATAAGCCCTTCTGCCAGCAACGAGGTTACATATATTTCAATTCTGATCCTCTCTCCCTCAGCCACTTGTGGTTTAACGCCGTGTGGCTTATTTGTGGCAAGGGGTCAATCTGAAGTTTGCTTTCCTCATCTCTAACACAGGTCTTAGCTGTCGCTCAGTATACCAGGGGCTTTGTACTTTTGGGATATGATTCTAATACTCACTTGAGCAAAGCAATGAGAAAGGAAACTGTGCTAAACAAAACATCATAACTTAGTAAACAGTCCAAGATAAATAATCCTTCCATAAGGACAGATAAGGCAGAACCCATGAGCAAGTATTACATTTGATCTCTTAAAAAAAAGAACAGGGGCCAGCCCAGTGGCGCAGCAGTTAAGTTTGCACGTTCTGCTTCGGCGGCCCGGGGTTTGCTGGTTTGGATCCTGGGTGCGGACCTACGCACTGCATAACAAGCCATGTTGTGGCAGGCATCCCACATATAAAATAGAGGAAGACTGGCACAGATATTAGCTCAGGGCCAATCTCCCTCAGCAAAAAGAGGAGGACTAGTGGCAGATATTAGCTCAGGGCTAATCTTCCGGAAAAAAAAAAACAAAAACTCCTTTTTATTGTGATATCTAAAACCCATTTGAAAAAGTGCATAAAAGTAAATAAAATATAAATTACAGCTTAATTATTATAAAGTGAACGTCTTTGTAGCCACCACCCAGGCCAAGAAAAAGGATGTCGTTGGTACCCAGATGCAGCCCCCATCCCAGACACAGCCCACTTCCACCTCCACCCCCGGAGCACACCCCTGACTTTGATCATAATACTCCCTGCCTTTTGTTGATACTTCACTGCTTAATTTTTCATCCCTAGACACTATAGGTTAGTTTATCCTGTTTTCGCACTTTTTATAAATGGATTCATACCACATGTATTCTTCTGTGTTTTGCCTTTTTTGGCTATTACGGCATTTGTAAAACCTATTCATGTTGTCCTGTGTAGCTGTAGTTCATTCATTATTACCTCCGCAGAGAATTCCATTGAATGAAAATATTGTGATGCACTATCTGGGCTGTTGTTGTGTAATCTATCTTTTATAATTCATTTTTTTAAGGGGCTATTAACCTGCAATGCTATGCTACTTTTGAGTTCAATCATGTTCCAATGCTGAGCAAGCACAACTTCCCTGCTGTTTCTAATACCTCTCGCTACCTTTCAGGCTGTCTAAAGTGGGTACAAAAGTATGAACTGCAAAACCAAGGAGCTACCTCACCACGGATATATAAGAGAAAAGGGAGTTACTCTTAATAACTATCAAAAGTGAGTCCTTCTGAACTGGCTCCTATACCGTAGAAGTCACATGAAATGCCCAAAGCAATGACATTAGTTTCCAGTGAAGGCTGCAATTCAACTACTCAGTCTTAGCCCCACCCGTACCAAACCAAGGCCCGTTAGGTAAAATAGTTTCACAACTGAGTGGCACCTTCGAAGCTGGTAGTCCTCGGGTCCCTTGAGGTCCTGGAATCCCTGGACACCTGCAAAGTGTACAGCAGCAAGCCCTCTCTGCAATATTTCCCTGGAAAAAAGCAACCTTGAGTGGGCAACAACTGTGAGGAGCTTCATTACATAAGAATTGCATTTACACAAATCATAATCCACCACCTGCCAGCCTGTGCTCTCCCTTTGGGCGAGCAGCTGCAGAGAAGGCTGTCCTCAGATTAGAGAGCACTAGGCTAGCAACTGTATCGGCAACATACCCTCTTCAAGGAAATGACCTCTATCTATAGAAAGGGGACCCGCCACATAGATGGCCACAGGCCAACTTCGCATAAGACTGGTTGGTTCCTAGTTGATAGTCTCCTGTTTCCCGGGATTTCTGCAGCATAAATTTTGGAGGCTTTTTTATCTGATTAGGGGCTGGTTGGTTGTTTAGTCCCCTGCATTCATTTGGTGAGATGACAAAGGATAAAAGGACATGCAAAAACAAAAATGCAATGCTCTACTCTTTCACACTTTTTCATAAACTAAAGACCATGTACTTTTTTAGGGGGCAAACAAGGCAGTCTTTGGGAATACTCATCAAGACTCCAATTTTGTTCCCATGGCATTTTGAATAATGATGTTTTGTTCCACAACTCACCAGATATTGTGATAGCATTTTGCCCAGTTCTCTCATTCCAATGGTCAGGTGGGTCCTGTAATCAAATCCTTTCCCAAATTCAAAGCTGGAAAACTCATCATGAGCATTTGTGTTTAGCGATACCACCAGCAGAGCGTCAAGTCCTAGAGAGTAAAAATAACAGACATAAAACCAAAAGGGTTGTACATGAAAAAGAAGAAAAGTCTATCATATTTCTACTCAGGGAACATTATTCAAAGAATCAGAAAGGGGAAAAAAAACATAAGAGAAAGCAGTACTCTTGATATATGAAGAAGCCGACAGCAGGTTTGCCTGCATTTTCAGTACACGCACTAGGCGCTGATCCCCAACTTTAGCATGAAACCCCCCAAGAAAAAGTACTCGAGAGAAACTATCTACAAATCTTACAGAAGAACACTAGCAGAAAACTGTGTTTAATGGCTCACCACTGATTGTGATGCAATTCTTGGGCATTCAAAAGCAATTTTTAAGAAAGGGCATTGTTTATCTTCAGAATTTTCCTGAATGCAAATTAATGATAGCTCTCAAGTCATCTCCACTACCAAACAGCCCTGGGAGCCGGCCCTGAGAGCCTGAGGAAAGCCCAGGATGACTGTAACTTCAGCTGAACTCCTAGCCATTCCCAGGAGTTCATTTATTCATTTATTCACTCATTCGCTTGTTAATTCATCTGCTAGTTCATTTACTCTACCCATCCTTTCACTAAACAAGTATTTGCTTACTAGAAGCCTATTATGTCTAAAACATTGTACCAGGAATACAAGATGAACAGGACAGGCATACTCCTTCCCTTCACAGAGGCATGGTCTAATGGAAGAGGGGGACAAGAATCAGACAGTTGCTTTGAGAAGATAAGTGCTCTGAGAGGGAATGTCAGGGTGCTAAGGAAGCCCAAAGGAGAGTCTCCTAAGTCAGTGATGGAAGGTCATGGAAGGTTTCTAAGACGTCTAAGCTGATCCTAAAGGATGAATGGAATTTGGCCAAGGGAAAGAATCAGAGATGGAAGGTGGAGAGAAGAACTTGGGGGGAGCTGAGAGTGGGGAGTGTTCTAGGCAAAAGAAAAGAATTTATGCAAGGACAGGGATGCTGAGGCTGTGAAGTTCCTCGGAGGAAGAATAGAAAAGGTTCCATATGCCTGGAAGGCTGAATGTGAGGAGGCAAAATTTAGGTAAGGCTGGAGTGGGGAGCAGGAGTCAGACCCTGCAAAGTGTTGGGGGCCATACTAAGGAATTTGATATCCTGGGAACATTGGGAAGGTGTTGAAGGGATCTGAGAAGGGAGGGTGACACAACCCAGAAATCATGCAGGAAATTTCTGTGGCCTCTAGGGAGGTTGCCCATGGCAGCTAAACCTCAGAAGCCAGTGTGCACCTGTGCGCAGGGAATCTCGACAGTGCACCCCATCTGACACCCACTGGAGCCTTCTGTCCTTGCACATGACTCTCGACTCCTGCATTTAGCTTCCAGCGCAGTCTGAAACTATGGCACGGACAGAGGATGTGTTGTGAGAAGGGCTTTCCAAAATCCGTGTTGTTAGCTTTCACATGGATAATCAGAGACAGCAGGAAACATCTTAGGTCAGGTTCTCTAGAGGTAGAATCTGAGAGAGGAATTTGTGTGCGTGTGATTTATTCAGGAGAAAAGGGAAGGGGAAGTTGTAAGCAAGGATGTGTCTCAGCAAAGTCACGATTGGCACGACCTTGGCATGATTCATGAAGGAGTCTGGAGCATAAATTGTATCAGAGTTGACCCACTTGAGGCCAGGGTGCTGGGCTTTTGTATCCCTATATCAGCGATTGCCCCCCTTCCACTCCTAGGTGGGATGTGGTACAACCCCACCCCGCCTCCAAGCAGCAGGTTAGTCAAGGGCACGGTCTGTAGAGAGTCACAGGTGTAAGCCCTCAGCCATAGCATTTGCAGCATTTGGGGGATGAGTGTGTGGGCTAATCGAGGGGGTTGAGGCAGGGTGCCAACAGCATCTGCTACAAGCAGCCAGACAGATTCCCAGGTCTAGAGCTCCTGAGCAGGTAGAGCCTTGCTCAGCACATTCCATGTCTCATCATTTAAATTTTCAACTTAATACCTGCTTCTCTGAGCCTGTCCGACTGCTGTTCAAGCATTGTGGTGCTTTCACCTCCAAGACCATCTGAAAAGATGAGAAGCACCTAGAGAAAGAGGAAAGCAGAGAAGGGGATGATGTGAAAATGAAATACATAATTGCGAGGGAGAAACAAATGAAGGGCTGTGGAGATGAGACACAGAATGTGACGTGGATACCTGTCCTCGGGATGCAGATTTATCCTCAAACGTGTCCCACAGCGACTGCAAGAACTCTGCATTCAGATGAGTTGGCCCATTGACCGTGACTTGCTGCAAGCTGTCAAATACCATTTTCTGGTAGATTTGGAACTTGACAGGGAATTCTAGGTTACTGTTCACCTTAAAGGCTACGCTCACCTGCACCTCTGCACCTCTCCCACAGCTCACCCCCCTGATGGAGGTGATGTCCTCTAAGATGCCTGGGAGGTATGATTCCAGTTGGGGGTGGCCAAGGAACAACGGCTGTCCCAGTAGGTGAGTTGAAATGTCGAACCCGACCACTATGTCCACAAGGCAATCTGGAAACCAGGCAGGAAAACGAGAGTGGTCATGGCCCAGAACTGGAGGGTCTCTAGTACCCAAAAAGCGTTCAAGAAGGAAGATATTGGCTGCTCGATCACCATATAACACACGTTTCCCTTTCACATATTACAAGTTCCAGTAGCTATTTGGAACCAAGTTCCAACCATGGTTTGGTCTCATTCTCATTGCCTGGCTTTCTGTGTGTGTGTGTGTGTGTGTATGTGTATGCACATGTGTATTTTCTTCTTTTAATGATGACATACTATGATTCATATAATCATAACATATTAAAGATTTGAAATGTCCTTAGAGATTATTTAATCCAGAGGTCACAAACTCAAATGGCTGCAAAGGCCAACTGGGTAATATAAATGAGTCAGATGGGCAGAGAGTGAAGCAAATGAATGGTCAGCAATGACCCATCTGTTCACTATTCAGCTCCAGCTGTCAGTGGCCATGTGGAAAAGGGGGCCCAGGATTGTCAGTTCACCTGAGTTTTCAAAAAGAAGCCTAAAATCTACATTTTTAATGTAAAATCTCCAGTTTGTAAAAGCTGTCAACTGATTTAACAAGTTGTCAACACCGGACAGGACAAACACAACTCAGCTACAAGTTTCCATTGGTCACCTCTGACCCTGTCCACTTGCTCATTTTACACATGAGGAGACAATGATTTGTGGTGGCTGCTGCTGCTGAACTAGAAACAGAACCCAGGCTTTCTGATTCCAGGCCCAGGGTTCTTTCTACCATCTGCCTGCAGTTGAACACCCAAATGGGATATAAAAGATCTGGAGAGCTTGGAAAGACCAATACAAGTTGCGAAAGAAGTGGCTCCAATCATAACAGCTCTAGAAATAGAAGCACTTTGAGGAATTTCCGCATGTTGTGCAAATTCCACAAAATGTTATCATTGCCTGCTGCTTCCTAATGTGCTGTCCTCCAACTCCAGCTGCAAATGTACAGAACCTGAGCCACGCTGGCTGCTCTCAGCTGGAGCTGAACAGTGACATCCCCATCGATGGGTCATTGCTCTCCCTGTCCACTTGACTCCTTTACCCACTTGGCCTCTGCAGCCATTTGTGACCTCTGGAAATCAAGTAATCCCTAAGGACAATTCAAATCTTTACTATATTATGAGTATATGAATGCCATCATCAAAAGAAGAAAACATACACACACATATGCCCACACAGACACAAACAGACATGCACACCGAGTCCCTTACAAGATGGTTTAACAAGGTTAAGAAAGTAAAACTTCCAATCAGCAAATGTTTATTTTACTTACTTCCTATTGGATGTAAGGCATTATTCTAGGACTTCTGGAGTGGAGAGGGGAGAAAGAGAAAACTGAGTTCTAGATGCTAAGAGGAACATAAACACTGGATTGCAGTGGGGGGAGAGGACTGACCAGAGGACACGGCCCAGAGCCTCCTCCAGCCTCTGCACCCTTTTCCTTGTCTCTGAGGGATGCTGACTGATCCCAAACTTCTTGAAAACAGAGGAGAAGTCTATTCTCACTGCACACTTTTCTAAAAATACGTTCTGCTAGACTAGCTCATAAGACACCTTGGGAAATGGAGAAGTGAGAAGTTGCAATTAAATAAAAACAACGAGCAAGGGAACACTTACTGATTTTCCCACAGCTCTGGCAGATTTCACGGACCATTCTTTTCTTCACGTCTGCATCCTTTAATTTATTGAAGTCTTGAAAAGCTATTATTTTTTCAGAATTGCCTGTTATTGGCAGAAGCTGTTCCTTATGAACGTCTCCTATGCCCAAAACCAGGACACAAATTCCTAGGTCTTTCAGGATTCTTCCTGCATCTGACACATCATAGAGGGGATCCCCAGAGGTGATAACAACCAAAGTTTGAGGGACACCAACTTTTCCTCTCCCACCAGCAGTTGGATGAAACATCAATGCTACTTTACTAAGGGCCAAGTTGATTTGCGGATGCCCATGGCTCTTGGTGACAGTTTGAATTTGCGTCTTCCACTCAGTTTTAGTCAGAGAGTTTTGCAAGTGAATAATTTCTTGGTAGCGGCTCCCAAATTGAGCCATCCCAATTTTCATTCTTTGAGACTGAATGTCAAAATTATCAATGAAGTCTGACAAGAAAGTTGTCATGGTAACAAACTCCGAATCAGATACCCTGTCAGAGCCATCACAAAGGAAAATTACATCGGCTTCTGGAATTTTGCAGTCTGCAATTGGAAAAAATAAATCAATTATTTTCCTCATGAATCATTCTAAATTTTCCCCTTACTCAAACACTTAAATTGCTTTACTAAATCCTCACATTAGTAGCAAATCAAGATAAGTTAACAGAAGAGAGAATCACTGAATGGCCCACAGAGAGAAGGAAAAATAGCAGGAAGGAGAAAGAGAATAGATTTTGATTCAAATTTTAATTATTTATGTGATTCATTTGAAATGACACTGAAATATACTAAGTGAAAGAAAATAAGTTTGAATAGATTGAATATATTCATTGAAAGGTAATTACAAAGAGACTAGAAATCCCTTCAACATACCCAGATTGGAAGGTTCACCCAAGTCAAGGTAATGGTACCACTGTACCATTATCAGTACTCCTGTTACTAGTAATGCTACCACTTTTTATTTGTGTTGAGAATTATCATTTAAAAAATCTTTTGCATTCAATAACAGTTAATATTCATGACCACTTTATGAGAAATTATTCTGATTGTATAGATACAGAAATGGAATTCAGAGGTTAAATAATTTGCCTAAGAATACACAATTACTATGCAGTGGAGCTGGTACCTGAACCTCTCGATCCTTTTTAGCCTTAAATCCAGAACTTTTTTCTACTGCAAAATTTTTTTAATACTATCATAAGCCAAGTATTAAAACTTCATGGGGCAAGTGCTTATGGCTAGTAAACAGGGCATGGAGTCATCTTCCTGAAGTCCAGCGTGAAATGTCCCATAACCAAAAGATGATCTTCTACACCCAGTTCCAGTCAAATGCAATGGCTGGGACAGGGGCGGCACTAAAGTCATTACTAAAGGTCATTGAGTAATTCCTTGTAAGGGTAGTGTGGCAGACACAGAGATGGGCTGTCCAGACAGACCTTCAGGGAAGCACTTGCTGCCTGGCTATCGGAGTGTGATCAGCAGACGGCCTCCAGCTGTCAGCTTCTTTCAGGGTCAGCCTCACTACAGAGATGCCTTTCCAAAGGCCATGCTCTTCCCAGGGCAGACCACATCCAGGGACTAACTGAGAAAGGGATATAAAGACCCCATTGTTTTAGTCTGATGCTGGACAACTCTGATAGGCAATGCCCTCTCCAGAGCTCTCTACCAGGTTTGAAGCTTTGTCAAGCACGCATCGTTGTTTGACTTCTTCTGCCCATCCTGCTATGCCTCTTTCTTTCACAGGTGTGGATCCCTAATACACATCTTGCATCCCAAACTGCATCTCAGCATCTACCTCCAAATTGTAGGCATGAGAGATGAGAATAAAATAGCCCCCATATTCCTAGGAAAAGACTGTAGTCCCAGTAATGTACTACATTTGGTGGGGACGCAATGATAAATAAGAGGCCAAACTCGCCCAAGGAGTTCATAGTCTTGAGACAGATACAGATAAGGAAACAGCAAATATGTGTTAGGTGCTACCACCAGGAGAAATAGAAAGTGCAGGGGTTGGAGGACACAGTGGCAATACCATCAGGTGTTGGGTAAGGTAAATGGCAAACAAAGGCTGAAATGTGACAGACAAGCTGGATGTAGCCAGGAGAAGTGGTGGGCGGGCATGTTTGTGGTGGGTAGAATGGTGCCTGCAAAGATGTGGTGGAATTTCAGAATGGCAGGAGAGACTGTGAAGAGGGGAGGGGCAATAGATGAGGTTGGAGACATGGGCGGGTGCTAGATTGAACTCAGGAGTTAGAAATTGTAAACCATAAGCAGAGCAGTGACATGGTCCAGTGTGCATTAGAAAGATCATTCAGTGTTGAGAATGGACTGGAAGGTAGCAAGACAGATGGGAGGGAGAACAGGTTTCAAGGTAGGAGTCAAGGGATAGGCCAGAACAGGCAGAAGAATTGAGACGGTCCTGCAGCCTTGGGAAAAGTTCTAATTTTTTCTTAAAGATAATACCATTATTCAGTATCTGAAACAAGAAGATGAATTTATTGCTTGATTACGTAAGGTAGAGCTATGGTGGTCAGACAGTTTCACTCAGCACAGCAAATGCTGATCTGCATGGGATTTGCAGGAAGGCTTTGTTTGGGGTTGGACTGCTTACAGAGGTAGGAGTGGGTTAATGTCAGTCCTAGAAACATGATTTGTGTTGACTACAAAAGTAGGTTTCAAACTGGTAGAGAAGAAGGAAGAAAGGAGGAAAGGAAGAAGAGAAGGCAGTCATCAGCAAGAGAACAAAGAAGGAAAGATGAAAGGAAGTTAGTTCATTGACTGATTTATTTGCAGGTTGGGAGGACTGGGCCAATATACGGCAAGGATTCAGACCTTCCAAAGAGGTTCCAGCAGCCCTCCCTAGATGACTTGTCAATCTTGGCTGCTTTCAGAGCAGGTGGCAAGTCTCGCCCTTCCCTCACTCAGATGTGATGCCTCCAGCCCACCTTACCCCAGTGGTATCTCATGGAATCAGCTTAGGCCCCTTTCCTCCCTTTTCTTAGCATCCAGTCTCCTTTACCCCACATTCAACTCCCATATCCTTCCCTCTGCACTGGTGGCCCTTATCCAGAAAAACATATTGGAAGGCCTGGACTTCCTATGGCCCCACAGGTTGCCTATAATCCCATTTAGAGGGCCCTGGATCTTTGAAGACAAAAGTCTATCTGTTTATACCATGATCTCCACTTGAGTTTGGCATGAAACTGATGCCCAGTGGTGCACTGAGACCGTTAAGCAAATGGAACACCACAAGTAGCTATGAAATGGGGCAAGGCGAATATGATCCTAAGAAGAGTTCCTTTCTGCCAAGAAAAAGGAAATAGGGTAGCAAGACAGCAAGAATGCTTCTGCAACCTTCTTGTATAATCTCTTCCGTGCAAGCCATGGTGGGAGGGGACCTTTAGTATCTCTCTCAATTGACACGTTTCTTTTAGAGATGAGAAAACATGTAGCCTGAGCAGAGAAATGTTCAGCCCATGACACCCACTAACGAGAAGCCAAGATGCATAATTTATTCTTTGCCTAACTTTTCATTGCTACCCCCATAGAAATTTTTTAAAAAATCACAACTTACCCTCTTGTGCATTGGCACACATACCCTCTTGTAGAAACTGGTAAATATCTTTCAATTTGTCAAAATTATCTACATGCCTAGTATTATTTTTATCCCCTGCTATAGCCTCCAGTTCATATTGGTCAGCCTCTCCCACGCCCACAGCATAGATGATAATGCCTTTGTTTCTTAATTTCAGTGCTGTGTCACTGAGCTGCTCTCGGTCGTGGGATACCCCATCAGTGATGACGATCAGCATCTGCTTCACGTTTTGCTTGATGCGGCTGCCATGTTCCTCGGTGAACTGGCTGTTTGCATGCTCTAGAGCCTTGGCTGTGTAGGTCTCCCCATAGGTGTCCCTGCGCCTCCTCAGATTCTCAGTGATTGCTGCTCCCTTTGAGAACGTATTAAGGTAGAAAAGATCCTCAGGTTCGTTAGAATATTTGAGAGCTCCAAACTGAACTTGGCCTCTGCCAACATTTGCTTTCTCCACCAAATGGATAGTTAGGTTCATCATGCTTTCTTGCTGTTGTGAATTTATGCTGCCTGAATGGTCCAGCACAAACACGATGTCTAACAGGTTAATCCTTTTACAATCTGAAAGAAGAAGAAAGCAGGTATCACAAACCTTCTGCAGTACATTCTACACAGAGAGCTGAGAAGGAGAGCAAACTAACATTTGCCATGAGCCTACCATGTGCCAGACACTGCAGCTCACTGAGTTCTTAGAGGGCGCTGCTGCCATTTCACAGAGAGAGAAGCTGAGGCTCAGAAAAGTACAACTTGCCCAGCGCATGATTCCAAGGACATTTGTACCCATATCTACATGACTCTGGGAGAAAAGGTTCTTATGCCACACCACTCCTGTTCTGTTAAATCTCATTAGAAAGTGTAATGTCTTTTGCTAAGCAGACTTTCAACGGAAAGGAAATGTCAGAAGGTAGTTCAATGTCAATATAATGGTAAGACATGACCGATGTTTGCCAAACCGGCCTGCTGCTTTAAAGAGTTTAGGGGTTCATTGTCTAAGCTGGGCTTTTTGTCCTACTTTCTCTGGCTCCAGCTGTCTTCTCAACTTCTGGTAGGCAGACTTTCCTATGTGTACCACACCTATCTGCGTTTATTTGTGCTCCCTCCCCTGACCTCCTGAATTAGAACTCAGAAAGGCCCCAAGTAGGGGTACAACTAAGGCTCCTATCACCTCATCCCTAGCCCCAAGCCCTCCTCCATGTTAGAAGCCAAGTGACCACTCTGGCTAGGTCTCCAAAGTGTGGGCTCTCACCTCTTTTCCTTCCCTTAGTACCTTAAGTACATCCCTTGCCAAGGTTCATTTTCTCCAACTTCCATTTGCCTATCTTACCTCCAATCCTTATTTTTGTCAATGAGGTCTCAAAATTTCAAGTCTCAGACACTGTGGATGAGCCCAGGCTATATCTGTAGGAACCTGGGGCCATGACCCACTGAGAGGTGGTGACTAGTCAGGACTCAAAAAATATTTATGAGTCAATCTAATGTATGAGGCAGCTGAATTTCACCTTATGCTATAGACAGGAAATCTATAAACATTCCATGTATCATAATGAAGAAATGCCAGGAAGAGTCTTGCGAATTTCAAAGGTGGGGCTGTGGACAAGGTAAGGTAAGCCTTTCTTACAAAGTCTCAGCATTACCAAGAATGTTGGAATCACTGCCATTCTTGGAGGAAGAAAAAACTCCTATTAAGTTGTAATGAGAAAAATCTTAGCACCATTGCCTAAAACTCAAAGTTCACACTGAGATATTTTATTTGTTAACTTTCTGAAAACTTCACACACATATTCTGAAGAATAAAGTCCAAAAGAGGTCTCTCTGAGGCCAGGGGAATGACACACAACAAACTTACCAATACTTTAGTTTGTTCTCTTAGTTGTACCCAAAACACAGGTAACAGCACGTGATAGATTGAAAAGAACAGGCAGTTTTAGTCTTACATGTAGTTTTATAGCCAGTTCTCACTCAAAAGCCATTCAAATTGATGGGCTCAAACTGAAGGCTGCTCAATACAATTTTTTTTTTGGAGGTAGATTAGCCCTGAGTTAACATCTGCCACCAATCCTCCTCTCTTTTTGCTGAGGAAGGCTGGCCCTAAGCTAACATCCATGCCCATCTTCCATTCCTTTACATGTGGGACACCTACCACAGCACAGCTTGTCAAGCAGCGCCATGTCCACGCCCAGGATCCGAACCGGCGAACCCCGGGCCGCCGAAGTGGAACATGCGCACTTAACTGCTGTGTCACTGGGCCAGCCCCAGGTCAATACAATTTGAAAAGCACTATAGTTTGTGAAATAAAAATGATGACCCCAAGCAATCATTTAAAAAGTAACAAATTAAAATTTTCCAAAGGGATAGATATGCGGACACACAAATGTAAAATACCTATCTGATAGAAGCTAAGGAATAATATGAAATAATGAAAATATATACAATATATATCTCTTTAAAATACAGAGGAGTTTTTTTTTGGGGGGGGTGCTTAGGATACTGGATTTAATTTACCTAAGGGGAAGAAGAATTTGTATTTCTAATTATTTACTACTTAACAATGGTTATAGGTAGCCAAAAAACAATTCTGGGGAATCATTTGGGATTAAAAATTGGCTCTAGAAAAATCTAGGTATGCAGGTATTAAAGAGGTGGAAGTTTAACGTAAAATTCTGAGAACTTCACGGAATATATTTGAAGTCACCAAAACCAGACGATTTTGTTGCCAGACTAGCTGACAACATTGCTAATCTGGAATATGCCTGGAGGTCAATGGGTGTTTTAATACAACAGAGATAAGACCAAACCTTAACATCAAAGTCCAGTTAGAGGCCAAGCCCAGAGTACAACCCACTGTTCACCCCACTATAAAATCAACAGTTCACATCCTTGAGTCCTGAAGAATAACAGGGCCACTTACCATGGAGAGCACACACACGAAAGATGAGTTTACTTTCTATTGCCTTGAGATCATCGAACTTCTCAACTTGGAAGACGAGGCTGCCATCCCCACTGATCTCCTCTAGCTGAGTCCTATTGGCACCATACACTCCCACAGAGAATATGACCACCTCTTTCTCCCGAAGAGCTCTAGCAGGGTCCCTCACACCATCCCGTGCTTCTCCATCCGTGATGAGGATGAGAAACTTTTTGACCCCAGGACGGGCCCCCTTGAGGTGGCTGAAGTACTGATCTACAAACTCCAGTGCATGTCCAGTATAAGTGTTTTGGTTGATGAGAGACATTCGGTCTATGGCATCTGAAATTTCTTTCTGTGTAAAGTATTTATTAAGCTGGAACTCTTCCTTAGCATCAGTACTGAACTGAACGACACCAATTTGGGTTTTGTCAGGACCAATTTGAATCTTAGCTAACAGGTTTTTCATGAAGGTTTTCATTTTCCCAAAATTCTCAGGTCCAATACTGCCAGAACTGTCCACCAGAAACATGATGTCAGCCTTCATGTCTTCACATCCTGCACGTTATCAAAAAGACCAGAAATAAACCAGGTTGACATTGTTCTCAGAATATGCAGAAATAGTAAAGCAGAAATAAATGCATTAATCAGAAAACGTCAAAAATTAACTCAAGCAACTGCTATTGCATTTGAAAATTTTATTTGCTTCTTTAGCAGGAACCTGCTGACTAGGACTCTGAATCAGAAATCCATCGAAGATTATCCAGAAAGAATGCAACTTCCAAAGCGTGTATTTATTCATGCATCATCATTCATTTATTCACAATTCATTCATTCATAATTCTTGAGGTGCACGAAAGGCCAAGCATAAGGCTATGTGTTAAGGACACAGTGGTGATCAAAAAAAAAAGGAATCAGAAAAAAATTAACCAATTCCCTGTACTCATAGGACTGATATTCCAGGGTTTTATGTATACTCTTGAAACACAAAATTCCAAATAATCTTTATATAGCATCATTTTCTGGAATAATTTAAAGTGATTTGATAAATACTATAAATCTGTATTAAAAATTGGGGTGAAAAGCTTTTACTAGAGATAACAAGTACATTAGTACACACATATCCATTCAACATGGACTGTGCTTTTATTTACACATAAAATTTGTAGATCCCCTACTGAGTGGAAATGGACATATATTTGCATATGTTTATATGTATATGTATATACATATCCACAAAGAAGATCGATTTCTGTAAGCCATAGAAAAAAACTACTGTTATTAATTCATAATACAGATGTCGTATGTATGCGTATGTATATATACAAAATATGCAAATAGATTTTCTTTAACATGTATCTCCTCAGTCTTATCCTTTTTGTCTATTTATCTGTTAGTGCTGTCATTCTCTTACCAGTCCCTCCCTCAACACTCACAGAGTCTATCCCATACTATTTGAGAATAAACAATTAGCATCAGCCATAGAAGGATAAAATGATAATCATTTTTCAATAACTTGTGTAAGGCCCACAAGGGAGGATTAAAACCACCATTTAAGAACCAAGCTGCCCCGGGGCCGTCATGAAAGTTGTAAATAAGGAGGTCACTGAAGATGTCTGTGGCCTTGGCAAAGCCCCACGGCTGTGAAGTGTGGCAGGCTTTCCGCCATGGAACACATGTAAACGGAGTAGACTTTTACATGTGGTTTAGTGTCCACAAGAAGTGCCCCCTTGTATCTGTTTGTGACAGACTACTTCTTGTCCTCTAATATCTTTTCTCCCATTCTTCTATGTCAATAAAGTTTCAGCTAGGCAGATGGCTGGCCAGGTAAAGACTATTTCCCAGGCTTCTTTGAAGCTGGAGGTGGCCCTGTGACTAAGTTTCAGCCAATAGATATGCGCAGGAGTGATTTGGGCACTTCCGGGTCTTAACAATAAGACAGCTGAGTATGGTGGGCTCCCCTGGCCCTTTCTCCCTTTCCACTAACGCAAGGTGATGAGAACTGGAGCTTCACTTTTGGCCTAGAAATGGCAGCTGTGTATTGAGCATGGAGCAGCCTCTACTAGACCTGGACTGCTCACTCTGGACTATTACACAAGAGAGAAAGAATATTCTGTGTTGTGTACTTTGGGGTCTTCTTGTGAGAGCCCTTAACCAGCCAACTAACCAATGCACTCTTTCTCACTCCATCCGCATCTGCTCTGAGACGAGCCAGTGTTTTTCTAGGCCCTTGAGCTTTGGCTCTTTAGTTTTCCTCCCTCTCTGTTCACCATCTTATGGCTCATTTCCGTGTGCATTGCTTGTCTCCTCCTTCAGGCGTGCTGGTGTTCAGGCCTCTGATCTGCAACTGCCTGTACTGCACCTCCTCAGCTTGGTCCAGGACCTTCTCACTGGAGAGGACCTGAGATAGGATCTACTTTATGCCTTCTGAAACCCTCGCCCTTTCCTGGGCATCAACTCCAGGAAACAGTGGGGAAGTTTTCCTCTTGTACTCTTTCTAAGACATCCTGAAGACCCAGCTCTATTACTGTCCACACAGGGAGGACAATGAACAAAATTGGGATTTAGGATTTTGCTGAGAATGCTACTTATTGGCTTGTTTATTTTTCTTTTGATTTTAGTGATGTAGAGAAAATTCCAACACATTTTCTCTTTTGTAAGTTCAAATAAGTCAGAATTCTTTTCCTTCCCTCATCAGTGAACACCTTAGCCAACCTCTGCAAAAGCTAACTTTTATGTAGCACTTACAATGTGCCAAGCATGCTTCTAAGTGCCCCACATGCATTATCACCTGTAATATTCATAATAGGCCTACACACAAGGGAACCAAGGCAGGTAGACAGTAAGTAATCTATTCAAGGTCCGCAAAGGATAAGTGATAAAGTTGGAGTCTGAACTTTTGCTCTTTGACTCCAGCATCCTCTCTCTTAACCAGTAAGCTAACTTGCCTCCCAGCAGACAATATTTTCACGTGCTAATACTAGCAATCGACACATACTACCTTCAATTAGTAAGTGGCTATTATTAATGAGAGAAATAACAATCAGGTACCAGAATTTGCAAATTGTTCTTCCAAACTCTTGTTACTTAATTTTTAGTCAGAACAAAAATGCAAACGTGTTTCTGTTAAAAATAAAAATAAACAAGGGTTACATATGTACTAGATATGCATTCATAATAGAGAATAATGGAGGGTTACATATGTACTAGATATGCATTCATAATAGAGAATAATGGAGGGTTACATATGTACTAGATATGCATTCATAATAGAGAATAATGGTTGGTGTTTATTATGCTAAATCGACAAGGATTCTCTCCTATAGGTAGGATTCTGTGATCATTTTATAGATGAGGAAGTTTGAGGCTCAAGTGGAAAAGTGAGTTGAACCTTGATCTACCTAAAGCCAGAGCCCATTTTGTTTCCACTGTGCTCACCTGCCTCAATTAGTGCGTGCGCATGCCCACTCACACACAACTCACACCTAGAGCCTCTCACACTCCACAGCAGTGGGCTGTGTCAAGGCCACAGCATTCTTAGCAGGCCTCCTACTTAGGACTTCCCCAGTGGCCTCAGGCAGCTGTCTGGAGAGGGATTTTTCCAACCTTGGCAATGGGTTTAAAGGGAGGGGCTGCATCTCTCCAAGGTGGTAAAGGAAGTTAGCAAAACGTTAGCCAGACAGCTGGTCACATCGCTCCCGTCTCAGCCTGGCTTTTAGTCTGCCTGAAGCAACTAAAGAAGTGTGGAGAAAAAAGCCTTTTTAGTTTTGCTTACCTTTCTCAGTGCAGATGCTGTGAACAACTTCACTTTTTATGCTTTTTAAAGAATCAAAGTTCTGCCCAAAGTGAACTCTTTCTTCATTCCCAGCAATTTGTTGCAGCTCCGTTTTGTCAGCCTCCCCAATGCCAACTGCGTGAATGGTGACCCCTTCAGCCCTTATCCTGTTAGCAGTTTCCAGGATGCGGTGGTGGTCCTGGGACTGCCCATCAGTCAGCACAATGAGGTAACAGGGAACCTTGCTTGGCCTCTGCTTCCTTCCCTCCCTTATTTTTGGCAGCATGAAGGCCAGGGCTGCCCCGGTGTGAGTATCACCCGTCAGTTGCTTGATGTTCAAAACAGCCTTCCTTAAGCCCACATCATTAGAATAGACACCGATAGAAAATTCCTCTCTGATCTCATGTGAATACTGCACAACTCCAACTTGGACTCTGCCTGGGCCAATGCTGAACACTTCTGTCACCTCTAACATAAATCTCTTGATTTGCTCAAACTGTTCGTTCTGGATGCTGGTTGAGCCATCAATGAGGAAATAGAGATCAGCCTCTTTTGTATCCAAACAACCTGCAAAAAAATGAAAGTGGAAAGTGCATTCTCCATTAATTATAGAGGATTTGGGGAAAATTTTGCAAGAGGGTTTGTAGAGAAACATGAGGCTGTGAAGGTTCTAAAGAAAAAGGACACTTCACGCTTGCAGAGAGAGCCTGTCTCCTTCACTGAGTATGTTCATGCCCATTTTCTCTTTGGAAATTCACAACCTTGTGAGGAAACTGAAACAGAGGGAGGCCTGTTTTGTCTAAGTTCACACAGCCAGTAAATTAATGAGTAAGGAGCAGAATCTCAAGTCTCCAGGCTCTGAGTTAAATCATTTTTCTAGTATTGACACCTGCCTTTTTAGACAGTTTCTGCCTTCATTTCTTGAGAAACGAGATGGGATAGATGACCTTCTGTTCTTACTTCTCCAATAACCTCTTCTTCCCAGAACAACTAGAACAATATATTTAAAAGTAGAACCAGATCATATCACTCTTCTGCTTAAATGATTTATCATTGCATTGAGAATTTAAAATAAATAAATAGACCTGATGTTTCCCCCTGCTTCTGTCTCTGATCCCATTTCTAGCAATTCTTCATTTTGCTCACCATGCTTCAACCACACTGGGCTTCTTTCTGTACTTTGAATGTGCCCCAGGGCTTTTGCACTTTCCCTCCTCTCTTCCTGGAATCTTCTTCCCCATAAATATTCCCATGGCTTCCTCAGTCTCATCTCATCATGGATGTGCTAACTCAAACGTTACTCTTCAGAAACACCTTCTCTTCCCCTTCAGCTAAAGCACATCAATCATTGTCTAATAGACCACCCTGCCTGTTTTCTTTATAATACTCATTACTTTCTGAAATTATCTTATTCAGGTGTTCATGAGCACAGCTTGCTTCCTGCCACAGAATGTCAGCTCCACGAGTACAGAGACTTTGCCTAGTTCTCTGCTTCTGCCCAGTAGGCCTGGAACATCACAAGATTTCAGCAAAAGTTTTTAAACAAAAGAGCTCTCCATGTTCTTCCCTTTGTTGAGCAGATTCTATGAAAAAGTATTCTAACTCTCCTAAGTGTTCTAACTTTCCTATTTATAACTCTACCTAGCCATTCACTGAAACTGGGTAGGAGAAAGAATATACTGTTAAAATTTGGAGTATTTATGCAATTATCTGGTTGAGTATGTGAAAAGATCTTTAAAATAAAAGATCTATAAAATAGAAAGGATCTACAAAATAAATAAATAATAAAAGACAATCTAGTCATTTCAGAAATATTTTTTCTCTTCACAGTTTTTTGGCAATTTATAGCTGTTGACACTGCTTCGGGCTATGGGGAATTGGTCCTTAAGAAATCAGAAATACTTGAAATAAGTTTCACCCTGAAAATTAAACTATGAAATCCACACATAAAATATCAGGGCAAAGATAAGGAGTTATCTGCAAAAGATAGGGTTGATCCCAGGCCAGCAAAACTTGACAATAAGAAGAATGAATTGATTTATATAATTAATGAAAAAGAATTAGATATTCTTCAGAAGGAAGATAGTGGTGGTCAGCACGAAGGAGAGAAAAATGTGAGTTGCAGTGGGTAAGCAGGCAACGCCCATGTAACCTCACGTAGAGCTGTGCTGTTCAACACACTAGCCACTAATCACACCTTGCTATTAAAATGTAAATTTAAACAACTTAAAATAAAATACAATTTAAAAATCAGCTCTTCAGTTGCACTAGTCACATTTCAGGTGATTAACAGCCCCCATGTGGCTAGTGGCTATCCTATTAAGCAGTGTAAATACAGAACATTTCCATCATCATAAAATGTTCTATTGGACAGTGTTGAAGAAGAATGTGTCCCAAAGCCTCACCTGTACAGTGATACAGAGAGATAGATAGAGATCTATTTATCTGACTTTGAAATAGAATCATCTACCTAATTGGATGCCACTAGACATTTCAATTATAAAACTAACCCCCTTGCTCTGATTCCACAATTTCTGGCAGTCTTTTGATTATAATTTAGCTTCTCACTTGGTATGTCTACAGGGAGAGAATGTACTTCTCAGAGGACATGAATGTCCAGGCCCCTGGGCACGGATAGGTCTCATTACAAAGATAAAAAATCGAATACCCACTATGCGCTAGATGTGGTGGATACAGCAGTGACTAAGTCAATATAGATTGGTTTGACCATTGGTTAGGTTGTATCTGACCATTCTGACACTACAGAGCTAGCCACCACACTCTGGACCAAGGCAAATTCACTAAGGTAGTGGCTCTCAAACATTGCTAGCATGAGTTCTTTGGGGAGCTTACTAAAATGCAAGTGTGCACGCCCCACCCTTAGAAACTGATTCATTAGCTTTAGGGTAGGGCTTGACCCACTGAGTTATTTACAAGCTCCCCAGGGAACTCTGGTAAGTTTGCAGCAGCCGCTGTTGGGGCTCTGCCTGTATCCCCTCAAATCCTTTAGCAGTTTTGTGCACATTGGCCCTCAGTGCTTTCACTCCAACGGTTAGCACCGGTGTCTGTTTGTGGGTGGGCTTCTCTCAGGTTGTTGGAACCCTCTTTGCTTGGCGCTTGAGTGAGAAGTGTCTGCAAATTTATATTCCCTCATGTGTGCTAGAATATAAATTCTCTAGGTACATTGCCCCCTGACTGGGACAACCCTAAAGTTTAACCCACAGTGTCTCTAGAATGGCCCTGTGGAATTGACCCTCCACAGGACTTTGCTTATCACCCTTCTCTTCCTGGTTCTACTTCCTCACTTCCCTACCTATCTCCAGTTTTTCCTGGGTATATTTCCTAATATATCAATTTCACATAAATCCTTGTCTGGTAACTACTTCTGAGGAACCCAACCTAAGTCAGGCACCAATATTTGAGAGCCACTGAATGAATAAGAAGCCACCCACTGAAGCCTTATGGAAGAGAGCCATCCCTATGGATGGCCATTACCCTAGCCTTGGTTCCATAACTTCCCATTTAGAATTTCTATAACGACAATAATAGTTGTTTGTCACATCACTGCAAACTCCTTGAGAGAGACCACATTATACATCCCCCCTATGTCTTAATAGTTTGTATAGACCAAGGTGGCTGCCACTCTGAGGGACTCCCCTACGGATCACTCAGGCGGTAACAGGGGACTTGTCTCTTGCTGCTGCTTGTGACGTACATGTGCCAGAGGAAATCTGGGGCAGGCCCAGGATGCATCCTTAAACCTTCAATTGACTGGGCTGAGTTTAAAATTAGCCTTTAATAACATTGGAAGATTACAATTCTTTTCCATGTGAGTGCTGCCAAATTCCAGTTCCAATTGTTTGGAAGCATTTTCTCTGCAGAGGAAATGTGTGAACACAGCAGATACCTCAGAATTAGATAAACTCAAAGTGACATCAAGCCTCTCTTGCGTGTACCTTTGAAAAGAGCTGAGGAAAACTACAGCAGATTCACAAAGCATCTTCACTAGGATATCCTTCACTACAATGATGGGAGGGAAAAAATAAAAAAGATCAGAAAGTGAGAAAATAATCATGGTTGTACATAAAGATATAGGAACAAGGATGACCCCTGCAAGACTTTTATAAGAGCAAAACATTGGCAATGACCTATATATCCAGCAGTTTAGGATATGTTAAACAAATTATGTTATATCCGTGTGATGGAATATTATTCCCAACCTAAAAAGAATGTTGTGGGGCCAGCCCGGTGGTGTAGCAGTTAAGTTTGTGCACTCCACTTCAGCAGCCCAAGGTTCACGGGTTTGGATCCTGGGTGTGGACCTACACACTGCTTGTCAAGCCATAGTGTGGTGGCATCCCACATACAAATAGAGGAAGATTGGCATAGATGTTAGCTCAGCAACAATCTTCCTCAGGCAAAAAGAGGAAGATTGGCAACAGATCTTAGGTCAGGACCAATCTTCCTCACCAAAAAAACAAAAACAAAAAAGAATTTTTGCCAAAGAATATTTAAAGAAATGGACAAAAGTTCGTGATCTAAGATGGATGGAAAAGTGGGTAAGGCAGATAATATTAGTTATCCCCAACATCCATTCTCTCCTTCTACACTAACTGAAGCCCCAATTTTTACCTACTTGACTGCCCCAAATAAAGACTACATTTTTCAGCTCCCATTTTTACATCTAGGAGTGACAAGGTGAGTAGGTTCTGGCCAATGGGATGTATGCAGAAATGGTGTGTGTAATTTCTGGGAAAATCCTTGAAGAAAGGAGGTGGAAGCCTGCCCTGTTCCTTCTCTTTCATCCTTCTTGCTTTCTGGATGTGAATGTAATGCCTTAAGCAGTTCTCTTGGGCTATGATCCTGGCAATAAAGGCCACAAACAGCAAAAAAATAACAGAGAAACAGACAAGGTCCTTACACCGTGGTGCACCCCACCAGCTCTGTCTGCCGACCTCAGGACTTATTTGCGTAACAGAACACACAGTTTTATCCTGTTTAAATCACTGCTATTTTTATTTCTGTTAGTCGCACCCAAATGTAACCGTAGCTCATACAAGTTACCTATCTGTATATTCCTGCACTGTCCAGCAAACAGCCAGCAGCTACATGTGGCTATGAAAATTATAACGAATTAAAATTTAATTAAATTTAAAATTCAGTTCCTCAGTTACACCAGCCACATTTCAGTACTCAACAGCCATATTTGGCTAGTGGCTGCCTTACCGGACAGCACAGATAGAGAATGCTTCCATCATCACAAAAAGTTCTGCTGGACAACACTGACACACACAATGATGTACCATTTTTTAAAAACTGTGTATGTGTTTGTGTGTACATGAGCATAGAGAGAGAGAGACGAGACTAGAAGACAAGAGAAATAAATGTTGAGAATGGTTTTATCTGAAAGATAGGATTACAGATGATTTTATTTTCTTCTTTGTGTTCATCAACATTATTAAAATATTTATAATTAACACTTTTTTTCACATTTCAATGAATTATGATTGAGTTATGCTAAAAACTTCAGCAATTGTAATTATTCAATGATTTTTAGTAAATTTATAAAGGTTTGCAACCATCATCAAGATTTAGTTTTAGAACTTTTCCATGATTGCCAAAGTTCCCTTATCTAATTACACTCAGTCTTGCTCTTGTCCCAGCCCTAAACAACTATTTATATTTTACAATAAGAATAGTAATTTTTAAAACATACCAGTCTCATCAAGATTCCTTTGTTCGGCACGAGTAGAAATTTGATCCCATATTTCATTCTGGAGTTTTTTCTGAAAGATCCTACTATAACGTTCCAAGTCTGCATAGGACTTCAGCGTGGAAACCCTCTGTCTCGAAGGGTAAGACACTATTTCTTCTAACTGCGTATTGTTAGCCCCTTGGATGCTCATGGCAAACACAATTACATCCTCCCGCAGAAGTTTCTGTGCCGCCTCACGCACCTCGTCATCTGATGGCCTGTTAGTGACCAGAACTGCGATCTGAGGCACCCCCTGTGCCCTTCTACTGCCACTTGACTCTGAAAAGGCTTCTCTCCTCATCATGTCAATGGCAGCCCCAGCATTGGATTTCCCAGCCTGGAGAGAAAGCTTCTGGATTTGCTCCAGAAATTCAGACTGGGTTGTGCTTGATTTCAGAGAAGAAATAGTCTTAGCTCTGTTGCTGTAACTCATAAGTCCAATCCGCATGCAATTGTCCTTCACATCCAGGGAGGTGGTAATGCTCTTCAGGAAGTTCTGTAAGTTCCTTAAGTTTTCTCTGGTTCCCAATGACTCGTCCACCATGAAAACGACATCAGCAAGGGAATCTTTCTGGCAGGCCACAGGGAAGGGAACTACGGAGACAGGAAAAGTATGAGGATTAGTACAAACCACTAACCCAGAGTGAGAAAGGCACTTTACCGATTGTCAAAAGACATTAGTAAAAACTGAGGTAGTCATGACAGATGTAGTTAGCATAGTTTTCTTTTAGTGAACAAAAGATAAAAATTCTGAATGAGACTTACAAGGGTCATTGACTTCAGAGGTTTTGCAATACTGTTCCTGCTATCTGAAGAATGCTTCTTACCAATTTTCTTACCACAACCCACCACCATGATCTTCATGACCACCAGCACCAGCAGTATGACTACCACCACCACCTCCACCTCCACTACTACCACCAACAAAAACCACCAACCACTACCACCTCTACCACCAGCACCTCCACCTCCACGACCACCACCAACTAGAGCCACCAACCACCACTACCACCTCCACCTCCACTACCACCACCACCGAAAGCCACCAACCACCACCACCTCCACCTCCACTACCACCACCAACGAAAGCCACCAACCACCACCACCAACTCCACCACCTCCAGGTCCAGCATCACCACCACTCTCAAGTGCTGGGCTGCTGGGATCAGTTAGCACAAATATTTCTGACCTCAGGGAGCACACATTCTATGGGGAGGATAGATAACTAGATTATATTACTTCAGCCAGTAATAAATGCTAGCAAGGAAATAAAACAGGTGACTCAATTGAGTTACCGTGCTGGAGATGTGGGGTGGTACTACCCTAGCTGAGACATAAAGAAGGAAGGTTTACCCAAGAAGATCACATTTGGGTTGAGACATGAATGAAGAGAAGGACTCAGCCACATCTTGTTCTTAAGGAAGAGGAATTCTGGCAGAAAGAACAGCAGCAGGTAGGAACAAACAAGAAGCTCAGAGTGGCTAGAGCCAGTGAGTGAGGAGAACGATGATGGACGAAGACAAAGGGAGGTGAGGCTCAAATCATATAGGCGTCATATGGTCTTATTTAAATCTTAAGTATCACCCCAGTTGCTGAGGGGAAATAATGAATTCAGGGATATCAATTAAGAAATAATTACCCTAGTCCAGGAAAAAAATAAGGGTTCTTGGACAAGAACAACAGCAGATAAGATGGAACAACAGGGTAGTTCTGATACATGAATTAGAGATAGAACAGAGAGAACTTGATAATAAATTGGATGCGAGTGTTGACAGGCAAAGAGGGAGTGTTGAAAACGCCTAGGTTTTTGGCCTGAACAACTGAGTGGATGTTGGTGATGTCTTTTACCAAGATAGGGAAGAATAAGTTGCACGGGGGATTCAAGAGTTCCATTTCAGACATGCTAAGCTGGGGACACTACTGGAGATGCCAGGGAGGCAGTTGGTTACATGAATCTGGAATCCAGGTGAGAGTACATTATATACACACAAAACACCTACTCCTGGCACAGGTGGAGGGACCACAGCTGTGGAAAGGGTAGCCAAGAGATAAGCTCAGTCTTGCCAAGAACTACCCATAAGGGTGAGCTCAGAAGTCATAAGACATGTCTTACTTATCTCTATCCCTACAGTACCTAGTGCCTGGTGGGAGCTCAGGAATATCTGTGAAATTAAAAATAATTCTCCTAAATCTGCCAAAGTGCTCTGAACTCCACGCAATTGGCTAAAACAAACTCCCAGCATGACCTGCTCAGGTTAGTAGTTATTTGCAAATAACTATTACTATTAATAATAGTAAACTGTGCGCCAAATGCCATACAAGCCATCTCACCCATATTATAAGGTAAGCACTACATCTTCACTTTATAGGTCAGGAAATTGAAGCTCAGAGGTTAAATAACTTACTCAAGGCCCTCGGCAGCCAAGCCAGGCTTTGAATCCAGACCTTCTTGACTCCAAAGCCCTTACTCTTAACCTCTAAAGGCAAGGACAGAGTTCTGTCAAGCAAGTCCTTGCCGTACTCTACTGCCGTGAGATAAGCGGAAGAGTGAGAGAAGCAGCCTCAGCACACAGAGCCCTCTAAGAAGGTGGGAAAGCCCCATTGTCCTGGAGAGCTCAGGCTAAGTGGCCACCAACAGGGGTGGAGGATCTCCAAGGTCCTCAGGGAGGAGGGTCACAGAAGGGTTTCTTCTCGTGGAGAAGAAGCACATATGCCATAAGAACTTGCTACTTTTGGGGGCTGGCCCAGTGGTGCAACGGTTAAGCTTGCACATTCCGCTTTGACAGCCTTGGGTTCACCAGTTAGGTTCCCAGGTGCGGACATGGCACCACTTGTCAAGCCATGCTGTGGCAGGCGTCCCACATATAAAGTGGAGGAAGATTGGCATGGATGTTAGTTCAGGGCCAGTCTTCTTCAGCAAAAACAGAAGGATTGGTGGCAGATGTTAGCTCAGGGTTAATCTTCCTCAAAAAAAAAAAAAAAAAACAAACAGAACTTGCTATTTTCCCTAAGGCAGGAGAAGTGAGGAATGAGGAGAGTGGAGGGAAAGGGACTCCCTGGAGCCTCAGGGGAAACACTAACTGTGGCAGAGCCTTCTAGATACTCGCCAAAACCCATTTCCTCTCCTTGGGCATAGAGCTAGCCCTGATTTCCAGCCTCACTTGCAGTTAGGTGTCACCGTGAGACTAAGATCTGGCCAATAAAATGTGAGCAGAAGTAGTGTGTGTCTCTTCCAAGTTTAGCCCATAAAACCCTCCCAAGAGTGATCTTCCATCTTTTTTCCCTTCCACCAACTGTACAGCAATTCCCAGGGCACTGTGGAAGTCATATCTAAAGATGGAAGAGCCACTACCAGTCTAGGTACCTGAACAGAGGAAAGACAGCTGGTCACTCTGAGCTCTGCCCCTACAATGTTATAAGAGAAATAAATAAACTTCTAATTATTCAGGAATTCTATTTGTTATTAAAGCCTACCCTAGTGTGCCTTAAAAACCAGCCCATAGCTATAGCCATGGAATTGGTGAAGGATGGTAGAGCAGGATGGAAGTTTCAAGTTCATCCTAACTCCCATATCTTACAAATGAGGATGCTGATGCAAGGCTTAGAGAGATGACATCACTTTCCCAAGTTCACACAGCCAGCTAGTAGCCTTGTCTGGATCTTCCGACCTGTGTCCAGGTCACTTTGTAGCACACCAGTGGCTTCCTTGAGTATTAGAACTAGATAGCACCTGCTCAGAATGGCCCATCAACACCAAGTGAGCACAGTGCAGCTGGGAAAATTCATCATGCTGGGGACTCTTTCTACCGTACTCTGGAGAGAATGGCTTGAGTCTCTCATCAGCACAGGGCACTCACTGAGCACCTCCCTCAAGCTGGGTACTGATCTGTTTTGCCAGCTCATCAACCCTGAATGTGTAGCTTCCTGTCTCATTTTATCCATTCTTCACCATTGCTTTCTAGGATTACATCCCAAGTAAACTACTTGTACTCAAGGGTCTTCTGTTTTGGTGTCTTCATGGAGAACTCTCTAAGACACAAAGAAAGCATTTTTCAAGGGAGAAGTTGTGAGTCACACGGGCATAAGTAGTCTTCCTTTTGGCCTAAGGCATCAAGAATGAAAGTTGATGAGAAGGAGGTCTTCTGTATGAAATACAGGGATTTCCCAGGGGCTGGAGTGAAGACACTTGTGGCACCTGGCAGTTATGGTGGGTGGCAGCTTAGGGATAATAGAAAATGGCTTTCTGGACTGAGAATCACCATTGCCCCAAAGGCAATTAGCTGCAGTGACTAGGGTAAGGTGCTGCTCTCAAGCAGCTCTGCACACAACAGACATCAACATGGATGATGGAGCCTTAGAGGAAGGGTCTGTGCTGTCACATGAGACACCCTTAGTGGTTCTCAGAGAATAAGTTGGGGAGAATTTTACATCAAGGGATGTGATAGCTGAGGTCTTGAATTGTACAAGTGAGGGTACTGAGTCAGTTCAATTTGAGCTGCTTTTAATCGAGCTCATTCACTCCCACAGGCTCGTCAGAAGTATCTCCAACATTTCTTCAATTCAAAAATCCAGTCTACTGTGAGATATACCGTGATTTAATGGTAGCTCTTCAGGAATTTCTTTTAAAAAGGCACAACTGAAAGACATATCTTAATATAAAAATTGTGAAAAAATCTATGTCTTGGAGGTGAAAAACATAAGCACAAAATTACTACATGGCTTGGAGGGGGAAAGAGTGAAACTTCTGGCTTTGGCAGATCCTGACACTCATTAGAGAGATTTTGCCTCTAAGAGAAAAAAAATAATGCAAAAGAGGAGGAGCCGACACAGCATATGAAGGGCTCCAGACCGCAACCTCCTGCATTGCATGGTTGTACAGCTGAGGGCGTCCTCTCTCTGCCTGGCCTCACTGTAGGGTTGTTGTTCCCATTTAGTGTCACCATACATTAATTGATAGGCTTTTATTGAATATTTACTGTCCTTACACTGTGCCAGGACCACAAGAGAAAGAGGACAAGGATCTTATTTCTTTATCTGTAAGAGTTTCATATATTCACTTACTAAGAAATAGAACATAGCTCATTGAGTTCATTGTTAGGCACTGTGTAGAGTCAAAGAACACAGAGATAAACGTAAGTTGCCAGTTCTGCCCTTACGGTGCTACCAGTTCCTTGGTGGGCTGAGAGGTGGGGACCAACACAGCAATGGGTAATTATACAGTATGGGAAGTGCTGCTGTCATCAAGTGTATGCACAGAACTGTGAGACACAAAAAGAAATTTGAAAGGAAAGCCTTCCAGGAGGATATGACTGTAGGGTTGGGATTTAAATGACGACAGGAGTTATTCAAGGTGTAAGAAGGCTAAGGAGTGTGAAAAGATTTCTGTCAGAGAAATTGGCCCAGGCAAACACAGAAGTGAATAAGAGTAGAGTATGATGTGTACCAATTTCCAACACTTCAGCATGTCTAATCAGGAAAACCAGAATGGGAGTTGCAAGAGATGAGGGTGGACAGATGCAGATGTGATTGCATGGGGATTGGGTACCTCTTCAACCAAGGGCTTCCTTACCTTCTATATCAGTGTCATCTTCTCCGTCCTTGTACTGAGCCGCATCCTTGATGATCTGCGTCATGTTTTGGGAAAACGTGCTGAGGTCTCTGACCGTCCGAAGGTTGAAATGAAACTGAGCCGTGGCCATGGCCTTCAGGTTCTCCTCAGAAGCTTTCTGCACCCCCACGGAGATGATCCTCACCCCGTCTCTCCGCAGGGCCTTGGAAGCCTCTTCCACGTCATCCTCGGACTTAGCTGAAGCCAGGACCACCAAAATCGGGGGGAACTCTTTTTTGTCTCTACCGTTTGCACGTCCAGAGAAATAGGTTCTGTGAGCCTCCTGGAGGGCATTTCCTATCCGCAGGGAGCCACCAATGAAGTTGAAGTTCTTCTTGAGGTGGTTCAGCATGGGGTTCCTGCTCTTGAAGGTGCCCAGCTGGAATTCACTGTGGAACGTGTCGCTGTACTGAGCCAGGGCCACGCGGTATTTGTTGGCCTCTATGGGGAGACTGCTGATCAATTTGGTGATGAATGTCTTCACGAAAGGGAAGGACTTAGTCCCCAGGTGATCAGAGCTGTCCAGCAGGAACACCAAATCTGCATACTGAGGACCTGGCTCTGTCAAAATAAAATGACAACAAACCAAAACAAGGAGATTGTTCAGCCTTTACATTTTAGCCCACAGTACTCATTTGAAACTATGTGCTGGTGTTAAGGTAACTCAGAATCCCAAGGAAAGTGTCTTCCGGAGGTCGAACAGAAGAAACCGGAGTTGTTTTTGCTAAAGTCAAACGAGGACTTTTGTTAAGTTAACAGATTTTTCTTTCTCAGCTCTATACCAGAGGCAATCGATATTTTTTTTCTTTTTGGTTGCGGAACTGCAAACTCTGATATTGTACTAAAGAATAAATAAAATGATACCAGAAAGTCCCAAAGTGGTCTGTGGATTGATAGCAATTTTTAAAACAGTATCAAGCAAGCGGCTGTCTTAGGTAGAAGAGCTTAGAAGCAGATCTGAGACAGGGGTTTAGGGAATGGGCTTGGTGGAGGGAAGCAGGAGAGGGAAAAAGCAGGATGTCTAACCTTGGCCTGATTCGAGGGGACTCTGGAGCATCAATCACACCAGAGTGTCCCTCCTTGAGGCAAGAGGGCCAGGTTTTTGTGCTCCCCTATCCGTCAGTCATTGGCTGCAGACCATCCCCAAGAACTGGAGGGAAGGAGCGGAGGGTCACAGGCATAACCTCCTGGGTAAAGTGGCTCTAGGACAGCTGAGAGCAATTCTCCTGAGAAAGTGGGATACAGCTGCGAGCGGTTGCAGACAATATTCACAACAGCTGGGGTGGGGGGGGTGCACCAGCCTGATAAAGAGGGTCTGGGCAAGGGGTGGCACCACCAGTGTTGACTTCCACTTCATCATCAGCCACCTCCACTCTCGAAATTAGTGATGTGACGGGAAATGTCTAACAACTGGCTCTCTTTCAAAGTAACTCAGCAATTCGTCAGGAAATCCTATGGTAGCACAGTGCTAAGTTAAAAAGATTTCTTTGACCTATGTTTTTAGTCATTACAAGAGAGTAGAAAAACCTAGTTTTCATATTCCCTTTATATATACACATATACCCCTTCCCTATTTGATGTTGGTAAAAGAAAAGGAAGGCAATGGTTTAGCCACAAAAATACATAGAATTTATTTTCTATGTGGGGTTCCTTTTTTTCCCTTTTCTTCCATGTATTAAGGCCAAGATACAAAATGACCTATAAAACAAATGGGTTGACTCTATTCATAGAGACAAGGAACATTGGGACTTAAGCAAATCAATGAATAATTAAAGTTCTTCTAGCCAGGTGCAGCATAATTCATGACTTTTGCCCAGGGGTTTCTGTCATCTTTGATAGATGAAGTTTGCTTGATATTGTATACCTCCAACTACAACTAAAAGCTGTCTACTTTGATTTTTCAATAAACTAATAAATTCTTTATTTCTCTTTATTGAAATAAAGGTTTGTTGAGACATGAAAATACTTATTTTTCTAAATAAGAGTAACATAAAACATACTGATACCTGGACTCTGATCTGCCAATGTTTCAGTCCAAAGGATCAGGACAAATAAAATTACGATCTTCATTTTGTTAGTGAAGGTTTCTTGCTTTTATCTGTAAAAAAAAAAATGTTATTTACAATATGAAAAATCTCATTGTATAACAAGAAATAACTACTGGGAAAGTTGGGTTAGGGCATAATACACTGGAAACAAGTATTTGTCAAGCAACGTCAGGTGTGTTTAAAACATTCATCAAGCATTTGGAGTATTTGTTGAAAATAGATAATGCTAATGTTTGCCGTGCACTTTCCATGGCTCAGATACTTTTCTCAGTGCTTTCTAAGTATCATCTAATTTAATCCTCACAACAGTCTTACAGGGAGGTGCAATTACTATAGCTATGTGACAGATAAGGAAACCGGCACAGTGTGGCTTGGTAAGTGATGGATCCAGGATCCCAACCCAGACAAGGGGACTACAGAGCCAAAGGTCTTAACCACTGTGCTATGTGCCTTATACAAACTCTGTGTCCTCACGAAATTTATGCAGTCACTCTTCTTTACCCTCTATTGTTATGCCGACAATTACTATTGTATATGTTCATGACTTGGCCGCAAAAAGCCAAGAGCTACCAATATTTCTTTCATCATTCAACCCTTGTGAAAACTGTTCTCTCATTTACAGTTATACTCAGTTTTACAAATTACTTTAACTTCAGCATTTCTGTCTACGAACTCACAATCAATCAGAAATCTTCATGGGAAATTATAGTCTTACAGAAATTCCACCAAATCAGAGTTGTTCTTTATAAAAAGGGAAATAGATCAAATGACCAATCCTCAAAAACAGAAATGCCTTAAATGAGATACCAAAGGCATAAGGGCTGATTTTCATCCTAGAGTTGATTTTTCCAGCCGTTCTTCTGAAATTGCTGATCACGCAGGAAGACTGAGAGAGTCACTGGAAGCTGGATTTGGAAGAGATGCTATAGATCATTTAGACTAAACCCTTATTCTGCTAAGAGGAAAGTGAGGCTCCCTGGTGGTGGCTGAATCATGTCAACAATGACTTTCAAATCTATACTAATCACTATAATAAATCATATATTTTACTTATTCATTAATTTTATTACTGAGTATAATTCACATACTATAAAATTTACCCTTTTAAAGTGTACAATTCAATGTGTTTTAGTATATTCACAGGATTTGTATCCATTATGACTAATTCCAGAAAATTTTCATGACCCCAAAAAGAAAGCTCATACCCATTCGCAGTTACTCCCAATTCTCCCCTTCCCACAAGTCCTGGCATCCACTGATCTTTCTTCTCTGTGGATTTGCCAACTCTGGATATTACTATAAATAGAATCATATAATATGTGGCCTGCTGTGTTTGGATTCTTTCATTTAACATAACATTTTCAAAGTTTATCCGTGTTGTAACATCATTCAGTACTTCACTCCTTTTTATGGCTGAGTAATATGCTATTGTATGCATATACCACATTTTAAAAAAATCTATTCATCAGTTGATGGACATTTGGGTTGTTTCTACTTTTGGGCTATTATGAATAATGCTGCTATGAGCATTCATGTATAAGTTTTTGTGTATATATAAACGTTTTCATTTCTCTTAGGTAGATACCTAGGAGTAGAATTTTTGGTCTTATGGTAACTTTATGTTTAACATTTTGAGAAACTGCCAAATTGTTTTCCAAAGTGACTGCATCATTTTACATTCCCACCAGCAATGTGTAAAAGTTCCAATTTCTCCACATTCTCACCAATACTTGTTATTGTCTTGTCTTTTTTTGTTATAGCCATTCCAGTGGGTACAAATGGTATCTCATTGTGGTCTTGGTTTGCATTTCCCTAATGATGAATGATGTTACACATCTTTTCATGTATTTATTAGTCATTTGGATATCTTATTTGGCAAAGTTGAATACTTTGCCCATTTTTAACTGGGTTATTTGTCTTTTTATTGTTGGGGTTTTTTTTATGTATTCCGGACACTAGACACTTATCAGATATATATGTTTTGCAAATATACTCCTCCCACCCTGTGGGTCATATTTTCACTTTTTTAATGGTGTCTTCGAGGCACAAATGATTATAAATTTGATGAAGTCCAATTTATGTATCTTTTTCTTTTATTGCTAATGCTTTTGATGTCATAGCTAATCAGCATTACCTACTCTACAGGCATGAGGATTTACTCTAATGTTTTCTTCTAAGAATTATAACTGGAAATGTATGCCCTTTGGCCATCCACACATTCCCCTCAACCCCTGCCCCTGGACAGCACCAGTCTACTCTCTGTTTCTATGAGTTCATTTATTTCAGATTCCAAATATAAATGAGATCATGCAGTATTTGCTTTCTCTGTCTGACTTATTTCACTTAGCATAATACCCTTGAGGTTCATCCATGTTGTTGTAAATGGCAGGATTGCCTTCTTTTCATGACTGAATAATATTCCTGTGTGTGTGTGTGTGTGTGTGTGTGTGTGTGTCACATTTTCTTTATTCATTCATCTATCCGTGGACACTTAGGTTGCTTCCATGTCTTGGATATTGTGAATAATGCTGCAATGAACATGGAGATACAGATATCTCTTTGAGACAGTGATTTCATTTCCTTCAGATATATTCCCAGAAGTGAAATTGCTGGATCATATGGTAGTTCTATTTTTAATTTTTGGAGAAACCTCCATACTGTTTTCTGTAGTGGCTGTACCAATTTACATTTCCACCAACAGAATACAAGGGTTCCCTTTTCTCCACATCCTTGCCAGAATTTATCTCTTGTCTTCTTATGGCTAGATAATAGCCATTCCAACAGGTGTGAGTGATATCTCACTGTGGTTTTGACTTGCATTTCCCTGATGATTAGTGATGTTGAGCACCTATTCACATACCTGTTGGCCATTTGTATATCTTCTTCGGAAAAATGTCTATTCAGGTCCTTTGCCCATTTTTTTAAACTGGATTATTCGTGGAGTTTTTTTGCTCATGGGTTCTATGAGTACCTTGTATATTTTGGATATTAACCCTTATCAGATATATGGTTTGCAAATATTTTCTCCCATTCTGTAGGCTGCCTTTTCATTTTGTTGCTCTGCAAAAGTTGTTTAGTTTGATGTAGTCCCACTTGTTTATTTTTGCTCTTGTTGCCTGAGCTTTTGGCATCATATACGCAAGTCATTGCCAAGACACATGTCAAGGAGCTTTTTCCTATGTTATCCTCTAGGAGTTTTATGGCTTCAGGTCTTAACATTTTTAAGAGTTTAACCCATTTCGAGTTAATTTTTGTAAGTGGTGTATGACAGGGGTCCAGTTTCATTCTTTTGCATGTGGCTGTCCAATTTTCCCAACACTATATTGAGGAGACTGTCCTTTCCCCATTGTGTATTCTTCGCTCCTTTGTCATAAATTAATTGATGATAAATATCTGGGTTCTCTATTCTGTTCTATTGGTCCACGTATCTGTTGTTATGCCAGTACCATACTGTTTTGATTATTATAGCTTTGTAATATAGTTTGAAATCAGGAAGTGTGATGCCTCCAGCTTTGTTCCTCTTTCTCAAGATTACTTTGGCTACTCAGGGTCTTTTGTGGTTCCATACAAATTTTAGGATTTTTTTTCTAGTTCTATGAAAAATGCCATTGGACTCTTAATAGAGATTGCATTAAATCTATAGACGGCTTTGGGTAGTATGAACATTTTAACAATATTTACACTTCCAATCCATGAACATGGGATATTTTACCATTTATTTGCGTCTTCTTCAGTTTCTCTCATCAATGCCAACTTCGATGGTTTTCAGTGTATAAGTCTTTCACCTCCTTGATTAAGTTTATTCCTAAGTACTTTATTGTTTTTGATGCTATTTAAATGGAACTGTTTTCTTTGTTTCTTTCCCCAATAGTATGTCATTAGTGTATAGAAAGGCACTGATTTTTTTGTATTTTGATTTTATATACTGCATCTTTACTGAATTTATTAGTTCTAACAGTTTTTTGATGGAGTCTTTAGGATTACCTATATACAAGCTCGTGTCATCTGCAAACAGCGGTGATTTGATTTCCCCCTTTCCAATTTGGATGTCTATGCTTCTTTTTCCTGCCTAATTTCTCTGGCAGTAGGACTTCCAGTACTATGTTGAAAAGGATGGTAATAGTGGGCACCCTTGGTCTTGTTCCTGATCTTAGAGGAGAAGCTTTCAACCTTTCACTGTTGAATATGATGTTAGCTGTGGACTTGTCATATATGGCCTTTGTTATGTTGAGGTACATTCTTTCTATACCCAATTTGTTGAGAGTTTTTACCAATAAAAGATGTCGAATTTTGTCAAATGCCTTTTCTGCATCTATTAAGACAGTATGATTTTTATCTTTCATTCTATTAATGTGAGGTATCACATTTATAGATTTGCATATGTTGAATCTTCCTTGCATCCCACAAGTGAACCCCACTCGATCATAGCACATGATCCTTTTGAAGTGCTGTTGAATTTGATTTGCTACTATTTTGTTGAGAATTTTGCATATGTATTGATCAGGGATATTAGCTTACAGATTTCTTTTCTTGTAGTGTCCTTACCTGGCTTTGGTATCAGGGTAATGCCAGCCTCATAAAATAAGTCTGTGTTCCCTCCTCTTCAATTTTTTAGAAGAGTTTGAAAAGGATGGCATTACTTCTTTAAATGTTTGGTAGAATCCATCCATGAAGCCATCTGGTCCTGGGCTTTTCTGTGTTGGGAGGTTTTTGATTACTAATTCAATCGCCGTACTCATTATTGGTTTATTCAGATTTTCTTTCTTCATGATTGAGTTTTGGTAGGATTTTTTTTCTAGGAATTTATCCACTTCTTCTAGGTTATCCAATTTCTTGAGCATATAATTGTTCATAGTAGTTTCTTATGATTCTTTGTATTTCTGTGGTATTAGTTGTAATGTCTCCTCTTTTATTTATAATCTTATTTATTTCAGCCCACTTTTTTATTGGTGAGCTTAAAGGTTTGTCAGTTTTGTTTATCTTTTTAAAGATCTGATTCTTATTTTTGTTAATCTTTTCTATTGTTTTCCTATTCTTTATTTCATTTATTTCTGCTCTAATCACTATTATTTCCTTCCTTCTGCTAACTTTGGGCTAAGTTTGGTCTTCTTTTAGTAGTTCCTTGAAGTATAAAGTTAGGTTGTTTGAGATATTTCTTTTTTCTTAATACATGCATTTATAGCACTAAACTTTCCTCTTAGAACTGCTTTTGCAACATCCCTGAAGTTTTGGTGTATTGTGTTTTCATTTTTCTGGAGCCACTAGTGGGGCTCTGCAATCATAGCAAGGTCACAGGCTGTGTTCCCTGGCAGAGTAGTGACAATGGTTGGACTCTGTGATTAGGCAAGGCTGTGGGCTGGGCTCTGTAATTGCTCTTGGTCTGAAGGAGTCTCAGGCTGTGCTCCGCAACTGGATGATGCTGCTGGTTGGATTCCATGTTCAGAGAAGCTGTAGTCCAGGCTTCATGGTTGGACAGGGCCTCAGGCTGTGCTCCGCAATCGGGCAGGGCCACAGTTTGTGCCTCCAAGTTATGTGAAGCTGCAGGCTGGGCTTTGTGATCAGGTAGGCCACTGGCTGTGCTCTGTTGTTGGGCAATGTTGCTGCCCAGGCTCTCTAGTTGGGCAGGGCTTCACACTGTATCCTGCAGTTAAGTGGGGCTAGAGACTGCCCTGAGGTTGGGTGGGGTCACTGTCCAGACTTACTGGTAGTTTAGAGCTTCAGGCTGTGCTTCACAATTGGGCATGGTCACTGTTAGGGTTCCCTGCCTGGATGATGCCACAGGCTGTGTTCAGCAATTAAGCAGGGCTGTAAGCTGGGTTCCACTGCTGGGTGGTACCATAGGCTGGGCTCTGAGGCTTCCCAGGGTCATTGTTCAGGCTGCCTGGCTTGGTTCCTTAGCTGAGTAGGGCTGTAGGATGGGTTCTACAGCTGCCCAGTTTCTCTAGTCAGGCTTCTGGTCAGGTAAGGCTGAAGGGTATGCTCAGCAGTTGAAAGGGGCTACAAATTTTCTTCCTTGCCTGGGTGCAAGCCATAGAATGGTCTCCACGGCCAGTATGGCCCATTGGTTGGGGACTCAAATCAGACAGAACTGCCACTAAGCCAAATCTAAGCTGCCTGGCCAGACATGGCCACAGGCTCAGCTCTGTAGATGGGCAGAGCCACTGGCTGGGATCTCTGCCCAGGTGCTATGGCAAGCAGGACTATGGTCCAGCAAGTTCTGAGCACTGGTTCATGTAAGCCCTGCCCCTCGTCTCCGTATCTATCTGATCCCCAGTGGTTGAGCCCTGCAGATTCTCGCAGTGATCCTTGTGAGGCAAGTCCCAAGTAGAGCTCCTGGGAAGTGTCCTGCAACTCTGGGGGAGCTGGATATCCTCTTTGGGCTCTCTCTTCCCACTAGAGAAACTATAGACCCTGGGGCAGGGGGGGTGGCCCAGACGGCACTGTGTCAGCCTGGGGGAGGGGGAATGTGATCAAAGTGAAACTGTTCCTGTTACCCTCCTAATGTGGTCCTTCTCAATCTCTGTGCTCTAGGGGTTGCTCAGCCTCACCTCTGGGTTCTAGATTTTTGCAGTGATGTCTTGCCTATTGATAGGTGCTAGTGGGTCTTCTTGTGAGTGGGACTGAAGTTGGGAACAACTTATGTCCCCATCTTGATGATGCTACATCCAGGGCTCGTGGACCATGGCCAAGAGGGGCTGGGGCTGGTTCACAAGCTACTTCAGGATCCAAAGGTGGACGTCACTCCCTCCAGGCCCCTTGGTGTATGGTGCTGGTGAGAGAACCAAAGCCAAAATGGGCTATAGCTGAGCTCTCAGGGTTACGGAGCTGTTTCCGGGTCTGTAGAAGAGACCACAGTCAGTGAGTCAACTACCTGGGTGCAAGCCCGCCTTCTCAAAATGGCTGTCTGAAGTCTTGAACTGCACCAGGGCTTCATAATCTCCTACCTGGATCCCAAAGTTCCCACAGAGACACTTTTGTTCCAAGACAGATGCCAAATTATTGTGGCAGGGTTTGGCAGTGGGGGCAGGGGTGGATACAAGTGAGGGATGTCTTATTTGGCTATCTTGCTGACATCTCTCACTTCACCTTATTATTTGTTTTTTCCATTACTTTGGCTTCCCTTAGTATAAGTTGTTTGATCTGTTTCTCTTTCACGTTACTTGTGCTCTTGAGATAAATCTAATTTTTTCTGTGTGTAACTCATTTTGCATTCTCTTGGCTATTTCATACTCTGTTCCTGAGGATAAGGTGAAAGCTTGTTTTCCTCCAGATGAGATGGGGATAGAAGAGGGCAGCCTCCCAGAGCAGAAAAATTCCAGTGCGGTAATTTAGACCCACCCCTCCCAAACTCCCCTCCCAACCCCATCTCTAATCTAAGTACTTCTACCTCAGGCCCTGGCAGCCAACCTTTATTAATTAGGAATTATCCATGGCTCTTGGTTCTTTGATGGCTCAACTTCCCTCTCTCTCCTTTTAGATTTGGCTGAGGAAGCCAGCATTCAGTACTAAAATGCCAACTTGTCCAAAACTAACAGGGGAAAAGTGAAGGAAACATTAGGTTATGGAGGTCCCAAGACAACAGAGTGGGGGTCCCAGCACTTCAGAGACGCTTGAATCACACCTCTAAGGCCCCTCTTACCTCTAAAAGTCTCTGATCCCTTGATGCTATGATGGAAGTTCCTGAAGCAGAGAATGGCATGAACAAGTGATATTTTGGGGAAGTTTACCAGCCATTTTGGAGGATACATACCCCAAACCAGACTTAGGACACAAAGAAACTCCAAGCTCAAATAGCTGCCAAGTGAACCAATTTGCCCATTGTCACACTTTCAAATGCTCAAACTCTCAGAGGCTGATTGGGAATCCAAAGCTAGCATCAGTGAGGGGAGGGTACCCCAAGCCCACTTCAGGGAGAATCAACAGCCAAACCACACATCTGGCGAGAAGGCTCCACACACTGAACACATCCTGTGCAGCAACTAGCTGGCCTCGTTCTTTCCTGTGGGGATGCTCAGCACATGTAGGCCAGCCACATAGAGATGGTTAACAGAACGCCCCAGCCATTCCCAGGAGATAATATGGGAGAGTAATAATGGAATAATGAATAGTCACCTCCCTTCTTTTGATTACATTCTTTTGGTCATAAATGTCTGTGAAGACAAATCTCACTTACTCTCAATGATAAACAGTACTTTTTATGGGGCAGCCTGTTTTGTAACGTAAGGCCTGGGGTGTAAAAGTAACTTGGTGAAGCAGGATAACAACGAAGCTTAAGTTCGTGAAATACAAAGGCACATCGGCAAAGCTTACAACCTTCTGACAGGTTCAGAGACTAAAAGAAAGCAGCAATTATTCAGTAAGGTATAATAATACATCCAAGGCACTGGTTTCAGTCTTGAGCCCACTGGATTGGAAATAAGTATGTAAACAGTCTCTTGGAGGTTTACACTGCTAAATTCTAAGTCAAACACAGTACAAACAGCATTCTAAAACCACCAAGCTAATTTTTCTCTTTCTCTCCTTTTGCAGTCAAAGGAGCATGAGGTCCTAAAAGACAGTAAGAAATAAAGGTAGGCCATCTCTCCTTCTGTGCTCCACCTTGTTTCCCTCCTCCCCACTGGCCACCCTCTACTCTCCTAGGTTAACCATCCCTAACTCAGGGTGTCTGCCCCACAAACAGGCCAAGACCAGGACATGGAGCTCCAGGAGAGCGAGGAGGACACAAGCTAGGACACGCAACCCCCAGCTGGTGAGGGCCTAAAACTGCACATGTGCCACCCACTCGTTTGCAGCTGAGGATCTGAGGTCCGGCGAGGTTATGTGGAACGTCCAAGGTCACACAGTTAGTCCACAGCCGAGCTGAGGCTTAAAGCCTAGGTCTCAGCCTCAGATGGCCCATTTCTGGGAGCATCTAGAAGGCACTCCGGGTTTTCCTGTCGGTAAGGACAGTGAGGCCAGATAATCACCCTGTCTTATTTTCCCGCTCTGGCTGACCACGTCGTGGGTGCCGTATGGCTCTGCTTCTCTTGGTTTTCATGCTTCTCTTATTTCTCCCATGGCACCGCTCCTCAGAGCAGAAGTGCTACCTCCTCCACGTCCCCAAATCTATCGACACACCCAGACCCCACTCTGGCTGCCCAGACTGCCAAGACCATCTTCTTCTTTGGCACTTAGCACATTTTGCCTGTTCCGTGGTTACTGAAATTCTTTTCTTAGTCCCCCACATTTTCTCCACACGCACACACACACACAAACACAGAAATGCCGACAAGGTTGTTGAAGGCAAGATTTGACTCTTCATCCTTCATGATTGAGTGTCCCACTTGCCTAGGTCAGTGCCTGCCCTATAGTGGGTTCTCAAGAAATAGTTGTTGAATTAATTACTTAGAAAGCGCTAGAAGCACCATCGATCCAGCCATTTCCACTCAACTGCCTAACAAACTTCACAAAGCAGCAATTCCAGGCATATCTAGAAGTAAAAGGCCATGTTTGGAGTATTCTGAGATTGATAAAGAATTGCTTTATGCATGGAAAGCAAACTTCACCAGTTTGAGCAACTATGTGGCTAAGCTATACCACCACATTGGACCATTCTAGGCAAGTCCAGGCAGCCTGCTCTGGCAGCAAAGGCCACAGAATGTGGACAGTCCTAGTTCCCCCTTTATAAAAAGCAGAGGCCTGAGGCCGGCCCCGTGACCAAGTGGTTAGGTTCGTGCCCTTTGCTTCAGCGGCCCAGGGTTTCACCAGTTCGGATCCTGGGCGCAGACATGGCACTACTCATCAAGCCATGCTGAGGCGGGGTCCCACATGCCACAACTAGAAGGACCCATAACTAAAATATACAACTATGTCCTGGGGGCATTTCGTGAGAAAAAGCAGGGGAAAAAAAAAAAAAAGCAGAGACCTTCCAAATCCCCTGGGGTCAGCCCAGGGAGGAAATAGATGGTGGGGGAGGGAAGAGATTTGGCATCAGTATTAGGACCAGTATGTCCTTCAACACAGGCCAGGCAAAGCAGCTAAGAAGTGAGGATCCACTTCTAGTTTAGCTAGAAATAGTTTCAGTTCAATGCCACAAACATTTACTGAGCTACCACAATGCACGATGCTTAGGGTAAGCAACACGGGGAAATGAAGATTAAGACCCAGTCCTTGCCTACAAAAAGAGCAGAATCTTTGCCAGGCAAAGTCCAGCTTATGATTTAGAACTGACTCAGCAACGTCTTCCCTCCTCTGCAGTCTCATTGGACTTTCTATCCTTTCTAAATATTTTTATATATATGCATACATGTATATGTGTATACATATGTAAACACATGCATGCATATCCAGGATAGATAGATAACTTACTCATTCAACAGATGTTTCTTGCGTGCCAACTATGTTCTCAGCACTGTTGTAGGCAGTTTCGATTCAGTAGCGGACAAAACAGGCAAGAATTTTCACTCTCACGAAGCTTTTGTGCTGGTTCCCCCTCTAGATTGTGAACTTTAAGGAGAGAAGGAAGTGAAGGAAGGTCTGAAGGCAAATACTCATAAAATAAAGCAAAATGAGATATCTCAAATGAGGGAATGAACAAAATACATGGAAACAGAGCAGAATTAAGGAAAGGCTTCAAGGAAGAGGTGGCACTTGGATTAGACGTGAAGGATGCCTGGAATACCAAAAGGCAAAGACGGTGGGGGGAAACAGTTCTGGCGTCTATAGCGCAGTGATGGCAAAGGCCCTGAAGAGCAGCAAGCAGCGGGTGTGTCCCGGAGGCTGCGAGCTCCTGCTTTGGCTGTGGTCCACGATGTGGAATGAGGAGGGATGAAAGACAAAGCTGGAAAGCAGGATTGGGATTACAAGATGGCAGAGGGCTTTAATGCTCTAAAGAGCATTTTAGGAGTGAGACTTCATTCTATTGGCAATTACGAGCTAAAGATGGTTCTTGGCTGAAGGAAGAGGGGCAAGGAGAAGCCCTGGGGATACCGTGAAAGGGATGCTGACTCTTTGTATAAGTTGGACCTTGGCTAGAGAGCCCCTTAATGCACTTTCCAATACCAAGGGGTTACACTATGCACAAAGGGCAAGAGGAGAGATCAAGGATCCAAGATAGAGAAGAGCCTCCAGCAAGGTGACACAACACATCAGTACAAGGAAACAGTTTCTCAAGTTTTTCTTATTTAGGGATTTCTGATTTTCCATTCTAAGGACATCTTCATCAGAGCAAATCAGATTAGGGCTGAGAGTAGGAATGCTTATGCCACTGTCTTCTAAAACCAAGACAAATAAGGCACATCAGAAACATGGGCTGCAGCTTAATTAACAAATCTACCAGCTGTCACTTGCCCGGTCATCCAACACTGCCACTTATAGAGAATTAATGGAACTGTTATAGGCTCTTGGACACCAAGAGTAAAATACAGAAAATATTCCCTCCAAGATCAAACAGTCTACCTGAGGGGCTGGGATAGTTACATGAAAAGATAAAATACAGGAAGCACAAAATGCTCAACCCTAAAGTGTAGTAAGGGTCAGAAACTTGTTGGTTTTGACTAAAATCTCACTGCAAACTCCATCATACAATAAGTATCTATGGAACATACTCCAGTGCCCGGCACACACTAGGTGCACAGTGAATACTCTTTGAAAGAATAAATGCACATGGCGTTTCAGAATAAATTATAAAGAAATGAGTTAGAATGAAGTTTAAAGAATAAGATGTAACACTTTTTCATGAAAAGATATCAAAAGGAAACATACAAAAACACTTGACATACTCTAATCACTTCTACAATTTTGATCAAGGGTAGTAGAAAGAAGACTGAGGAATCAGAATTCATAATTCAAATTGTGAGCTCCTTTCTGAGGCTTGGTTTCCTATTCTATAAAACAAGAGGGTTGGACTTCAGCTGTAAAATGGCCTCATTTTGTCAATTAGAACCCATTTCTTTTGGGAACATGGGCTCTGCCAAAGATATAAAATGAGTGGGTCCATCCCTGCATGGACCACTCAGACAAGGCAGTTGCCCTCCCTGCCAGAGCACTGGTGGAAACTACAATGGTGCATCTAGAAGTCTCCTCCAGCACAGTTCCCAAGCATCAGAGACTTTTATTTTTCAAGTATTCTTAATTGCATTTCAACCACCCGTCCATAAGCTTCTTACACACCGGATTTTTTTAACAAACATCCCTGGAGAGAAGAACGTCTTGCTATGTTTCTAATACTTTCTAATACTTCCATTTGCCAAAACTTCACAAGGCCTGTTATATCTACATACAAAAGAATGATTGCTATGGTCACGATGATTGACCCAAGGAGGAGCACTTGACCTAGACCATCAGCGTCAATAAGCGTTAGACTGTATATAGGCTATTGCTAGACATATTGGGAAGGAGAGGTTCTCTTGCTGAGGTGGGAGATAAGTCTGCAGCTTCAGGGGTCATCTTGCCACCGTGAAGGAGAACCCCAAGATCAAGAAAGACGTTTGTGATGACATCAACACCTTGATCAGCAGACAAATCCTGGGACTTTTTTACATATCTCAGCCAATAAGACCCATTTTGTGCTTGAGCTAGTTTGATAATTTATAAGCAAAGGAATCCTTAACAACATGCACTCGGTAACCTTTGAAGACGCTTGGATACCAGATCCACCAGGAAATCAAGATTGGGGCCTCCATGATGATTCCTTCTTGCTGTAACTTTGAAAAACCATACTCTCTAGAGAGCTCTCAAATTCCCAGTCTCTCTGGAGTTGACCAAACACCATGGTATCCACACTGTTTCTCCCTCTGCCCCAAACTTGAACAGTTCTTTTCTTATGCACAAATTCAAATGCCAACTACACTTCAAGACCTGCCTGGCCTGCCTCCTGACTACTGCAGCTGCATCCATCTTACATGTTCTCATCTGCCCCAAACACTGTCTATACCACTGTTTCTTAACAGCTCATGTGTATATTTTATTATCTGTATTGTTTATTTCTGTGTATATGTTTGGTTGACCCAACTTTAGCATAAGTTTTGAGAAAAGGGACCATGTTCTACTTCATTCTACTTCAGGGTTCTCCTAATACAATGCAAAGCAAGTAAACACTTGCTAAACTTAATTAAAAGGATACAGTAGGTTAGTGGGTAAGTGCGAAGTTGGGTGTGTAGAGTGTGATCCCAATTCTTAAAAGATATCAAATATATTTATGTCTAGGATGTACTGTTGAGGTTTTTAGTTAATTCTTAAATTAAAAATTATTTTTTCCTGAGTAAAGCAAACATAAAAATTGAGGGGAAAAAAATCCACAAATATGTGACGCAATTTCCCAGAACAGTACCAATTCATGACTGTTGTCCTAGTATAACAATTACCAGCACCTTCTCTCTTAAAGGTGTCCCAGGACGTCCAGTTTCCAATCTGGCTTGTTAGGAGCTTGGAAGTCATCACTGTCCTAACAAGTAAAAAGTCGAGCAAACTGAAAATCAACAACTTTTCTTACATCTATTCAAGATGTGAGGTCACAAGGCAAACCACTGCTCCCAAAATTGGAGAGACAGATGTGCGGAAACAGAGAATACAACTTACCACTACAGAAACCTATGTTTCTGTACCAGAAACCTGGGCTGGGGTAGAGGAGCCTGACCTGTAATTGACAAATTGCTAGAGGCTCTGTGTGGACAAATCTGAGAGTTAAAAACTCCAGGGGAGGGTCCAGGATCAGGGTGGTGCCCATACTTTTGTAAGTTTTACCTCCAGTAATTCTACCAAGTTCTCACAGTGAGGATCTGAGAAAAACACACCTGTGCTTCCAACAGGGGGAGGGGAAAAGTAACCATTTTGACATACTCCAGAGAGTTCTGTTCTTAAGAAGATCTGCCCTCAGGAGAAACTATTTTGCCAGAGCCTAATTAAACCGGGGGAAGGAAAATACCTAACTCCAGCCCCCTGTAGCCATCCTGTCCTGCCTAAGAGGGTAAAAAGCACATGAGAAGCACTTGTGAAATTTACAGCCCAGGAGCACAGGCTCTCTAAAAGACTGAGGCCTAATCATAGGACTATACTTCCCTTCCCTTCTTACCCTCACATCACTAAAAACTTATCTATTGCCGTTTCTTTTATCCATTATATCATATCCAGCTTTCAACAAAAAATTATAAGGCATGCTAACATACAAAAACCAGTTTGAAAAGACAGATCAAGCATCAGAATCAGACTCAGATAAAGCAGGGATGTTGGAATTATCAAATCTGGAAGTTAAAGTAACTATAATTAATATGCTAAGGGCTCTAATGGAAAAAGTAGATGATATGCAAGAACAGATGGGTAATGTAAACAGAGAGATGGAAATTCCAAGAAAAAATCACAGAGAAATGCAAGAGGTCAAAAACACTGTTACAGAAATGAAGAATGTCTTTAACGGGCTCGTTAGCAGACTGGACACAGCTGAAGAAAGAATCTCTGAGCTTGAGGACATGTAGATATGAAACTACAAAAACTGAGAAGGAAAGGAAAGAAAAGACTGAAAAATTGCAACAGAAGAATATGCAGGAACTGTGGGACAACTACAAAGAGTGTAACATACTCATAATGGGAATACCAGAAGAAGAAGAAAGAGAGAAAGGAACAGAAGAAATATTTGAAATAATAATGACTGAAAATTTCCCCCAAATTAATGTCAGACACCAAACACATATCCAGGAAGCTCAGAGAACAGCAAGCAGGATAAGTGCCCAACCCACCACTCCCCAAAAAAACTATACCTAGGCTTATCATATTCAAAATTCAGAAAATCAAAGATAAAGAAAAAATCTTGAAAGAAGTCAGAGGGGGGAAAACACCTTATCTATAGAGGAGCAAAGATAAGAATTAGATTTGACTTCTCCTCAGCAACTATGCATGCAAGAAGAGAGAGGCGTGGAATATTTGCAGTTTTCAGAGAAAAAAACACCAACCTGAAATTCTGCATTCTGTGAAATTATCCTTCAAGACTGAAGAAAGAATAAAGACTTTCTCAGAAAAACAAAAATGGAGAGAATGTGTCACCATGAGACCTGCCTTGCAAGAAATGTTAAAAGAAGTTCTTTAGAGAGAAGGAAGATAACATAGGTTAGAAACTTGGTTAGAATCTATACAAAGATTCAAATTTTAATGGTGCCCAGGATTTGTTTTAATCAGATATAGTAAGATGCACACACACAAAAATGATCAACATGAAGAAAAAGTTCTTATTTTACTCACAGTTCCCTAGAAACAGGAGGCATGCATGCCATGCAGGGCCACACAGAGAAGAACCGGGGCAAGATGAGCAAGCAGAGAGAGAGGAACTGTGGGTGGAGCCTTTCTTGTGGTTTATCTTGGAAGAAATGAGTGAGGTAAGGTAAACAAGTTAGGCAGACTTAGAATTGGATAGTCTGAATAATGTCAGTGGGCTCTGGGCTGTAGGGGTGGCCCCTTGTTATCTAGCACCCAGTCCTGGGATGTTTAGAAAGGGGGATAGTGCCCCAGAGTTCAAAAACCCAATAAGAGGAGGCAGGTGGGAGTATGGACTCAGGTTTGGTTGGTCTACATATTAAAGGAGTGCTTGCAAGCAAATCCTTTACTGTCTCTAGGAATTAGCTAATCATGGTGAGAGGCAGTCCCTCCCTTCAGCAAGGCTCCAGATGCCAGATTATCAAGAACACAGAAAATTTAAAAATATAGCTAAACAAGAGTATTAGAGAAGGAATAAGTGAAGTTAAAATAAAAACTGTTATTTTTCTTATTCTTAATTGATCTAAGACACAACATTTTGTTCAAAATAACAACAACAATGTGTCTGATGATTATAGCTTATACACAAGTGAAATGAATGACAGCAATGATACAAGGAACAGGAGGATGAATCAGGGATATATTGTTATTATAAGGTAATTGCAGTACCCATGAAGTGATACAGTGTTATTTGAAAGTGGATTTGGAGTAGTTATAAATGCACATTACAAATTTTAGGACAACCACTAAAAAAGTGGGGAAAAAAGAAGGATAATTGATATGCTAAGAAAGGAGAGAAATAGTCATATAAAATCTCAATTAAAATATCTAAAGGCAGAAAAAGAATAGAAGACAAAAATAAGAACAAAGAACAAGAGTGACAAATAGAAAACTAACAAATATAGTAAATGTATTAATCCAACTATGTTAGTAATCACTTTAAATGCCAGTGATCTAACTACATCTATTAAAAGATACATTGTTGAGTGGATCAAAAAACAACACCCAACTATATGTTGTTGAAGCCTACTTTAAATATAGAGATACATATAGATTAAAAGTAGACAAATAGAGAAAGATATACCACACTAACACTAATCAAAAGAAAACTGGAGTACTATATTAATTTCAGAAAAATCAGACTTCAGAACAAGGAAAGTTATCAGGGATAAAGAGAGGCATTACATAATGATAAAGGGGTCAATGCTCCAAAAAGACATAGCAATCCTTAGTGTGTATGCACCTAACAACAGAGCACCAATATAACTGAGGCAGGGAGGAGACATCAGCATCATGACAGAGTGAGTTCTCCCATAAACTCTCCCCTCAAAGATACAACAAAAAGGACATTCATATTCCAGCAGAGGACATCCACACAACACAAAACACATCTGACTGACCCACGAAGTCATACATCCAAAGGTGGAGGTGCTGGAGCCCCTTCCCAAGGAAGTGGAACAAGGTAAGAAAACGCTTCTCTTCCTCACTGAAGGAAAGCAGCCCAGGGAGTGCACACCACCTCCAGGAGGAAAGTGGAGGAGGGGAGGGAAAAGCAGCCCTCTGTGGAAACTCCACAGATCTCTGAGGTCCCTCACAGCTCAGAAGAAAGCCCTCCACAGAAAGGACTAGCTATCATCATTAACCAAACACCCCAGGAAAGCAGATAGCAAAGGCAGAGCGAGAAGCCCACAAGACCATGCAAGAGAAGAAAGCGCCCCTCCCCCACACTCAGAGCCACAGCCCAGCACCTTGGAGCTGTGCCCACAGATCCCAGTGGGCTCAAAATACGCATCTCTTGACCCCCCCCCCCCCCCACCCAGAAGGGAAAGGTGGAAGTGGCAAACAAAGACTATTACAATGCAAAAGTAAAAATCCATGCCATCGGGCAGTATGGAAAAGTACATTAAATCTCCAGACCAGAAGGAAAATGACAAGTACCAGAAATTAACCATGAAGACACAGAAATCTATAACCTAAATGACAGAGAATTCCAAGTACCTATCAGTGAAAAACTCAATGAGTTGAAAGAGAATGCAGATAGACAATACAATGAGTTTATGAGCTACTTCACAAAAGAGATTGAAACTATAAAGAATAATAATCAGACTAACAATAATCAGAATTATTGGAGACGAAAAACACAATGGATGAGACAAAGAATAAAACAGATTCCCTGAACAGCAGAGGTGATAACATCAAGGAACAATCAGCATAATTGAGGATAAAAACATAGAAATGCCTCAGAAGGAGGACTAGAGAGAACTAAGACTAAGAAGAAATGAAGAAAGTCTCTGAGAAATATCCAACTCAATTAGGAAATGCAACATAAGAATTACAGGTATTCCAGAGGGAGAAGAGAAGGAGAATGAAGCAGAAAGTGTGTTCAAAGAAATAATATCACATAACTTTCCAAACCTGGGGAAAGAGATGGAAATACATGTGAAAGTGGCCATCAGATTTCCTAACTATGTCAATGAAAAAGGACCTACTGCAAGGCATATAGCAGTGAAGCTGGCAAAAGTCAATGACAAAGAAAAAACACTAAGGGCAGCAAGGTAGAAGAAAGTAACTTACAAAGGAACCCCTATCAGGCTTTCAGCGAATTTCTCAGTAGAAACCTTACAGACTAGAAGACAGTGGAATGATATATCCAAATCTTTCAAAGACAAAGACTTTTAGGCAAGAATACTCTATCCAGCAAAAATATCCTTCAGATTTGATAGAGAAACAAAAACTTTCCCAGACAAACAAAAGCTAAGGGAGTTCATTGCCACAAGACCCCTCCTACAAGAAATCCTAAACAAGGCCCTCATACCTGAAAAGAAAATAAGAAAGTTGTTACAAATCTGTAAGCATTGAGATGAATAGGCAGACAAAATCAGAAAATTGGAGCTATCCATCAGGACAGGTTAGCAAATACTCAGATAAAACATTTAAGATAAAGGGACAGAAAATGCGAAAAACAAAGACAATCTTGTCATTTTAACCACAAATTCACAACACAAGACAAAATAAGATGTGACAAAAACAACTTAGGAAGGGAAGAGGAAAGGGACTGAACTGGTTTAGTCTGAGAAAATGAGGTCATCAGAAATTGGACTATCTCATCTATGAGATTTTTCATATAAACTTCACAATAACCACTAAACAAATACATAGCACAGAGAGACAAATAATAAATAAGGATAAAACAATAAAACCAGCGTAGAAATCTACCCAACTGAATTGGTAGTCTGAAATGCACATGACGAGAAACAAAGGAAATGCAGGAGAATCAGAAAACAAGCAATAAAATGGCAGCATTAAGCTCTCATATATCAATAATCACCCTCAATATAAAGGGATTGAAGATCCAATAAAAAGACACAGAGTGGCAAGATGGATTAAAGAACAAGACCCAATAATATGCTGCCTCCAGGAAACACATCTCAGCTCCAATGACAAACACAGGCTCAGAATGAAGGGATGGAAGATGATACTCCAAGCTAATGGCAAACAAAAGACAGCAGGTGTTGCAATACTTAGACAAAGTAGACCTCAAAATAAGACAGGTAAAGAGAGACAAAGAGGGGCAGTATATAATGATAGAAGGGACACTCCACCAAGAAAACATAACACTTACAAATGTCTATGCACCCAAAACAGGAGCACCAAAGTACAGAAAGCAACTATTAGCAACCCTAAAATGAGATGTTAACAAGAAAAAAAAATAATAGTAGGGGACCTCAACACTCCACTCACATAAATGGATAGCTCATCCAAACAGAAAGTCAACAAGGAAACGGTGGAATTAAATGAAAAGTTAGACCAGATGGACTTAATAGATATATATATAGAACACTCCATCCCAAAACAGCAGAATACACATTATCTCAAGTGTGCATGGAACATTCTAAAGGATAGACCATATGTTGAGAAATAAAGCAAGCCTCAATAAATTTAAGAAGATTGAAATAATAACAAGCATCTTTTCTGACCACAATGCTATGAAACTACAAATCAACTACAAGAAAAAAGCTGAGAAAAGGACAAAGATATGGAGACTGAACAACCAATGGATTAATTAATAAGTCAAAGGAGAAATAAAAAAATATCTGGAGACAAACGAGAATGATAACATACCATACCAACTCATATGAGGTGCAGCAAAAGTGATACTAACAGGGAAATTCATTGCAATACAGGCTTACCTTAACAAACAAGAAAAATCCCAAATAAGCAATCTCAAACTGCACCTAACTGAATTAGAAAAAGAACAAACAAGGCCCAAAGTCAGCAGAAGGAGGGAAATAACAAAAATCAGAGCAGAAATAACTGTAATCGAAAAAAAAAGAGACAGTAGAAAGAATCAATGAAATGAAGAGCTAGTTCTTAGATAAGATAAACAAAATTGACAAAACCCTAGCCAGACTTACAAAGAAAAAGAGGGAGAAAACTCAAACAAATAAAATTAGAAATGAAAGAAGAGAAATTACACTGGATACCACAGAAATACAAATGATTATAAGAGAATACTATGAAAAGCTGTATGCCAACAAATTGGACAATCTAGAAGAAATGGATAAATTCTTAGACTCTTACAATCTCCCAAAGCTGAATCAAGAAGAAACAGAGAATCTGAATAGACCAATCACAAGTAAAGAGATTGAAACAGTAATCAAAAACATTCCCCCCAAAAAAGGCCAGGTGCGGACAGCTTCCCTGGAGAAGTCTACCAAATGTTCAAAGAAGATCTAATACCTATCCTTCTCAAACTATTGCAAAAAATTAGGGAAGACAGGACACTTCCTAACACATTCTATGAGGCTAACATCACTCTGATACCAAAGCCTGACAAGGACAACACATAAAAGGAAAACTACAGGCCAATATCACTGGTGAACATAGATGCAAAAGTCCTCAGTAATATATTGGCAATGTGAATACAGAAATACATTAAAAAGATCATACACTATGATCAAGTGGGATTTATACCAGGGACACAGGGATGGTTCAGCATCCACAAATCAATCAGTGTGATATACCACATTAACAAAAGGAAGAATGAAAACCACATGATCATCTCAATAGACTCAGAGAAAGGATTTGACAAGATCCAACTGGCATTCATGATAAAAACTCTTAACAAAATGGGGATAGAAGGAAACTACCTCAACATAATAAAGGCTATATATGACAAACCTACAGCCACCATCATGCTCAATGGGGAAAAACTGAAAGCCATCCCTCTGAGAAGAGGAATAAGACAAAGGTGCCCACTCTCACCACTCTTATTCAACATTGTACTGGAGGTTTGGGGAAGAGCAATTAGGCAAGAAAAAGGAATTAAAGAAATACAAATAGGAAATGAAGAAGTGACACTCTCGCTGTTTGCAGATGACATGATCTTATATATAGAAAACCCTAAAGAATCCATTGCAAAACTATTAGAATTAATCAACAACTACAGTAAAGTGGCAGGGTACAAAATCAACTTACAAAAATCAGTTGCATTTCTATACTCTAATAACAAACTAACAGAAAGAGAACTCAAGAATACAATTCCATTTACAATTGCAACAAAAAGAATAAAATATCTAGGAATAAATTTAACCAAGAAGGTGAAAGACCTATACAATGAAAACTATAGGACATTACTGAAAGAAATGGAGATATTCCATGCACATGGATCAGAAGAATAAACATAGTTAACATGTCCATACTACCCAAATCAATCTACAGATTCAGTGTAATCCCAATCAGAATATCAATGACATTCTTCACGGAAATAGAACAAAGAATCATAAAATTCATATGGGGCAACAAAAGACCCCAAATAGCTAAAGTAATCCTGAGAAAAAAGAAGAAAGCTGGAGGGGCTGGCTCGGTGGTGCAGGGGTTAAGTTTGCACCTTCTGCTTCAGCGGCCCAGGGTTCACTGGTTCGGATCCCAAGTGTGGACCTACGCACTGCTTGTCAAGCCATACTGTGGCAGGTGTCCCACATATAAAGTAGAGGAAGATGGGCACGGATGTTAGCTCAGGGCGAGTCTTCCTCAGCAAAAAGAGGAGGATTGGCAGCAGATGTTAGCTCAGGGCTAATCTTCCTCAAAAAAAAAAAAAAAAATAGAAAGAAAGCTGGAGGCATCACAATCCCTGACTTCAAAATGTACTACAAAGCTGCAGTAATCAAAACAGCATGGCAGTGGCACAAAAACAGACATACAGATCAATGGAACAGAATTAAAAGAAATAAAACCACACATCTATGGACAGCTAATCTTTGACAAAGGATCCAAGAACATACAATGGAGAAAGGAAATTCTCTTCAATAAATCCTGTTGGGAAAACTGGGCAGCCACATGCAAAAGAATGAAAGAAGACCGTTATCTTATGCCATACACAAAAATAGACTGAAAATGGATCAAAGACTTGAAGGTAAGACAGGAAACCATAAAACTTCTAGAAGAAAATATAGGTAGTACACTCTTTGATATCCATCTTAAAAGGATCTTCTTGAATACCATGTCTTCTTGGACAAGGGAAGCAAAAGAAAAACTAAACAAGTGGGACTTCATCAGACTAAACAGCTTCTGCAAGGCAAAGGAAACTAGGATCAAAGCAAAAAGACAACCCACCAACTTGGAGAAAATATTTGCAAATCTTATATTTGACAAAGGGTTAATCTCCATAAGAACTCACACAACTGAACAACAACAAAACCCGACCAAAACATGGGTAAAGTATATGAACAGATATTTCTCCAGAGAAGATATACAGATGGCCACTAGGCACATGAAAAGATGTTCAACATCATTAATCATTAGGGAAATGCAAATGAAAACTACACTAAGATAGCACCTTACACTCATTTAAATGGCTATAATCACTAAGACAATAAACAACAAGTGTTGGAGAGGGTGTGGATCAAAGGGAACACTCATACACTGCTTATGGGAATGCAAACAAGTGCAGCCTCTATGGAAAACAGATTGGAGATTTCTCAAAAAACTTAAAATGGAAATACCATATGGCCCAGCTATCCTACTACTTGGTATCTATCCAAACACCTTGAAATCAACAATTAAAAGCAACTTATGTACCCCTATGTTCATTGCAGCATTATTCACAACAGCCAAGCCATGGAAGCAACCCAAGTGCCCATCAACAGATGATTGGATAAAAAAGATGTGGTATGTATACACAATGGAATACTACTCAGCCATAAAAAAGACAAAATCATCCCATTTGCAACAATATGGATGGACCTGAAGGATATTATGTTAAGTGAAATAAGCCAGATGGAGAAAGACAAACACCAGATAATTTCACTTGTATGTGGAAGATAAACATACTCATGAACAAACACAACAGTTCAGTGCTTACTGGGGGAAGGAAGCTGGGAGGTGGGTACAGGGGGTGAAGGGGAGTACCTATATGGTGATGGACAAGTAATAATGTACAGCTGAAATCTCACAATGTTGTGAACTATTATGAACTCAAAAAAAAAGTGAGGCAAAAACCAAAGAACTACAAGAAGAAACAGATGAATCCACTATTATAGTTGAAGACTTTAACACCCCTCTATCAGAAATGGGCAGATCCAGCAGGAAGAAAATCAGTAAGAACATAGTTGAACTCAATAGCACTGTCAATCAAATGGATATAACTGACATCTACAGAATACTTCATCCAACCATAGCAAAATACATGTTCTTCTCAAGCTCACATGTAACATTTACCAAGGTAGACCACATTTTACTTTATTTTATTTTTGAGGAAGATTAGCCCTGAACTAATATCCACCACAAATCCTCCTCTTTTTGCTGAGGAAGACTGGCCCTGAGCTAACATCTGTGCCCATCTTTCTCTACTTTGTACGTGGGACACCCGCCACAGCATGGCTCGACAAGTGGTGCATAGGACCACATCCAGGATCTGAACCAGTGAACCCCAGGCCGCTGAAGCAGAACGTGTGAACTTAACTGCTGTGCCACTGGGCCAGCCCACATTTTGACCTATAAAACACACCTTAACAAATTTAAAGGAATAGAAATTATACAACGCCTCCTCTAAGACCACAGTGGGATTAAACTAGAAATTAATAATAGGAAGATGGCTGGAAAAATCCCAAAATACTTGGAGATTAAACAACAAACTTCTAAACAGCACATGGGTCAAATAGAAATCTCAAAAGAAATTTTAAAATATTTAAAACTAAATGAAAATTTAAAAACAACTTATCAAAATTTGTAGGATACAGCAAAAGTAGTACTTAGAGGGAAATCTATAGCATTGAATGCATATATCAGAAAAGCAGAAAAATTTAAATTCAATCATCTAAACATCATCTAAGCATCCACCTTAGGAAAATTTTTGAAAGAAGAGAAAATTAAATCCAAAGTAAGCAGCAGAAAAGAAAAAATTAAAAATGGAGCAGAAATCAATGACATTGAAAACAGGAAATCAATAGAGAAAAGCAATAAAACCAGAAGCTGATTCTTTGAAAAGATCAATAAAATTAATAAGCCTCTAGCCAGGCTAACTAAGAAAAAAAGAGGGGACATCAGAAAGGAAAGACGGGACATCACTCTAGATCCCATGGACATTAAAAGGATGATCAAGGAATACTATGAACAACTCCATGCTCACAAGTTTGATAACCTAGATGAAGTGGACGGATTTTTGAAACACAATGTGCCAAAACTCACACAAGAAGAAATAGACAATCTGAATAGGCCTACATCTATTAAAGAAATTAAATTAATACCCTTACAAAACAGAATGCACCAGAGTCAGATAGGTTTACTGGCGAATTATACCAGATACTTAAGGAAAAATGATAGCAATTCTCTACAATCTCCTCTAGAAAACAGAAGCAAAGAGACTACTTCCTAAATCATTCTATCAGGCCAGGATTACCCTTTTGTCAAAACCAGACAAAGATTACAAGAAAAAGAAAACTAGAGACCAATGTCCTTATGAAGATAAATGTAAAAATCCTCCAAAAGAATGTTATCAAATCAAAGCCAACAATGTATAAAAAGAATTATACACCATGACCAAGTGGTATTTATTCCAGGTATGTAAGGCTGGTTCAACACTCAAAAACCAATTTATGTAATCCATCACATCAACAGGCTACAGAAGAAAAGTTACATGATCATATCAACAGAAGCAGAAAAAGCATTCAACAAAATCCAACACTCATTCATGATTTATAAAAAAATTCTTGGCAAACTAAGAATGGGGGGAACTTCTTCAACATGATAAACAACATCTACAGAAAACCTACAACTAGAGTGCAGCCCAGTGGCATAGTAGTTAAGTTCGTGTGCTCCACTTCGGTGGCCCAAGGTTCGCAGGTTCAGATCCTAGGCATGGACCTATGCACTGCTCATCAAGCCATGCTGTGGTGGCGTCCCACATACAAAAATAGAGAAAGATTGGCACAGATATTAGCTCAGGGCCAATCTTTCTCACACACACAAAAAACAACAGAAAATTTACAGCTAACGTCATACTGAATGGTGAGAAACTAGATGCCTTCTCACTAAGATCAAGAACAAGGCAAGTATGTTGCCTCTCACCCCTCCTTTTCAACATTGTACTGGAAGTCCTAGTTAATGAAATAAGACACAAAAAGGTTATAAAAGGCACACAGATTGCCAAGGAAGAAACATGGCTAGCTTTGTTTGCAGATGATCTGATTATATATGTAGAAAATTCCAGAGAATTAGCAAAAAAACTCCTGGAACTAAGTGATCATACTATCATTATGTGACCTTTGATTATAGCTTGTGCCATCACTAGAATGTAAACTCCATCAGAGAAGGACATTTGCTTTGGCTCATTGTTGTATCCAGAGTCTTTACCAGTACCTGGTCAATAGTTAGCACTCAATAACTGTTGGTTAAAAAAAAATCTTCCTCCTTTTTGCTTGAGGAAGATTAGCACTGAGCTAACATCTGTGCTGATCTTCCGCTATTTTGTATGTGGGATGCCTCCACAGCAAGGCTGATGAGTGGAGTAGGTCTATGCTTGGATCTAAACCTGTGAACCTGGGCCGCCAAAGGGAAACACGCAGAACTTTTAACCACTCGGCCACAGGGCCGGCCCCCTGGATTCAGCTTTGTGTGTGTGTGTGCGTGTGTGTGTGAGGAAGATTGGCCCTGAGCTAACATCTGTTGCCAACCTTCCTGTTTTTGCCTGAGGAAGATTGTTGCTGAGCTAACATCATGTGCCCATCTTCCTCTATTTTATGTGGGATCCCACCACAGTGTGGCTTGACAAGCAATGCTAGGTCAGCACCTGGGATCCAAACCCATGAACCCTGGGCTGCTGAAGTGGAGCGTGCAAATTTAACCACTACACCACCAGGTTGGCCCCTAGATTCAGCTTTTTAATACCATCTAAGAATCTTTTTCTTTTAAAAGACGAATGTAACTATTTTTATTTTATATTATAAACTATATGCTTGGGCTTACTTCTCTTAACTCTATTTTATATACTATCCTTTACTTTTCCCTACTGTTTCTCTTGTTTAACTTTTTTCCTTATCATCGCTTTCTTATTTTCTATTTCCCCTCCATTAATCATTAATTTGGAAGAATATATATCAGGTTTTTTTACTTAAAATAAACTAAGTAAAATTATTTGTAAATAAAGTGTTTTAATGTATATTTCTAAATTCATCAATTTTAGAAATGAAACAATATTTATGACCACCCATGAAAGACGAGAAAATTAGTTGGCTTACATCTCCTTCCTCTTCTTTAATTTTTTGTTTGCATTTATGGGGGCAAGGGGAGTCTCCCCATCTATTATCATGAAATTATCTTTTATACTTTAGGTTTTTTATACTGTAGCTTTTCTTTCAAGAATTATAATTCTTGCTTTGGAATCACAATGCCATGGTTATTTAAATTTTATTTCTAAGTTTAAACAGAATTAATGGGCCCTGTAAGTCCATATACATTCTTGGGTTCTTTATTCTAATTCTTCTATGTGCCACCTAAAGTGACCAGATCAGCATTGTCCAATAGAAATAGAACACAAGCCACACACGTAATTTTAAATTTTTTAGTAGCCACATTAGCAAAGAAATAAGTGAAATTAATTAAATAATATATTTTATTTAACCCAATATCTGCAAACTACTATAATTTCAATGCGTAATCAATATATAAATGATTAGTGAGACACTTTGCATTCTTTTTTTCATACTAAGTCCTCGAAATCTGTGTATTTTACTCGTATAGCACATCTCAACTCAGACCAGTCACATTTCAAGTGCCACATATGGTGAGTGGCTACATACTGGACAGCACAGCTATAGATCCTGGTACACACAGAAAATGACAACGTTCTTTATGTCCTTAGCCCAAAGCCTTCCACCCCACAGCCCCAGGCTAAGGAGACCAATGTCTCAGCACATCCATAGTCCTTACGAGGCACACCAATTAGAAAGTGCTGGCTGGATGACTTTTAGGAAGTGGTTAATTAAGACAGTGTTTCTCAAGTTTTAATATACACAGGAATTACCCGGGCTTCTTGTTAACATGCAGGCTCTGAGTCAGTAGCTCTGGAGTGAGCCCTGAGATTCTGCATTTTTAACAAGCTCCTAGAGGATGCTGGTCCTCAGAAAGCACTTGAGTAGCAAGGGATGAGGTTATATATACTGAGGTTTGGCCTCACTGAGAATGTCTTCCTGATACCTTTTCAATTGGCCACATAGAGGAACCTAAATCAGTGCTCTCTAATAGAAATATAACACAAGGCAAATATAGAATGTGGCTAGGGAATTCTCAGGTTTCATTTCTTTCATTTCCTCTCTAAGCTCTGTGTCATTGAGTCATTGCCTTCTGTTTTCTGATGTTGCTGAGATAATTTATACAGCCTAATTTATTTTATTTTTCTTACTGGATAGTTTATCTTTCATTCTGAATAACACCATATTAATCTTGATTTATTTTTTGTTTTTCCCTCTGGAACGCGATAAGACTTTTAATCTGCTAATTCAGATGTTCTTTTACTTTGGGAAAATTTTTATCTAATTCCATATTTTTTTCATATTTTAGTCTCAAATTGAGAAATATCACATGGGACAAGTTCATTTAGTGTATTATGGTTCCTTTTTATTTCGCCCAAAGCTATTTTCAAATCAACAATGCATCTTGATTAATGATTGTCTAGGATCAAAGAAATACAATATGTTTTATATTTATTTGCAGTTCCTTTTGTTCTATCTCTTTTTTTTTTCAGAAAGTCTACATATCCTATGCTGTCTCTCTATTGTTTGTTTTCCATCACTATTATTCCTTATAACCATTTTTCTCTCTTTGTCTTTGTCCTCTGCAATCTATGAGATTTCTCCCAAAGCTTTCCTCTAAATCAAAACTCAGTTTTCCACAAGGTTGGTTTACATCTAGCTGCTTCTAATTTGGGTTTTGATCTTGTAATGGTTTTATTTTCCTTCTGTGCTTTCCTTGGCTTTGCCTTTTGTTATCTCTTGCATTTCTTTGAGACCTTTAACCTATGTTCTCTAATGCCTTAGAATTTAGAGTAATTTTCTTCTGTTTCCAGGAATTCTGAATCTTTGTTTTGCATATAACAGATGCTTCCTTTTTTACTGGAAGCATTTTTGCATAAGGCCCATACTGGTGCTTTGGGTTTTCTGTGCATCCTTTGAAGGTTTGTTGGGCGTGGGGATGGGGGAGGAAAGTTGAAGCAGCAGGGATCCAACAAGAGTTGGTCCTACACATTTCACATTCATAGTTCTCAACTAGTTTGTAGTATATTGGTACTAAGAATAGACATTTTCTTCTCATTATACTTTTAGCTGCTTGTTACTAGTTTATAAAAAAAGCTATAGATTTTTTTCTGGATTTATTTTATAGTCAGCTGTCTTAATTAACTCAATTAATTTTCATCGATTCTCTTAGCTATGGTCTATCTGGAACAGCAAGCACTTATGTATTTCTTATTATGTGCCAGTCACTATTCTTTGTTCTTTGTCATTACAACATCTCTACGAGTTGAGTCTTACTTTTCGCCCATGAGACAGAAGAAGAAAGTGATGTTAAGTATTCCACCCAAGTTCACACAGCTAGTAAGTGATAAAATGCTGATTTGAGCCCAGGTAGGTGGGCTCTTAAGTCATTACACTGTTTGCAAAATTTGACTATGTTATCTCCCTCTTTCCAATTTTTTTCCTTACCTTATTGCAATGGTTAAAATGAAGTATGCAAAGTATCTTCATTCTCTCATTTCTTCTACAACCTGCCCTTCTCCATTAAGGAGATAGACCGATTAAGGGCATCAGAAAAGCTAAAGTCTACAGTAGCTCTATACTAACTGGGCCTGTACTCTTGGGCAAGGGTTTAATAATTCTAAGCCTCAACTTTCTCACCAATGAAGTGGTAATAAACACAACTACTTTTTTGTTCCCTCTCAGAATTACCGTGAGATTTAAATATAACCATTTTTGTAAATTGCTTCAAGACCTAGACAGAGATATCATTATTACTACAATTTCATACCCAGAGTCTTTCTATTTCAGGGGCCTGTCTGCTCCACTTGAACATCCTCAAGCCAACCAGTTGCCTAGAAACTTGTTATTATCACGTTTTTCTCTACCACCTTCTACTCCCCAATGCACACACATGTCCGAACCACTACCCATCACAACTGTTGTCACTTGCCAGTCTCCAAAGAACCATTCTTGTCCTTCATCCCTATTGCAGAGACTTCTAGTTGCCTACCCACTGTCCAATATTCCCTCTTTCTTTATCAACAGACCCTCTATATCGATGGATGGGGCAATGTGCACACGGCTATAAAAAAAAAAATTCCAAACCTCCTTTGCAGCTAAGGTTAGCCAATGAAATATACACAGAAGGTGAAAGACCCAGCAGAAAAGTACGCCTTTGTGCACTATAATTATGCCCATACCACTGACAAAAAGACTGAGGCTCAGAGAGGTAGTACAGCTTACCCCAAAACTTGCAGTCTCATTGACGGCAAAGATGATGTTTTTTCCACTGAACTACACTGCCTTTATAAAGCCCTCATTCGACTATTCTGGTCTCTTAATGTCCCTTATTATCTTAGTTAACCATGCAGAGGGAGAAGGCTCAAGATGTTATCTGGACCCATCAAATAATGTGGAATTTACATTGGCCGTTCAGAGAACAAGTCTTGAATTACAGTATGCCCCCAAAGAGTTCCTTGAAGGATCAGAATTCAAACAAGTCAGAGGAATCTAGGACAGTACCATAGGGCAGTGGGGATTGACAGCAGTGACAAAAATGCTGGCAACTGCCACACGTACCACCAGCTAGCGCTTCCTCATAAGGTAGACATGTAGCTTGTTTGGATCTTAGGTCCTGGCTTTGCCCAGTGCCCACATCCTCCTCCTCGGCACTTGCTCAGAGAAGACCTGAATCTGACATCCTACAAGATTGATCCTACAGGGGCATCCTCAAAGCAAACTGCAATGCCATGAAAAGCACACATCTCAAGGGAATTCCTGTCCCCTACTGCCGCAGCTAGAGGGTTCTGGGTAAATGTTCCAGGGTTAAAAATTCTTCCCTTTTGGAAGGTGATTTGAACTTGAAGGAGGAAAATCATAATATAAAATACCATGAAAATAAGACATATGTTGTAAATCTTATACCCTGTTATAGGAGGATGCTGAGTATATGCTCTTTAAATACTTAGAAACAAGCTCTGTGTGCACACATGATTCAAGATGGGAAATATTTGCAGTGACAAACTTTATTTTCACAGACTCATGACATTCTTAGCAACGGCTTCAATTTTACCAACATTTCCAAAGTTGTTTTCAAACAGAAGTGTCTTTAAAATCCCTGAACAAACCATTTAGATGTCTTAACTTAAAACATGCATATATAATTAAATATATGCTCATTATATTCAGTATTTCCTCTGCTTTAACATATTAATAAAGATCCAACATTGTAACCATACAGCAGGTAGGGAACTCCAGGGATCTGCTTTGAAATAATGCTGGAGAGTGCCACATCAAAACCACACATCCTGCATCCACCCACTGAAGAGAGGGGAAAACTGAGAAACATCCACAGCATTTGCCACAGAGTCTCAGAATAAGTCAATAGTGGATTTCGACTTAATATTTAAATTAAGCCACTAAAGGAGACGAGGAATAACAAAAAACACAACTGATAGAAAATCATGCATAGAACCTTCATCATCAAATATCTCATGTGTGAGGTTCTCAGCAGCGGTGAAGAGCCTGCGTCATCAGCAGGAATGGTTCAGAACCTTGGAGAATGGAAAATTGCATCATTTGGGTCTACACGGTATGCATATTTGTTTCTAAGGGGTTTTCCCATAGCAACCGATTTCTTCTCAGCGTTTGTTATGCGGCAGCTAGTGCTGGCACTGGACTCATCAGAGAAGATGACAAATTGTCTTTCTCACTTTGATTCATAAGAAATCTCAGGATCCCAGGCCAGCGGTGTCGGAGTGGTTAAATTCACCCGCTCGCTTCGGTGACCAAGGGTTTCCCGGGTTGGGATCCTGGGCATGGACACGGCACCGCTCATCAGGCCATATTGAGGCAGCGTCCCACATGCCATAACTAGAGGGACACACAACTAAAAATATACAACTATATACTGGGAGGATTCAGGGAGAAAAAAGCAGAAAAAAAAGAAATTTCAGAATCCCTATTTATTCTACTCGTAAAATGTATCAAGTAAATTTTAATACAAAGATTAAAAAATACGTCTAGTCAATGTGAATTTTTCTTAGGGATTTTTGTTCAGAACTCACAAAGTAAATACATCTCTTCCAAAATATTGAATCTGGCATTCTGGGTTAACAGCAATAACAAAAAATTAACTTCAGAAGGAACATTTAAATAACAAAACCCAAAATAAATGTGAGGTACCGCAAATTACAAAGATCCTGGTTAAAGAAATAATATGGCACCAGTTCGGAGATTCCAAGAGCATGTGACTCCCTCCCTCCCTCCCTTTGAAAGAACCTTGCTTGGAGCCTTGTACATAGTGGAAACTCAAAAACGTTTGCTAAAGCCATGAGTGTTGTTTTGAGGAAATCTGGACCATCACAGTTCACAGTCTGCAACAGAATAGCAATTCCCACAAACCATGAGTGTTTCTGTATCTGAACATACCCCAGTATCTAATGCCAAGCGTCGGACTACACGACCTCTAAAGCAGTGGTTATCTACCTCGAGCTCCATCACAGTCCAGTGGAGGGCTTGTTAAAACACACCTTCCCGGGCCCCACTCCCAGAGATTCTGGTTCAGCAGCTCTAAGGTGAAGCCCATGAATTTGCTTTTCGAACAAGGTCTTAGTGGATGGTGATAGTGCTAGTCCTTGGGCTACATTTCGAATAGCACTGCTCTATCGTCTTTCCAATTCTAACAGTCTAGCCTTTAAGAGCCTTGTCTCAACCATTTGCAAAAGTCCTTAGAGCCCAGAATTTTAGTGCATCCTACCTCCTACAAAATCACCGGCAGGGTAATAGCCTCTTCACACCTGCATATCTCTGCCCTCAGCGCCATCCTCCGCCCGCCTCTGGTGCCAAGCCCCGGCACTTCCCACTCACCGAACTCTCCCCGGGTCTGGGGACGCTCAGAACCCTGGAGCCCGAGCCCAGCTCTTCAGAGAGCGCCCTGCCCGCGCGCCTCGGCTGGCGGGGCCTCGCCGCAGCCGCAGGTGGCCCGAGGAGCGCGCCTGGGGCTCTCTTAAGCCGGCACTGCCCCTTGACCTGCGCCTGGCTCTCCCCTGCGGCCTGGGGCTTTCAACTCCCTGCGGTTTTTCTGAGTGTCCCGGGACGCTCCAGCTGCCTGTTGGCTTTGTGCACAGGGGCTTGCAGCCAATTTCAGGGAAGCCGTGGGCCGCCAAAGGAATTTGAGAAAGCGGAGTTTCTCAGAAACCGAGGGCAACTGTGATGTGCTGGCTGCGCAGCCGAGGTTACTGCTGCTGCTTGGGCTGAGGACTCGTCATGTAGCTCCAAGGGTTTACTCAGCGCTTTCCGCAGACCCAGCCTACGGAGAACCAGAGAAAATTCCCAAAGTGGGGCAATCCTGTGGGAAGCGGGAGGTGGGGCGCAGAGAGAGCACCTATGCTAAGGGCAGGTAGCCGTTCTCTCCAGCAGCGTCCACGAAGGGCAGGGTTGGCCAATGGAGGAGGCAACGAAACTGAAGATGTAATTTAGCATATAGATCACCCGGAAGAACTCAGGAAGCATTGCCCGTTCTTAGACGAATGGCTCACCTTTTATGTTTGTTTCTTTTTCAGGGACATGAGATTGTCGATGAAAACGTGTTCCTAGCTTGTGCAGTTGAATTCAGTCTATCACTGTACCGCTTCAGCTTCTTCAGGCTGCCAGTGAAGAGATGCTGAAATGACTTACATTGATGAAAGTCTATTAAAAGGCACAGAGGAAACAGGAGAGATGGGAGCTCCCCCTTGCTCAGCAAAGACCCCCGGGCACCAGGCTCTGGGTTCTGGGACTGCTTCTGAGGAAGTTAATTAGCGAGTTTCCAAGTATGTCTCCGAAGGAATGAGGTTGCAAGGATGGAGAGAAGGAAGTTGAATGAGGGCTGTCAGGGCTTTTTCCTTTTATTATTATTTTTAACAAAGAGAACATAAATATGTATAAACTAATAACTGGTTTTCTGTTTGTTTTTTATTAATAAGGGGGAAAATGGTTTTCCTCAGAGGACTGGGTTTGCTCTAAGCCAAAGGTGTCCTGGACTTCTAGGATCCACTTAGTACAGTCAGGATTACAGGGCGTTCTGCACAGAACGCCCTGAAATCTTGAATTTGAAGACAGTTCTGTTCAATTTTGGGAAGATGCCTCAGCCTGAACCACGGGCCTCAGAGCCCTGAAACCTGCCTCGCCTGGCTTCTCAATCCTGAGGTTTTCCTTTTGTGTGTGTGTTGGGGGTGGGGAGGTATGCTGTGGGTGTCACCTGGCACCACCCACCAGAACTGTTCTGATTGTCAAACATGACCTTCCTCAACAATCCCCCAAGAGAAGTAATGAGAACCACCAGCACAACCCAATAAAAGCAGAATGATGGGAGGAGATGGGGGGCCATGCGCTTTGTACATCACAGCGGTGGCAGATCAGAACTTGCCACCCAAAAATGTATCTCTTTGGCTTGACTATTTTTAAGAACAGAAACAAACTTTGGACCCCACCCACAATGGCCTAAAAGAATTAGAAATAGAAGGGTTTCTATTTTCATTATAGAATTATAAATATTATAGAACATTAAATATTCTATATTTATTTTATTTCTATTTAAGCTTCCTTCCAGGAAGAAGCTAATACCACAAGATAACTGTAATGTAGCGTAAAAAGTGTCTCTCAGGTCACAGTCTGTAGTTGGTCCATTTACATCTCCATCTCCATGTAAATTGCCTCCCTCCCCCTTGAAGTCTCAAATCACTACCCCCATCACCCTCCTTTGTCTTTAGCTGAAGATGATATTTAAGATGAGAGCCTCTGCCATTTTGGTGAGTTACCCAGTTTCCTGGGTTTCTCCCAAGTATACAGGTTATAAAGCTTTGTTTGATTTTCTTCTGTTATTCTGTCTTGTGTAAACTTAATTCATAGCCCAGCCAGAAGGACCTAGAGTGGGCAGAGGAAATGTTCTTCTTCCTCTACAGTTTGGCAACTTGGACAGAGAAAACTTCACTGGCTGGACACTGCTTGCTCCTGGACATCTGCAGTGGAGAGATCCTGAACCCCTGACAAGAGCCAACAGGAGGCAAGAGTTCTTACCATGTCAGTCTCCCAGATCTCTGCCTACAGGGTCCAATGGAAGCGAGAGTGGTGAGGTTTTTTATTTTCTACATTTAGATTAGCAGGAGAAAATACTGGTGAAGCTAGCTTCCTGGACTTGGTGACTCTAGGATTTGGTTGAGTAGTCGTTGGTTGTAGATCCTTTTCCTCCCAGAGATAGTGTTTTTCCTTGTCTCTGTCTTTTTGTCATTTGTCATAAGACACAGGCATCTCTATAAGCCTGTTGTCTGGGAATATGCACATAAGGTGAAAGCTATTGCTAAGTGCATCTTGGAAGCCAAAATGTCTACAAATTTCATGGGTGCAGGTTGAGCAGCTAAGAGCCATTAGGATGCTCATTACCTCAAGAAGCCTCCCATGAAAGGATGAATTAGTCATGGGACAGGGTAGATGACACAGATCCCCCTGCCAACTTCAAGAATATGTCCAAGCAACAGCAAGGTACTCTGTAAAGCACACACAATCCCCAACCCCGTGGCACCTCCCTCCTAGCTATTATTCTGACTCCAAGAGACCCAAGGCTTAGCCAAAGCTGTTAATGTCCATATAAGATGAGGTTTTTCTTTTGTCTTGTTCTGTGTCTTGAGAGCTTGACTTTGTGACCTTTCTGGTCTCTGCCATCCGGATGATGCATCTGCCAGCACACATCTTGGTGGCCAGTCAAGTAGGCTGGGGTTCCAGAACACACTCTCTTTGTCCAGCTGTGTCAGCTCTTGGGGAAGTTTGTCATAAGGGGTCCTAATTGCTTTCAAAAGGGGCCTTTGTTGTCTGAACCTTCATTGCTTTTGCACAATGCCTTTGCTTACTTAGACTATTTTTGAGAGTGAACCTTCTGGATCTCTTTTGGGGATGCCTCTTGCACCCATGGTTAAGCTTATTGCTATGAGTCACTGTTAAGATTCTACTTGTCAATGTGGCCAGACAATGGATCATTTAAATTGGAAAAAAATATTCATGAGAACTCTCATCATAACTTTATTGATACCTATGAAAAGGCCAAATTAAAAAAAGAAATTAAAAAATAAAAACAATGACTAGCCTTGAGACCCTGACTCAGGTTATAATTAAATTGAGAAAATGTAGAAGTATAAATGTTGATAAGAAGTATAAATGTTGATAAGATTGGAATGTTTGAGCTGATTTTATATAAAGAGTTTATATCAACTTTGCCTGTGTATGTTTTAAAATGTCTGACTGAGAATGCATCCCCTTCCAAAATTATAAGACCAAGACTTATTGATAAAGTCCTAACGTAAACTGTGATTAGAGGTATAAGAGTTGGGTTTCTTTTTTGCCTGATTGTATTGTAGATTGTATTGTAGGGATGAACATTGTGACTCACTGGGGGACATTTCCCCTGCCTGACTGTAAGGCAGCATATAAATCTTCCCTTCAGACGGTGTTGATTAAACTTACAAAGGGGAAGTTAATAGGGCTGCCTAAGCCCACAAGGATGAGATAAAAATTAGAGGCTCATATCAGGTGCTAATAAAAAGGATAATAAAAGTGCACCCCCCTCTCCCCCAATGCCAAGGTAAATTGGTCTAGGGTTAAGTTGTACACTTAGAAAAAGGGCCTTTGTTAAATACTTTGTACAGTCTTTTAAAGGTGTGATACATTGTCCTGAAAGTTTTAGAAGTTAGAAATCTTTGATTCATCTCCTAAATTAAAAATTTCCCTGATATAAAGACAGTAGAAACTGATAAGCCAAATATGCCCCAAAAATTCCATCTTGAAGAAAAGTTGACTGTTGTCTCTGTGCCTTTATGATGTAAATTTTCTGCTCCCATCTTCTCTAGGACCTGTGAGCCATTCTTTGAAATGCAAATGTTTCTCAGAAACTAGTGAGTTTTGTATTGCACCTGATTCATAACAAAAATTGAACATCTTTGGGGCTGGCCCTGTGGCCAAGTGGTTAAGTTCGCACGCTCCGCTGCAGGTGGCCCAGTGTTTTGTTGGTTCGAATCCTGGGCACGGACATGGCACTGCTCATCAAGCCATGCTGAGGCAGCATCCCACATGCCACAACTAGAAGGACCCACAACGAAGAATACACAACTACATATCAGGGGGGCTTTGGGGAGAAAAAGGAAAAAAAAATTGAACATCTTTGTGTGTGTCTACCTGTGTATTTATGTGTGTCTATATGTATGTCATATATGTGTGATATTTTACCTCTGGATGGTATGGCCAAAATCAAGAGCTCTGTTTAATTGACTTAAAATAAGCACTTACGTGTCTTTCAAGCTAATGTGATATAAAATAATCTTTGATAAATAAAAGCTTGTTTAAATTTATTGGTTTGATTAAAATAGGCATGTCCTTAAAGTTATCAGCACTGGATATGATGCGGACATGCAGCCTGGGTTTACTAGTAAAATAAGCTCATGTTATTCCTGTTACAAATTTGTCAAGAAAATAACAATGAATGATAGCTAATTTTGTTTAATGTCTCATGAAGTTTTCATGAGTAATCTAAAAATAATTGTTGGAAACAAGTAATTTAGATGTAAATAAGAGATTAAACTTTTAGCAATAATTATATCTTATGGAATTCTTTTAATAACTTCCAAAATCTCTTTGGTAACTTGAAACTTTGAAGTTTTGCTAGGTTAATTTAAATGATGAAAATTCATTGAGTATCTAGATCATTTTGAAATAAGATAAAATATTAGGCACTAATTATTAAATATAGGTTTACCTACTTTTGGACTCTTATTACAGGAAAACTAAAAGGTGTTTTGGGTCTATTGGTAAACATGTCTTGTGTTTTATTAAAAGATTGTACTATAAAGTGACACTTTTCTAGAAATTAAGAAAAGTGTTTATAAATTTCCCAAGCCACAGAATGCTAATGTAAAAGACAGTTTATAATTGCTAACTTCTTAGTTTTTACATAAAAATTAAGGTTTCTAAGGGTTAAAAAATTTTACTATGTGATTAAAGCTACTGAAAATTAAGGAAAATATATTTGTATTCAAGGAAAGTAAGATGTATGTTTTCAGTAAAGAAAGTATAAAGAATAGAAATATTTTTGCTTGTTTCATTAAGAAAGATAAATTTATCCTAAAGTAGTAGGAGGAAAAAAGTAGACATATGACAAATTCTAAATGTAAGAAGAAAGTTATAGAAGGTTTGTGAAAGAAATTCTGAAGAAAGAATTTTGTGCATGGTCAAGTTGACTAAGATTAAAATGAATTTAAATAAATAAGTTTTAATATCAAAAGTTAGCTGGCACAAAATTAGAATTTGCTTTTTTCCCCCTCTTAAAAGGATAATTTTCCTGAAATTTTAATCTGCTCTTGGTAAAGAGATTACAAAAGCTTTTTTCTTTGAGTAGTCTACCAGAAGGGTAAGGATTTTGTATTTTATCAAAATAAATTTCCTATATTGTTTTAATCAGGTCTTAAATCACAGGTGCTAAGGTTTTTCTTATAGCTATTGAATTCTCTGCATTTGCCTAAAATTCTTTAATTGTCACCACGGTTAAAGGGATAACTAAGCATTGTTTCATAGGGACCTGTGATAGTGTGTGGGTAAATGTTATTGATGTAAGTGTTTCTAAAATTATATAAATTTCCTAAAATTCTGATCTCTCCTGGTTATCAGTCATAATTCTAGTTATTATCTTAAAGTGTTGTATGCCACAGAAATAACCAAGTTTCTTTGTCAATTCTCATTTTTAAGTCTTCTGTCACTTACAGACAGTTTTGTTTTACTCTACTTTTACAAATGTTTTCAATTCTAGAGATTCATGAAAAAGACTCTCACACTTATTCTAAAATACAGGTTTCTGACAAACTTTCAGATTATAAAACAGAACTGGGTAAAAAAATTACAGAATTCTAATAGAGAAACTGATGGCTTCAGGAAACTGCCAACAAAAGATCAATATCAAGACTTGATTTCATGGAACTGAACGAACTGATGAAAATGATTATAATTTTTATGACTTTTCATTTAAAATATTGCTGATTTTTTTAATGTTTTATTTTTTCAGATTTAAAAAAATCTTTTTCTCTCTTCTCACAAGCTAACTATGACTTATAGCAATTTGGTAAATTATACTTTTGTAAACAAAATTGAAACATTTATCTTTCCTCCCTACCTTATCCCTCCAAAATTTGGAAACTCTTAGTGAGTAAGTATTGTTATTTTCATGGCAATACAGTTATTTGCATAAGTTCAATAAGAATCTGTTCTCTTTATAACAGGACACGTTGGAAATATTGGTTATATTTCCAAAGCTTTGACTGGAATGTCATATTTGAGAGAAACAAGCATAGACTCAGATATGACCAGACAGCTTTTGAGAAACAGAGATTGGACTTTATGGAATAAAGCCACAATAAAATATTACCTTCTTTATAGATTTCCCAGCAACCTTACTGGGTAAGTAAGAAAGGTGACTTATCTGGCAAGTGCAAAGAACCTCAATATTTTGGGGAACCTCAAGAGAAGAGAGAAAGTCACTCAAATCTGTAAGTATCAGAGGCTCTGTCTGATAAGTCCTTGGCTTTCCTGGCCTTGAGAGGCCTTATAAGTTCAATCTGAGATTCCTTATTATATGTTCCAGCAAAGTAGATTTAAAAGAGCCTATATGACCAATTGCTGTTCTTGCTGCACTTATGTAAATAATTGGGCCAAATTTATTGAAAGTAGACTTATTTTGCAAACCGGTTAGTCTTAATTTGGCTATCTTTGGGAAAATTGAGGGTGATTTTGGAGAGAAAAAATATGTTTCAATAAAAACTATAATACACATTTGTGGATATTAGATCCTAGTTTTTTTAATTGTCTTTGAGGTTTTGTTTTCTACCTGTAAACTGAACTGGATCCTAAATTCTCCTAATCTCCTGATATATCTGGCTACAAATCTCCAAACTAACATTTTCCATTTTTTCCATCATTTTTATTTGAAATCACTGGAAATTGAAACCACCCTTGTTCCTGAAGCCTTGAAAACTAAAGCTGGACAATTTAATATAAACTCAAGAGAGATTCATGTCTGTTGCTGTGTAAGCCACTCAGAAAGATACCTGAATGTCCAATGACATCATCAGAGACATTTTAAGCTGCAAAAGATGCTTTGACACTGACTTCTAGAAATCTTCTTAACTGGCTGTCCTCTCAGCTTAGAAACTGGTTTATAACTTGCTCCAAACATTAACCTTATTTTCCTTTTTTTTTTTTTAAAGTAGAAGGAACAAAGCTTTTCTGTGATTCCTTTCTACAGGGGACACTTTTTTTTTTTTTTAAGATTGGCACCTGGGCTAACAACTGTTGCCAATCTTTTTTTTTTTCTTTTTCTGCTTTATCTCCCCAAACCCCCAGGTACACAATTGTATATCTTAGTTGCAGGTCCTTCTAGTTGTGGGATGTGGGACGCCGCCTCAACGTGGCCTGACAAGCAGTGCCATGTCCGCGCCCAGGATCCGAACCCTGGGCCGCCGCAGCAGAGGGCGAAAACTTAACCACTCGGCCACGGAGCCGGCCCCTTATTTTCCTTTTTATTTCCTTAGAAATACTTCTTATTAAATGCCTGATTACTTGCTTCCACAATATAGGCCTAACTTTGGGAGCCCACCTGCATCACCACCTTCTAAAATGAATTTAACTGGACCAATCTATTATCAGGACTAAGAAAGATTTTCAAAGAGATAGAACAATCTACCACTGAGCTTATGGACTATGAAACTTCTTAAATTTCAAAGGACTGTGAAACTTCTTAAATTTTCAAAGGCAGGACTGTAGGGGATCCAAATTGGCCACCCCAAAATGTGTCTCTTTGACTTGACTATTTCTGAGTACAGAAGACTCTGAAAGAAACTTTGGCACCCCCCCCCCCACATGGCCTAAAACAATTAAAAATAGAAGGGCATGTTCGAGGAAGGAGCTAATACCATACAATAACCGTAATGTAGTGTAAATCATGCCTCTCAGGTCACATTGTCTGTAGTTGGTCCATTTACATCACCATCTCCATGTAAATTGCCTTCCTCCAACTTGAAGTCCAAAAACACTACTCCCAACATCCTCCTTTGTCTTTAGCTGAAGGTGGTGTTTAAGATGAGAGCCTCCAACATTTTGGCAAGTTACCCAGTTTCTTGGGTTTCTCCCATATATACATGTTATAAAGCTTTGTTTGATTTTCTCCTGTTAGTCTGTCTCACGTAATAGCCCAGCCAGAAGGACCTAGAATAGGTAGAGGAAAAGTTCTTCCTCCCGTACTCTACCCAGCATTGTTTCTAGAACATAATCAGAAAAAAACCTCAAGATGCCAAAGAATGGTTTCCCTGGTTGAGATGAACTCCCAACACAACCCAAGGCTCATCCTTTACTATTGGTGAGTCTTGGACCCCGTCCAAGCTTTAATGGTGAATGTGCATTTGGCTACAAGAGTGAACCACAGACAGTGATGTTATGGGCTGGAAGGTCAGGAAGCTGGAGTCTCGGGCACAAAATATACTTCCAGTTCACATTTGTGCCTGGCCCCAGTGGAAGCTTTGCTCATGTGGTGTCCATACACCCTCAGTGTACAAAGATTTATTAATTGAGATGTTATTCCTTGGCCAAGAGTAAAATCCCAAGGGAGGAAAGGAGACCTATTTCACTTCAGGAGAAGGGTGGGGTTCTTTCTTCACCATTAGTGAACTAGTATTCAAGCAGCATTGGAGTCCAAAAGAAGTTGGCTTTTTTGAGTAACTTTTCTGGAAAATATTTTGTAGGAATGTTTTGACTTGCAAAAAATTACAAGTTAAGTTTCATAATCACAATATGGTGTAAAAGTGGCTTTGGGGATCTACAACCTTTTCCACAGAATTCAATATTTCCTTGTCCTTTCTTCTTCTAAAATTGAAACAAGTTTTTTTCTAAAGAAAGTATAACGCAAAATTTGCCCTCTATTGAGAATTACACTTATTCTATGAAGGATACATTAATCTAATTTAATTTGTTTCAAAAAGTGGGAGTTTTAAGCTGAACATTTGAAGGCACTAAAATCACCGAGTTATCCATTTCCTAACACAGAAAATAGCTTAAATGGACTTACATTACATTTATCTGACTTTAGCTTGACTTATCATTTTCTCTAGAAAAGAAAAAGGTATTAAAGAAAATAAAAGAAATCCAGAATTTTAAAATTGTGGAAAGGAAATTAAATGTTTTCCCAGAATTCATCATTAGTTGTATTTGCTTTTCATTAATCCAACCTATGCAGTCTGAGTTTTCTGTAACCGTTTTAAGTAAGGAGATAACATTAGAGTGAGCAATATCAAATTGTGTTCTCCTTATTTCCCACTGAGAAATATTGGTGGTATTTCAAAAAATGTGAAACTCATGCTACCAGAAATATGCAAGATGATTTTGGATGGGAGATTATTTAAATGAACATGATTGACTTTCTCCTTGATGTGATCAGAAGTATTAAAAGAAAGAGGAAAAAGGAAACACTTCTCTAACCAAGTGACTCAGTATCACTCTGTCATGCCTGTATACCAGTAGGTAAAATAAATAAATGAATAAAATACATTATTGATAACTAAAGCCAACATGCTATCCTGTCCCAATATTAAATGATACTGGAATCTGGTGTACTTTCCTTTCTCTATGTTCAGTCATACTGAGAACAAGAGAAAATACTCACTCTAGGAAATACTTGCTCCTTAAAGACAAGACTGTGACTAACCAAAACAGCTTACTTGTCAATACTAACCAGCTTGCTCAACAAGATTTGCTTCAACTCCTTCATCTCCCAGTGTCTACTGATCCAAAGCCATATCATAAACTGCCCAAACCCAACCAGTTCCCTGGCTGGCAAACCCACCTAAAATTCACCCAGCCCAGGACCTAAACCCTATAAATATCCTGCCCTGACTTCCCTTCTGAGACACGACTAAGCCTATCAATATGATGTTCTCCTTTGCTCTAATAAATCTGATTAGCCAGCTTCACTTGATAAACAGGTTTTTCTGGAGGAATTCAGCAGTTGACAAGCACATCATAACCAAGGTTTATTTCATATTACAACCCCATAGAGAAAGGTGAAGCCAACGGTGTGGGGGGGGGCGGGGCGGTGAGGGCAGTAGACTCTATAAAGGCTTGGTGAGAGTGTGAATTGAGAGCTAGGTCTGAAAGAGTCCTGAGTCCAACTCTGGAATCCTGGGGAACCATGTCTTATTAGGAGAAACTCTCCATCTCCAAGAAGAACAATTAGAAGGAGAAATCCCAAGAGTCCCTGGTAAAATGAGTGGCTACCCCTTACCTTCTTAGGTGCTTAAGAAAATCTCAGATATGCAAAAAATGTGAGAAGGGGGGTCGGCCCTGTGGCCAAGTGGTTACGTTTGCTCCCTCTGCTTTGGCAGCCCAGGGTTTCACCGGTTCAGATCCTGGGCACAGACATAGCACCGCTCATTGAGCCATGCTGAGGCGGCATCCCACATGCCACAACTAGAGGGCCCACAACTAAAAATATACAACTATGTGCCAGGGGACTTTGGGGAGAAAAAGGAAAAAAAATGTGAGAAGAAACTTCATGTGTCCTGGATGGGAGGATGAATGTGAAGATAATGAGAAAAAAGTCCTCAGGGGACCTAACCTCAAAACACGAGTTCCCTTGATTTATCCAGCAAGGATAATAGCTATGAGCCTTTCTAAACAGCCCAAAGCCAATTTCAGTTTTGTTTCTCCACCTTGATTTTAAAGGTAAGAAAAACACGGTAAAACACCTTTTTACAGCCCTGTTGAACAAGAATAACAATTCCGTTGTATATTTCCAAGCAATTGTGGAAAACATGTTATCCTTTTTTAATGCAACATCAGCTGAACTATGATGTGAATTTTTATAGTGACATGACTTAAAATGGTGGGGATAATTGTGTTTGCCACCCAAAAATGTCATAAGAATTAAATGAAATACTGTATTTCTGTGTCTTAACATTGTGGCTGAGAACTTAATCTTTAGAACAAAACCAACCTAGTTTTGAAACCAAGCTCTATTTTTATTGGCTGTGTGATTTGGAGCAAGTTACTGAATCTCTCTCCAAGTCTCAGATTCCCCGTCTACAATCATGGATAATATCGATGCTACAGTTGTTGTAAAGACTAGGTATGTCTAATACAACAGAGTACAGCATATAGTAGATGTTCAATAAATACTACTTGCTTCCTCATTGCTCATCTGAAGTCTTGTCCTAACAGTCATTCAGCACATCATTTTTTTCCCCTACTGGCCAGAAAAGGCACATTTCACAAAAGACATGGAATACAATAATTAATCATTTAGCACCACATAATAGATAATGTCTTTTTAGGAAAGGATTCCTGTATGGGAGAGAACATGAATATTTTAGATGTAGCAAAATTCTAGGCTGAAATTTTCCTTGCTTTTGCCAAGAGTATGCAGGACAAGGGGTTATTGAAAGAGAAACTGCAAGGATTGAAGACAAGGCCCTGCAAGAAGTGAAAGCACATATACCCCAGGCCCAGTGGAGTTGCAGGTGACCCTGGATAAGAAAGGACTCTCCACTGTAGATACTTTCTCATCACTTGTAATGCAAGCACTGGGTGGCAGGCAAGCCCTGTCACTCGCTGAAGCCTGTGATCATGCGTCTTCAGCTACCATGGAGGAGAAAGCAGTGACTGCTACATGTATATTGGTTTATACGTATTATTTCTTCCTGGGGAGGAATAAGAGTGGAAGCAAGCGGGAGGATTTGATACCACTCAACACAGGGTTGACATAAGGGAAGCCATATTGTAGAAAAGAAATCATATGGTAACTTTGAATGACCTCTGATTAACCAACCCAGACATGCACTATAGATTTTATGGACCCTCTCAGCTGCTGTAAATTGATAATTTCTGAGTTCCTTAGGTATGTGATGACCCCCAGGCAGAGAGTCTGTGCTGATAGCCATTATCAATGACAATGGAAAGATCAGCGTATAGGGCATTGCTCCAGTCTCTTATGCTATCCAGTAAAACAGAAGACTATCAGCAACTGAGACCAGATGTCTGCCCCTACCTGGAGATCAGATGGAGATTCCCACTGGGATTAGGTCTATTTTTCAAGGGCTGTAAAATTTGGGTTGTCTATACTTCTTATCCTTCTGGTCAGACACTTGATTATAACATGTGCTTTTAGATGTTCCAAAACTGTTGAGCAAGACACAAAATCCTAATAATACAAACATGTCAACATGAAACCAGGAACAAGAGAATATTTCCAAATGGGTGCTAAACAGTTTTATCCCTCTAACCTGGATCTATGCCCCAATTCAGCAGGAAGTAGCTAGATAGGTTGTCACCCCAAATCCTTCAAGAATGAGGAATGACCAAAGAATGGGGGCATTGAGACTGGCAAACAGTTAGCCATTGATGATTAAGTAGCTAGGAACTAAAGATTTTTTTCCCTTTTTGCAATTATTGTTTATAGCTTTTAGCTGTTTAACCCACCCATTGTTAACCGTGCTGTTCAGGCAATATGCTATTTGACTCCCACTAGGCTCCTATAGGTAACATCTCCCTGGAGCCTGGGTCACCATGGTAATGGGTGTGTGAGCTGTTTTTCGGGAATTAGAACCCATTTGTCCACTCCAGGCTGGTTGAGACCACTAATTCATCAACTGGGCCCATGCAGATGTCCCATAGGTGACCTTTTGATGTCAAGAGGCTAAAAACCACCCTCAGATCATACTCACACTGCCATTTTGTGAGCATGTGTCCTATGAAGAGGCATGTAGTCTGAATACACTTGCACACATCATCAATTACTTCACCTCTCCTCACCTCCAATCACCTCTCTCCACATTTCAGACCACCTTGCCCCCCCAGTCCCATAAATATCCCTGAGTCCTTATTTTCAGGAAGGGAGATTTGAGATGCATGCTCTCACTTCCTCACATAGCCACCGGGTGATTAAACTCTCTCTCTGCTGCAATCTCATCATCTCAGTGTTTGGCTTTCTGGGAGGTGGGCAAAAACAAATGTAGCACAGTAACATAGATACAGCCTGCTTTCTAGCTTACATCAAAATCTAACCTATCTTGCTTTAGCCCACACGTACCATGCTGTTCCATACTTAATACTTTTGCAAACGCTGTTCCCATTTGCCTGCCTAGTAAAATTCTAGTGATCCTTAAAGACTAACTCAGATGTTGCCTCTTCTATGAAACCTCTTCCCCCTTATCACCTCTACTCAGTTGTTCCAGTCTCTATGGCAATAGATACAGATAGATATAGATACACACCAACACACAAATCACAGTATAATAATTATAACCATTAACTTTCGTATCTGTACTGGACTTCTATTGTTTTGAATTCTTAGAACATTCCCCTCCCCTCTCCTGGGAAGCATTTATTCTACTTATATGATCCCAGGGCTCTGCCTCACTAGCCATAGTTCTTCGTCTGGGGATAGCCTCTGACCTAAAGTTGGCCAGTTAGCCCTGGGATCTTGGGTTCAGATAGGCTGAGTTTCCATTCTTTAGCAAATAAATGGGAGTCTGAAGCCTGCTGGAAGGCACATTCGAATTATTGTGAAAGAAGACTGTTCAAAGATTAGAGTTGAGAGAAGAGAAAGAGAGAGCCGTCTAGGGGTATTAGTGTTCCAGGTTGCAGTCATCTTTAAGACTTGTCCTCTCCTCATGATGTGCACGTTGGCCAGGAAATAGCCCTTCTTGACCTAAAATAGTTAGTTGTGTTTCACTCAATAAAAGAAGCCTGGCTAACATAATAACTGTTTCATCCACTTAAATCTTGGTTGTATTTGATTACTGAAACCATCTCTTCATCCTTTTGGTATCTCAAACTGCCCTGAAGTAACTTAATATGTAAAAAAGCATCACAGTAGGAAAAGTAAACAGTGATGTTTTCTGTCTCCATTTGAAATAAAGAGCTAACCGAGAAAACTTTAGAATGTCTCAAATCCCACTCAATGGATGGAGCCACATGTGTTGAGCATACACCACATACAAGGTTCAACAACCACTACTAAGCAGATGGATAAGTTCTCAGAATGTCACGTCCCCAGGGAGGATTTTTAGGGGCAGGTCAAATTCCACTCAAATTTCAAAAAACATGCAATCCCTAAACCCAATGCTGTTGGGATATTACGACAGTTAATATCAGAAATGGTTAAGGTCAATTTACTGGTATTAGTTAAACCCTAGAGGAGTTGCTGTCCCTCGTGAGTTCTGGACCTCAGTTTTCCTGCTTTTACTTTATTAGGTTATTGGTGAGTTCAAGTTCTCGATCATATTCTCTCAAATCAATTGTATATCAAAATCAAAAGAAGGTTTTAAAAATACATCTGTATAGGCCTCACCAAAGGCCTGTTGAATCAGAATCCTTGGGGTTGGTGCCAGGAATTTGGATATTTTAAGGCTCCAGAGTTGGTTCTTTTGACCAGGCAGGTTTGAGCACTGCTAGTCCAAAGAATTGATTCACACACTCACGTGCATAATACCCTGATTTACAAACCTTGATGCCCATTCATTTTGCTCTTGTTATGAGTAGGACTTCCCATTGGCCTAAATTTGCATGGCCTCCATTTACCCTTCCTAACAAGCAGCTTTGAAGAAGCCAAGTTATTAAATATGGTTGTTGAAGGGATAGAGCAAGAGCAAATAAAGCTATTGTATGGGCTATATAGTAACAAGTAAGCCTTATTCCACTCCTGACCAGAAGGAGCTCATAATTCAGTGGGGTGAGGAACAGGGGAGAAAAATACCTGGACAAACAGCAGTAATACATTATGGTACAGCTTGATAGAGTAAATGCCAAAGTTCTACAAGATTACAGTGGAAGTAGCTGTTCATACCACTTGTGGAGCTCAAGAAAGGCTAAAGTGGGGAGATAACTCAAGGCCAGGGCTCTAAATAATGTGTAGAAGTTCACCAGGTGGAGGAAGAGATAGATCAATGTAGAGGCTGATAAAGCACCCCAGGTTCACTATGGTAACTTAGAACGGACAAATGATTTCTCTTTCCTGGATCTTAGTATCGTCATCCAAAAGGTTAAGTAATGCCAACAAAAGGATTCACTTATCTAAGCTTATGAATATTCAATATCGTATCACTTTCTCATAAACGAAAAAAATTGCCTAAGCCTACTGACCAGATCTGTGTTGTGTGCTCCTCAGTAACTATCTCCCTTCTGTTTCCTGTTTGCTGTTAGTAACATCATTCTTTATTTCAGCATATGCTCACAATAAATTCAATTTCATAAGTTTTCAGAACAATTGTCAACGATGAAATCTAAGGGCAACTAGTTCATTTTTAGAAAGTGTTTTACCCTCACTAGATGTGTATGTCCACCCTCTGGTAGGAGAAGTTACATCTAGAGGGTTGCAAGGAACAGCCCATATTTCTAACCATTATATAGATATTAATAGCAGGGTCTCTCACTTTTAAGTGGGAAGTTACATATGCAGCATTATGTTTTTGTGCTCGTTTTTTGTTTTATATACACAGAAAGTTAAATACTGGACTATCTAGTTCAGTGTCAGATCCTCTACCAGACTGTGAGCTCCTGAGGTCAAGGGCTATGTTCATCTTGTTCATTGTTCTATCCCCAGGAACCCAGAAAACTGCCCACCTCAGGCAGTACTCAGTAAATACTTTTTAAAGTAAAATTGCAATGGAATGATGTAGAGAAGTTATAAAGTTTCCCTCTGTTTACAAAAGCTGCTATGTAATTACCCATCCACATTTTTACCTCATCTACCTATCTTTCACATCCAAGTTATTCCTGTTTGGGTGGTTGGTTTGAAACTTCCAGCCAGTTTACAGGTTCATTTCCAGTTCTATGGCTCATGAATTATTCATCTGTCACTGTAATAATTATTCATCACAAACCATTCCAAGACCCAGAGGCTTATAATATCAAGACTTTATTTTTCTCACTAGTGGGTCCATGGATTGTCTGAGGTGTCTCTTCTTCAGGCAACAGGTAAGATGGGCTTGACTCCAGGCTTTGGGTTAGTATTAGTTCTCCTTTATATGTCTCCATATTCTCCTTGGACCAATGATCTCCTAGTCACATGGACAAACCCATTAGTGGAGTGGAGAGATATATCCTTCCTACATGCCCACTGGCAAGATGAATAGGACTACATGATTGGTTTAATGGTTCTCATAATTGGGAATAGGGTCAATTTCCCTAAGTATAATGCTGCAGAGAGAATAGACACTTGAACAAAACTTGAACACTACTGATGAGGAAGAGTAGCATAATGGATTTCAAGTAGGAAACCAATATCCTCTGCTACTATTATCTACTGGAAAATTGACAGCCAAAGAGCATGCGGGGGTTAAAAGATTGATGTGGAAAAGTTTGAAATAGATTTGTGGTAAATTCAATGAAATCAAAATGGAATAAACAACCTGAGTTACCCTAAAGTGTTTTGTTTTTCCCTTTTCCATGTATGTTTCTAGTTTTAGGAAATGAAATGATTGAGCATGTCCTGACTGATATGAGCTCTTTAGAATTCATCAAGATTTCTTTTGTCACTGTCAGGACATTTTTGTTGTCTCCCCAACATCTACTCTACCCCTTCCTCACTGTGTAGTAGTCACGAGGTTTGGGTGAAATTGACCTCACCTCTAATTCCAGGAATAGGCCTTGATTGGTCTGAGACAATCGGAGTAATCTCTCCTTTGTCACCATACTGGTTCAGGTATTCCTAGGCTAATCCAGTCATTGTCTGATAGTCCTCTGAATACAGGAATTGGTTCAAGAGTGGTCCAGGCAGTTTGCCTCTCTAGGGTGTTTTCTAGAAACTTTTGAATACAGATATTCTCTTGCTCTAGATGGTATGGTGTGAAGGTATAAGGCCTGAAATTCATGGCCGCGCTTTTGCTTCCGTGACAGAAGTTATTCTGAAGACAAAAAAGGGATTGCTGGGAGAATTACACAGAATAGGAGTCTGATCAAACCCTACATGAGTCCTTTTTTCTCTAATAACTTTATTTCCTTAGGTATAAATTCTTCCTTTTGTTAAGCTTGATTTCTCCTTAGATGATATTAGATTTAGTTAAATGTTTGGTGACTTTTGATTGCATGGTCATCTTTGCAGTTGAGATTTCCTGCTGTGTAGTCCACTTAGAGGGGAGGAGGAAGCAGGAGCTGCTGCCTTGGTTGATCCACCACACTGCTTTTAGTGAGAACAGGTGAGGAATGGGCATTCTCTGTGTCATGCTTCTGAGGCTGGTCTTCTAATTGTCCTTTCTGAGTATCACACACCACTCAGGACCCTGTTTCTGAAATATAGGCTTCCATACTCACTGCTTCTACCTGGAGCAGTGACATTCCCTGTTGTTGTTGCCTGGCCCAAGATAGAGAAGAATCAGAGATGTGTTTCTCCCTAGGTTTACCCCTAAAACTCCCAATTAATCACCCTGTCATTTGTCCCTTATCATTTTGCTGCTCACAGCTTCTACTCTTTATCTCTCTCAGCAGGGATCACTCTTGATCCTTCCTCTATCTTTCACAGTAATATTTTCCCACAAATGTCCTGGGCTGTGGTTTTCCTCCTTAACCTGAGAATATCTGATTTCCATCTTTAGGAAATTTTTCACAGTCTGTGGTCCTTCAAGAGTTTCCATTTGCAAGCATATGTATTTATTGATTGGTTTATTTGTTTTGGTTTCTATCATTTCTAGGGCTTTTTTGTAAAAGATACTACAGCGTGAGCTCATTCCACCATCTTGAAATGGCTTCCATTATATGAATCCTGTAACCACTACTTCTACCTTTGAAAATATCCTGAGTTTTTATTATTATTGCCACCTCACAAATAAACACTGATCTAGATGGCAAGAATCTAAAGAAACCAATTTAGACCTAAGGGAAACCAAATATAAGGTTTAAAAGAAATTCCAAATGCTCTGGGGCCTTTTCTGCTCATTTTACTTGGTTCTCCTGGTAAATGTATTCCTTGTGTGATTTATTGAGTCACTCAGATCTACGTTTTCATACCTGATTTCTTAGTGATTCATTACTGAAACACCAAACATCTGTCAAGCATAAGCATGATGATTCTGTAAACATGTCCTGGAAGAATAATGAGAAGTTTCACATCTCCAGTGCTAATTCTACTGTATATATTCAATTACCAAGTCATACAGTGAGTTTGTGCTCACTGTAATTATTTCAGTTGCATACATCTGAAATTTCTGCACTGTGCTGCGTTAGTTCCCTAGAAGGAAAAGAATGTAACGGATTGAGGCAAGAAACAACTAGAAGGGGACATGGGTACAAGTGGATGAATCTTGGTGTTCTGGCCATCACATAAGGCTGCAAGATGTCTTTGAACTGATGACTAGCACTTTTTCATCTTTACTGTTGTTATTAGAAAAGATTTTACAGAAGGATTCCAAATGTTTGTGTAAAAAAGACAACACAAGTGAAATTTATGGTCGTACCATCTGAAATTCATATGACTATAATCCTTATCTCCACCCAAGAAACTTGGGAGGGAAATTATAAATAATAATAAAATTTTAACAGACAAGTCCATGGTTTGGATTTTATGTTTCCAAACATGTCAAATCCTCAATCCTCTTGAGTTCAATTTAATTTTCAACAGACCAGGGAGACAATTCTGAAATACTCTTTTATACTACTGACAGGAGAGCAGAATTCTCTGCTGGGCAGGTATATCTTGACTACCACCCCCACAAAACAAGGAGTTTCACTCCAAGAAAGTGACAGCTGATTCTGCTTATGTAGTGACAGTACAGAGAGAAACCCAAGGGCATTTTGACTATGCTGATAACGTCTCTTCAGAGGAAAACTGCATACTAGAAAACACTCATTCATCATCTTTATGTGAGTTTCAATAATAAGGCAACTTACTTGATTTCTTGCCACATTGTGCTTGTAATTCTCACGAATCTTCTGATTTCTAATCAATAAGATAAGCATGAATCAAGACAAATAGAGGTTCCAGCTAAGCCCTCCTAACTGAACAAATAAGATATAATTTTGTGGACACTTGGAAAAGCTCCATTGCTCCTGAATTTTCCCCAAACTATCGTCAGAAACTTCAGTGACTACAATTCCTGTAAATATGAATGGCTTGAATTTATTCAATATCTTAAAACTTTGCTATCAGGTCCTCTGAGCAATGCTATCTAACTTCAATAGGCCTTCACTGCCATATGACAAGCATTTTCTTTATTCCATTTTGATTCTACTGAATTTACCACAAATCAATTTCAAACTTTTCCACACCAATCTCTTAACCCCTACATGCTCCTTGGCTGTCAACTTTCCAGTAGACAATAGCAGCAGGTGATATTGGTTTCCTACTTGAAATCTATTACTCCATTCTTCTTCATCAGTGGTGTCCAAGTTTTGTTCAGATGTCTACTCTCTCTGTGTGGCGTTGTACTTAGGGAAATTGACACTATTCCCAGCTCAACTTAAGCCAATCATGTAGTCCTATTCCTCTTGCCAGTAGGTACGTGACCTTCTTCTGGCCAATGACACACAAGGGAAAGTCTAAACATTTTCTTTCTTTTAAAAAGATACATTCTATTTCCTTCTCTGGACATTATCACATTCAAATGAGATGCCTAGTGCTTCAATAGCCTTCTTGTGACTAGCTTGAGGATGACAGAGCATAGTAATGGAAAGAACCTGGGACTTTGATGATGTCATTGAGCAGCTATAGCTTATAGCCTGTGGCTGCCCTTCCCAGGGCTTCTTGTTATCTGAGAGAATAAATATACTTATTGAATTAGCCAGCTAGGTCAGAGGTTTGTATGACTTGCTGCTGAGAACATCCTAAGCAAAACAAATACTTTGCTGCTTACTTTACTTAAATGGCTAAATCTCAGTCTTCAATCTCCTGAATTTTTATGCAGTTTTAGGTTCTGTTGATCCTACCATTGAAAGTTTCCTCCTTCGTCTTTAAGACCATACATTCTAGACGTTCTTCCTACATTTCATGACATTTCTTCTTTGACTCCATGTCCTCCTCCAGCCTCCTGCCTGTGACCATATTAAACAAAGTTTGATCCTTGACCTGCTCTGCTTCCCGTGCATGCTCATGCAGTTTTGTTGCTTGATCTCTCAACTCTAAGCGTGGGAACACTAACACTACAACTGGGACTCTGCTCGGTTTTAGTTCCACATCTTCTGCTGTCTGCTGGACAGTTCTGTCTGGATGTTCCATGACCATCTCAATACTGACAAATCCTCAAGCAAGCTTACAATCTTTCTCCAAAGCCCAGCAATGCCGCAAGACTCTGTATCTCTCTCAGTGCTACCAGTATTCTCCCAGACTCAAAACTTAAAGTCGTTTTTGATTGTGCTGTCTTCCATTGCCTATAAAGATAGGCAGTCACCAAGCATGAATAGCCCTCTCAGACTGCCTGTCTGTCATCCCTATTTGACTGGCCTCCTGCTGCCACCTACGCAGTTGCTAAAGGAGTTGCAACATTTATTCAATATCTGCTTTCTGTCCACTGTTCATTGGTCCAGAGGTGGAAATCTGACCCAAGCTATGGTCCCAATCATGGTTTATCCATGGGAAATAGGAACTTGGATCATTTCCTTTCCAGAGGTCTAGACTGAAATTTGGGTGCTGTTAGTGGCCGAATTTTCTACCGTATGGTGGGAGAAGTTGAGGAATCCTGACTGAAGAGAGAAAGGAAAAATAAGAATTAGCAAACACAGAGAAAAAAGCAGAAATAAGAAATGGAGAAAATATGTGATGGAGTTCAAAACTTGGTCCTAGGTTTTTCCGAGACCTAACTCCAGTCCTCACCTTTGAGCCTGTATCTCGAAGTCCTTACAGTGAAATTTGTGTTTTCATGAGTTAGTCCAAACTAGGTTCCAGTTACCTGCAATAAAAAAGACATACTTTGTAGAAGATCTTATCCGTCTTTTCCTTGAACTTTTGGTTATTTTATTTCCATTCTCTAAACATCTACTCTAGGCTGTCATCCCCTAAACCTCTATAATAGTTGTTTCTTAACCAGGGTCCATGCCACCAATATCTTTCCTGCTCAACATGTCCTATGGTCCAATTCCAGGTTAACCCTTTAAAATATTGCTTTGCATATGTCATCTTCTTTCTCAAAAATAGTCCATGAGTCCCTATTGCCTTTGTAATTCAATACAACTCAGGGTTTGCTAGTGCTCTGTACAACTAGCTAAGCAAGGTCTTTGGCAATGTAGCCCATACCACATTCAAACATCTTCCACTTTTTATAAATGTTAATCTTCTGGTTCAGCTAACCTTGTCTTCTAGTTTTTCCTGAACATGCTATGAAGAACTTGATAACTGCACCTATACTGACATTGTTTTCCCTGCCTGAAAAGCCTTCATTCTTCCATTCTGCTTTTTTATGAACATCCCATCTTTACTGTAGAATTCATGTTCATATCTCTTTGGGGAGACCTTCTTCAGAGTGTTAAGAGTGCAATATTTGTTCCTGATTTTGCCTTCCTTCCACAACTTTGCCAAGTTGACTGGAAAAGAAGTATATTTCCCCACTCCATTTATTTTGAGCTTAGCCTTGGGACATATATCGGCCGATGGAATATGAGCAAGCATGACGGTGCCTGTTCCTAGTTAAACTTTAAGAGGTATGGAGTTTCCACCAGCCCTCCTGGAGCTTCAGATCTTTGCCGTGAGCAGAGCATAATTCAGATAGTCAAATGAAAACCCATGAAGCAGACCTGACTCCAAACTGAAGCCTGAAATCCAGCCCAATCCAGCTGAATTTAGCTCAGACCCACTGGACCACAATTTGAGTTAAAACTCATCAACTAGAAGTAAATGGTTATTGTTTTGAACCTCTGAAATTGTGGGAGTTGCTTGTTATACACCACTATCACAGAAAATAATCTAACTAATGTGTTGGGTCAATTCCTTCTTTGAATTCCTAGAACATTAATTGTCTTTATTACTGGTTTTGTGTTTAGAAAATATTGTCTTATTTTTTAGACCTCTTTTTTTTAATTGAGGTAACATTGATTTATAACATTATATAAATTTCAGGTTTACATCATTATACTTTAATTTCTGTTGAAACTACATCATGTCCACCACCCAAAGACTAATTACCATTCATCACCACAGGCTTCTTTTGGTGTTCATAATAATAGCTAATATTTATCAAGCATATTTTTTGTGTGAGATACTACACTAGATAACTTGAATACTTTAAATCATTTAATTCTCCCCCAAAATCTAGGAAGTGGTCATGAGTATTCCCATAAACTGACGTGGTTTAAAAGATTAAGTAACTTTACCCACACCACCCAGGTGGTTAATGAGAGAGGCCAGATTCCAATGCGGGACTGTCTGGGTCCAAAATTCATATTCTATGTGCCTTTTCAACTTGGAAGCTTTTGCCAGTTTGCCAAAAAGGATAAAACATTCGATGCAGCTCCTCAATTTCGTAGAACCATGAGAGACCACCAAAAGCATACTAAATTTGCAACCTTGTTAAGTAAGTGAGTTTAGTTTTGCAATTTTATAGAGGGGGAAACTAGAACTCACAGGAGCAAGATTTCTCTATTATCAAGTCCACAACTCCTTCTAATGTCTCTGTCATGGGGAAACTTTAAGCCAGTCATACTCTGCCTCACTCAACTCTGAGTTCTTTGAAAGAAAAAGTGAAGTCTGTTAACTCAAGTGTTACATGTTAATTCATGTCGCACAATGTATGCTCAATAGGAGCTAGCAAAGAGCCTGGTCCATTGAAACTGCTCAATACTTGTTTGTTCAATCATGGGAAGAAAAGAACAGAATTTTGCTCCCTGATGAGTGAGAGGACCCTTAGGAGTCACACCTAGTGACATGCCTGACATAGAAAGTGAGATTTTAATATTCCAGTCTTCCGTTGTACTTCTTATCCACCAACAGAGAGTGGGACCATGTTTATTTCCATTTCATAAAGCACATATTTTGTGGGAAGAGAAAGTTAAGTTCACACATTTTTGAGCAAACATTTCATGAACACATTTTCTCTCCAAAGGCTGGAGATAGATTTTTCTGTAACTGAAGAACCATCAAATTACATCATCAGAGAGGGACGTGTACTGCCCATGATCCCACATTATTCCTGGGAATTGTTTAGGGCCACCATGTTTTTGACAATTACCTTGCTGATGATGGATTGCATAAAGCACAGAAATTCTCCACAAGGAGTCTCTAGCATTGCTTCACTGGAGGAAAAAGAATTATTTTTGGCCTTCACCTCAACCCATGGTCAAGCAGACTTAGACCTCTTTCTGGAAGTAGATGTCTTTGTTCAAAATACTAATAGCACAAGCCACGGAGGCATTAAAGAATAATCCCTCTCAGTTAGGCAGATTCTCGATATAAAAAGCTTTACTTTGGCGGGGAGGGTTACCAAGAAACATTTTCTTCAAGATCTGCAGTACACAAAAGAGAGCATTTTCATGGTTTCTACCTTCCATTAACAGAAAAATCGCAGATTTAAACAGTTTATTTTAGTGCAGAATTAAATTATTTATGAAATGTGAAAGAGACAAAATGTAATTTATGAGGCTCTCTCTCTCTCTTTCCCTAAGCCCTACTGTAATGACATGGCTAGTAGGGTAAATAACCAGTGTGGGTAGGTACGAACAGATAAAAGTTTCATCAACACGTTTAAAAAAGAAAAATTCAGTAAAATTCATCAGTTGGTTTTGTTAAAACTTCTAATTAAAATCGTAATATAAGTAAATTTGTTAAACATATAGAGTGTTTATCAAGAACAAACAGCAACCCCCTCAACAAATGGTGAAAAATTAGACATTTCCTTGTAGTCAGAAAAAACACAAGAATGTCTTCTTCCACAACTTGAACTCATACGTGATTTGTGAATATTTTCTCTCAGGCCGTTTCTTGTCTTTTCATTCTCTAACAGTACCTTTCAAAGAGAAGGAGTTCTTCATTTTGATAAAGTCCAATTTTTCAAATTCTTTTATGGATTGCATTTATGGCATTCTGTGTAAGAAATCTCTGCCTAACCTAAGGTCAGTAAGATTTTTGTCCTACAAGTTTCATACTTTTAGGTGTTACAGTTAGGTCAATGATCTATTTTGCATTAACTATTTTATATGATGTGCAATATGGATCAATATTCACTTTTTGCATATGGATATCCAAATATTCCAGCATGATTTGTTGAAAAGACCATTCTTTCTCAAACGAATTGTCTTTTCATCTTTGTCAAAATCAATTAACCATATATATGTTGGTCTATTCCTGGACTCTTTATTTTGTTCCATTGATTTATTTGTCTATATTTATGCCAATACCACACTGTCTGGATTTTTGTAGCACTATAAGTCTTAAAGTCAGGCAATGTAAGTCTTTCAACTTCGTTCTTTTCAAAGTTGTTTTGGCTATTTTAGATCCTTTGTCTTTTCATATAAAAACTCAAGTAATTTTTTTTTATGGAATTCTGTTAAATCTATAGATAAATTTGGAGTGAATCAACATCTTATAAAATATTGACTCTTTCAATCTGTGAAAATAATTATCTCACCTTTTATTTAGATATTTAATTTCTCTTAGCAATATTATGTAGCTTTCAGTGTACAGGTTTTGCACATCTTCTGTGAGATTTATCCCTAAGTAGTTCATATTTTTGAAACTAGTGTAAATTATATTTTAAGTTCAATTTCCACTTGTTATTTGAGGTCTAATTTGTTTATTGAAGTATAATTTACATAAAATCAAATTTACAAAATTTACATGTACAATTCAATTAGTTTTAAAGATAGATAGTTGTATAATCATCAACAATATAGAATATTGTTATCTTCGCCTCCAAAATTTCCCTCGCATCCTTTTCTAATCCTCTACCCTTATCTCAGTTTTCTGGCAACAACCAATTTGTTTTCTATCATTCTGGTTTTGTCTTTCCTAGAATATCATGTAAATGGAATCAGACAGTATGTCTGGTTTGTTTTACTAGCTTTTGGAATTCACCAATATTGTTGGTATATCAGTATTTTTTTCCATTATACCTGAATAATATTCCATTTGTGGATAAGCCACAGTTATTTATTCATTACCCTGCTGATAGATATTTAAGTTGTTCCCAGTTTTGGGTTATTATTAATGAAGCTGCCATGAACATTCATGTACAAGCCTTTGTGTGGGTACATGCTTTCATTTTGCTCGGGTAAATGCCTAAGAGTGGATGCTGGGGCTCTAGCAGTTACTTTATCAGGAAGAAGATAATATTAAAAGTGTTAACTAGGCAACTGAAAAGGCAAAAAATGAACACTCGGATTTCCCTTTCAGATACACACATATGGAAATTGGAAGTCACCACGCTATGCTAACAACAAGTAAAAAGCTTAAAAGACTGAAAAGAGAACAACTCTTCTAAGATCTGTACAACAAGTGAGGGCACAGGGCAAATTGCAGCCCTCAAGATAGGAGAGACAGACAGCTGAGTACAGGGAGTTACGGTTTAGCGGAGCAGAGACCCACGAGTGGAAACCATCAAGGGAACAGGTGCCAGGGTGGGAACCCTGAACTGTAACGGATGAAGTGCTGGAGCCTTAGTGGGCAACTCCGAGAGTGGGAAACTCTAGGGGTGCCTATCACAGGGGGGTCCCCACGATACTGTGAGATTTAAATCCAGGAGCTTGAATAGATTCTCACAGTAAATATCGAAGGAAAAGCCTCCCAGTTTCTGGCAGGGGGAAAGGAACAGGAATCATTTTGAAATATGCCAGAGCACTCTATTCTTCTTAACAAGGGCTGCCCTCAGGAGAAAGTAGTTAACCAGAGGCTAACCTGCTGGGGCATTATCAGAGCCTAACTGACCTGGGAGAGGGAAATATCCAATTTCAGTCCACTTTAGTAATCCCGTCCCACCCAAAAGGGGGGAAAAAACCTGAAAAGCGCCTGAGAAGTTCACAGTCCAGTGACTAACATCTATTGCCAATCTTCCTCTCTTTTTTTTCCTTCTCTCTAAAGCCCCCCAGTATATAGTTGTATATTCTAGTTGTAGATCCTCCTAGTTCTACTGTGTGGGATGCTGCTTCAGCATAGCTTGACCAGAGGTGGTAGGTCCGTGCCCAGGATCCAAACTGGCGAAACTCTGGGATGCCAAAGCAGAGCGCATGAACTTAACCACTCAGCCCCACGGCTGGCCCTAAAAAGGGCTTAAATAGTCCTCTAGGGCATCCTTTTCAACTTCAATATACACATGAATTACCTGGGGACCTTGTTAAAAAGTGGACTGTGATTCAGTGGATCTGGCCGAAACAGGGATTCTGCATTCCAGCAATCTCTCTGATGCTGATGCTGCAGGACTATGAACCACACTTTGAGTAGCGAGTCAGAAAAATCTAGTTATAAATTGCTGGGCAGCACCACCAGTCAGCACAGTTGTTCATTTCTCCCCAGCCACATTCACTGTGTGATGCACATGGGAAGGATAGGGAGAGCTGGATTTCATTCAGTTTTAAGTTTTACTAGATGAGTATGGAGACAGGAAAGAGGGACAAAGTTGAGGATTTATGTAAGGAAATGATTATGATGACTTCTAGAACCTAAGAAGAGAAGTAGGGACATGAGTGGGGATGAGAGGAACTATCAAAAGGTGATAGGATCAACGGATTGTTGGTCTCAATGGAGTCAACAAAACTTTTTGGCTCTAGATACTAGTGGGAGTGAGCTTAAATGGTCAGAGACTCAAATGCTTAAAATCAAGATAATGGAGTATGCAGTTGATGGTAATGACAAGGGCCAGGGTGGACCACGAGAATGTTTAACCGAGGTGGGTAGTATTTTTGTTAGAAGTTAAGGAGCTGAAAAACCAGGATATAGGAGAGATGATCTATGTGGATACCAAAGTCATCAAAAATGAGGGAAGGAATAGTGATGGAAAGAGTGACTATGAGCCAGGGGCTAAAGTCTTCATGAAATGACTCAGAGATCTGAAGACGTCTGAGCCTGGGAGTGGAGTAAGATAGTGGATATGTGATGGCATGATATTCAAAGTCTGAAGATTAGGAAGGAGGGAGAAACATCCTGGAAGCAACAATGTGGAGCAAGATGGAACACATGCCACACCTCACAACACAGTGGTATGAGGAACGTGGGAGAGAATAGCTACCACCTGAGAGGACTTCCAGAAGAGTGGTGCCCTCAGGAGTCCAGCAAGAAGCAGCAGGTGAAGAGAACACTTATAGAAGAGATTGAGGGCACAGAGGATTTTTCTGATAATAAATTCCAGAAGATGCAGTGAGAGGTGGAAGAAGGGATGGAAGGATTAGAGGTTGCACAGAGCCTTATGGGGATGAGACTCCAAAGGATCTTGGAAGACTTGGAAGTCATGCTTCCTATGGTGGCTGATGTGAAAAGGGAATAAAACAGCAATACAATATCATATCAACCCATCGAAGAATCTGCTCTTTAGCTGATGGTTTTATCTTGTTACTGTGCCAGGTTCGTTTTTGCCCACCGCCCAGAAAGCCAAACATCAAGACGATGAGATTGCAGCAGAGAAAAAGTTTAATCACAAGGCAGCCATGTGAGGAAGTGAGAGCATGAGTCTCAAATCCCCTTCCCCGAAAATAAGGACTCAGGGATATTTATGTGATGGGAGGCAAGGTGGTCTGAAATGTGGAGAGAGGTGATTGGAGGTGAGGAGAGGTGAGGTAATTGATGATGTGTGCAAGTGTATTCAGACTCCATGCCTCCTCATAGTATGCATGCTCACAAAATAGCAGTGTGAGCATGATCTGAGAATGGAGTTTTTAGCCTCTTGACATCAAAAGGTTGCCTATCAGATATCTGCATTGGCCCAGTTGATGAGTTGGTGGTCTCAACCAGCCTGGAGTGGACAAAGGGGTTCTAATTCTGGAAAAACAGCTCAGACATCCATTACCATGGTGATCCAGGCTCAAGGGAGATGTTATCTATGGGAGCCTAGTGGGAGTCAGATAGCATATTGCCTGAACAGCACAGTTAACAATGGGAGGGTTAAACAGCTAAAAGCTATAAGCAATACTTGCAAAAATGAAAGCAATTTTAGTACCTAGATACTTAATCATCAATGGCTAACTGTTTGCCAGTTTCAATGCCCCCATTCTTTGGTCATTCCTCATTCTTGAAGGATTTGGGGTGACAACCTATCTAGCTACTTCCTGCTGAATTGGGGCATAGATCCAGGTTAGAGGAATGAAACTGTTTAGTACCCATTTGGAAATATTCTCTTGTTCCTGGCTTCATGTTGACATGTTTGTATTATTAGGATTTTGTGTCTTGCTCAACAGTTTTGGAACATCTAAAAGCACATGTTATAATCAAGTGTCTGACCAGAAGGATAAGAAGCATAGACAACCCAAATTTTACAGTCCCCGAAAAATAGACTTAATCCCAGTGGGGATCTCCATCTGATCTCCAAGTGGGGCGACATCTGTTCTCAGTTCCTGATAGTCTTTTGTTTTACTGGATATGCCTCAGAGACTGGAGCAATGCCTTATACCCTGATCTTTCCATTGTCATTGATGATGGCTATCAGCACAGACTCTCTTCCTGGGGGTCATCACATTCCTAAGGAAATCAGAAGAACAAAGTTATCAACTTATAGCAGCTGGGAGGGCCCATAAAATCTACAGAGCATGTCTGGGTTAGTTAATCAGAGGTCATTCAAAGTTACAATATGATTTCTTTTCTACAATATGGCTTCCTTTATGTCAACCTTGTGTTGAGCCAGTATCAATCTCTCAGACTTTCTTCTTTGCCCTGTGATTACTTCCTTCTGCTTTTTTGGAGTGCCTCACACCTTCCCTCTGCTTGTCTAGCCTTGAGCCTTCCAACAAATAACAGCTCAAGTCCCACTTCCTCTGGAAACCTTCTCTGATTTCTCCAGCTCTCAGGGATCACTCTGTCCTTTAACTTCTGTTGCACTTATTGTCTGTGGATCCCTCATGGGGTTCTTAGTTGGTATTACTTTGTATTGTGACTTATCCTTATTTGTAAGTCTACTATGTGCCTGATTACCCTCCATGGGACAGAGAGCATTCTTAGCAGGAACAAGACTCCCTCAGTCAGAGTTACTATGCAGGCAGTGAGGAGCACAAACAGCATAAAGTAGGGCTGGCTGAGAAGGTATGGAGGTTAGTCTCAGAGTCCTGGAGGATTTATTTCAGTTTCAGATCCAAGGGGTAAGTGCTCAGGCAGAGAGAGACTACAGTGAAGCTGGAGTCAGGAACTGGATGGGAAGTGGACTGGGAGACAGGAAGAAACAAGCAGATTCTGGTGCAGGCATGAAAACACAGGACCAGGAACACACTCTTACTGGGTGCTGTCTATATGGCCCTCAGGACAGATCACTCACTGCAAAGTTGCAGACCTGAGTGATGCTTTTTCTCTGAGTGATGTGATTTCTAGACTATAAATTCCTCAAGGATTGGTATTTTCATGTATCTCTTTGTATCCTCAGGGTATTGCATAGTTCTCTAAAAATGATAACTGCCCAGTACATTTTTTAAATGATATCTTTATAGTACCTAAACTTTGAATTGTTTACTATATTTTCAAATTTCGCTATCTTTGTCTTTTATCTTCATAGAACTCTATGAGGTAAAAATTACAATCTTCATCTGCAGATACGAGGATTAAAGCTTTTGTAGTTGTAAGTGGTATACATAATTCAAAAAATGGACCGTGTTTGGTGAATCTCTAAAATGAAAATGAAAGCAACTTACAACACAGTCTGAGATTACAACATACCCTAATAGACATGACATGGACAGATCGTAATGAATAGATAAGAATCATTTGTCAACAGAAAATAAATCACATACAAGTTGGATTTGCTAAAGAACACAGAGTTTTTTTCCTTAAAATATATATTCATTTGTGATATGTGTCTAAATTATCATTAACTCTGAATTAATGAGGCCCAGTTGTTTTTCTCTGAAAAACATAATATTGAGGAATCTCTCAGAAAATTTTAAGATTAAAATTGAAGAAGATCAAGATTTTTTTAAATATCTGACACTTTTCCATGGTGACCAAGGCAGAAAAAAGATATTTTGTTACCTATGATATATGCTTTGCCTGTGTGATACATTTTATACTGTTATAGATCCAGAATGAAAATGCAGAGAGAAACATATACATGATTCTTCAAAAAACTATAGGTAGTTGATGCTTTGGAAGGGTAGGGAATAATTTCAAGTTTAATGGCAGAAGACACGTCTCTACAGTAGCTAAACTCCTGGTGCATTTTTATCTAAGGTTAACTGCTTTAGTGAGGAAACAGAAATGCCAATCCTGTATAGTTAAGTATGAGCTGTCAGAAAAATTCTATAGTCTCAGGCTATAGGCTAAGCGTTGGTAAGCCTGCAAATACTATTCATCCCAATACAACTGAACTACGTAAGCAATCAAGTAATCAAAAGTGTTGGGGGTGGGGAATAGCAAAAAGTGCTTCAAGATGTAAGCAAGGTCAAGTATTATGTGGGCATGCTCTGGCGTTTGGATTTTATCAAGAACATTGAGATATCATTGATGGATTTGGGCAGGAAAGTAACATAACTCCATTTACATTTTAACTAGAACGCTGTACCTGCTTTGTGACAAATAAATGGAGAGAATGGAAGCAGAGAAAAACAGACTGGAGACTATTGCAGTGGTCCAGATAACAGTTGATGGTGACTTGGACTAGAGTGGTGACAGTGGAAATGGAGGGAAATGGCCAGAGTCTAGCTGTAATTTGAAAATGAAATTACTTTGGTTTGGCAATAGATCTCATGTGGGATATGAAAGGAATAGAAGTGTTAGAGCTGGCTAACTGAAGCTTTTCATGAGATGGTTGGGATGGAAGGAAAAAAGTTGTTTATTCATCACAACATTAATGATTTCCTAAGAAAGTAGATGTTTATAATTGAGGATGTTTGTTTTCTTAAACCAAAATAAGTCATAATCTTCAGTATAAAAGTTTTCACATACTTGGAAAACAGTGTTAAGTAGGTATAAACATGAGAGATCAAGATAGCTGAGTTCAAGCTAAATGGCTCTATATAAAAACATGAGAAATTGACCAGGGTCTGGTATGGAGACCTCCTCATCTCAGGAAACGGGATGCAGCCAGAAAGGGGGCCGCCCCCTCACCCATCATGCAACATACATTCATGGGGAACCTGGTGCTAAATCACTGGTGATGACCTGCTGCTGGGTCAGGGCTTCCTCAGTAGCAGAGCAGCTCCCTCGTTGCGATCTATTGGAAGTCAGGCCTCGGCACATGGGTTTGGAAAAAAATTTTTTTTTAAAAAAAGCATGAGAAATTGAAGAGATGAGCTCTGCACTTAGGGGAGACCAAGAGGCCTTTGGTCTTTGTGTCAACAGTAGCCAGAGACCACCTCATAGCCTCCCTGGCTAGTGTTGCGTGAACTACAGTAGCTGTATCCCGCCAAGCTGAGGAGGAGGAAAAGAGGCCAGGATGCGTCTTTATACAGGTTTAAATAGAACAGGACTAGGGTAAGTGTTACAGGCTCTTAGTTAATATCAGCCCTGATATTGGTTCCCCTACAGTGAACCCAGCATATATGGGTTAAAACTAAAAGCACACATTCCGACTTCCCTGATTCTTTAGTTACACTCATATGTAAGTGCTCGTTTCATTATCCTCTGACTCCCTAAGCTTTACAACCAAATAGAAGTTACAAATTGTTAAAGTCCAGATGGCCCCACACCGGGCTCCCACTAAAGTTGCAGCTAATCACAGGACCTTGAAGTTCTTTTACAGAGAAACTAACGTCCAGAGAACATCAAGAAACCAAAGCTTGCCAGGCCCAACTCCTGGGCTTCCTGATGTCACAGTCTACCTTCCACCATGGAGATAAACAACCAAGGACACTCATCCGAGAAATCCTTTGTCTCTTCTGCTGGAAGCAGCCCCAGACACAGGCCAATGGGGAAATGCTGACCAAGAAGGCCGTGACCCCCCTCCCCTACCTAAAACCCCTACCCATTTCTTAACAGGGGGAGAACAATTTTTGAGGCACTAGCCCTTGCTTTGCTCCCTCTGCCTGGCAAAGTAAAGACTTTCCTTTTTCACCCAAGACTCCTTTCTCGTTATTTGGATTGGCATCGGGACCAGAGACCAAACTTTTGGTAACATAAGGGGCCATAATTCCTATCCTCTTGGCCAAATGAAAACGGATCTTGAAAAGGAGGCTTAATCTAGAGAAAGAGATAAGACAACTTCTCCACCCCCATTTGATTATTGAATAGTTTTTCTGAAATCATATCAATATTCATCAGTACCATTGTTGGGAAATTCTTAAATCAACTTAAGCTCTGAATTACTTTTTAGTTAAACCATTGTCTCTGTTCTGGCCTTAAGAAAACTGGAAAACAACCAGGAGTCATCATCTTTGTGGAAATAATTTTAAATAAACACTCTTAAAGACGAATGGAAACTAGAGGTCAAATATCCCCATGTAGAGTCTCTGTTTTTGCTCTTTACTATGCTTGAACCACCCAAATCTCAACACTAGTTGCATTCTCTACAGAGAATTCACTCATATTAAAAGCATTAATGAGCAATGCAGATTTTTGTTGAAGATTTTTGCGTGGGAAACCAAATAGGACTTAAATCACACGCCACAAAACAAACTAATAAAAATTCTCATTAGATATGTCATCCTAAGTCCCTTCTCCCCTTGCTACCTCCTCTGGGAATTCTCCTTGGCCTTCCCCTTACAAGGTGCTCCATTTCTCTGGGCTCCCCTCAAAACCTCAACACGTCCCCCATTTTATTGGGCTTTTCTTTCTGAAGTGTAAACCACAACCTACCACAGCTGTTGACAAATAGAGCCCCCGAAGAGTGGAAGACTTTATCCTATTTTTTCTCACAATTTGATTCACTATTGACGTTCTTAGATTTTGCTTGGCTTAACTAAAATTAAGTACACATGGCATCCTAACAACTTTGCAGCCATAGGTACCATTTTCTTACTCCTGATCCCCCTAGAGCCAGCACAAGAAAGATAGGCAGGTTCCATCATATATATATATGGTGCTCCTTGAGGAGGCAGTTCCCAAGAGAATAGTTCGTGGCCAAGTCACAGAGGACCACAACCTCTCAAGGAATGAGACCCAGAAGAGATTGGTGACGTTCATGAACTGTTGATCAAAGCCAGAGCTGGGGCTGAATAGAAAGACAACAGGCCCGTAAATGAATGTCCGGGATTCCAGGTCCCAGCCATGTCACCCCTTTGTCCAGTGTATTAGCATTACTGGAGGGTGGATGGTAACCTAAAAGACCTAGAGTCCCATCCAGGCTTTCTCAACCTGAATGCAAAAATAATTATTTGAGTGGGTGCTTTCTCAACTCTCCCAAGAATGATACATAACTAGTATTAGATGCAAAGGAAAAAAGTTAATCCTTGGCATGCAAAGGATGTTTCAGGTCAGTGGTTCTCAGCATTAGTGAATATCCAAATCACCTGAAGGGCTTGTTAAACTAGACTGCTGGACCCCACCCCCATCGTTCCTGAATCCGAAGGTACAGGGTGGAACCTGAAAATGTGCGTTTCTAACAGGCTCCCAGGTGTTACTGTGCTGCTGGTCTGGAAGCACACTTTGAGAATCACCACCTTTTGGCATTAGGGGATAATTCTCTTGGAGAATTCTGGTTGACAAAGGTCTAACTGGATTAAATTTTGTGTGGTTTTCTCTTCTGTGTATACCGGTGCTCTGACTCATAATTTCATTGTCATCCCTTCTATATCGAAGGTTCTCAATGTGACACTTGGAAGCCATTATAAAATATTAAGCAGAACTTAGTAGCATGTAGAACTTGCCCTCGGAACTGATTTTTTCTTCTTTCCTCCAAAATACATTTATCAAAGTAAACTTAATGCCATAATAACAGAAGAAATGATTCATATTTGAAAATAAAGTCACTTTAAAATATAACCAAACCTTGGCTACTACACCACTCAAGTATACTGGTTATCCAATAAATCTTAATTAACCACCAGTAGTGTACAAGGGACACATCAGATGCCATAGCACAAATGCACAGGACACATTTTCTGCCATGATCTAGCAGGAAAATAGAGATGAGGAGTATACAAATACCTCCAGCAATGAAGTAGCATTTTAACAGCACTAACAAAAAGGCTACGTGAGTTGGTAAGGGCAAATACAAATTAAAAATAAGAAAAAGAAATGTCTCCCTAGGACAAAAAAGGGAAAAAGACTCCCCACCTCCCTTCTCTTAGAGCCTTTACTTTTGTATTTGTAAATTCTTTTTCTGCTTCTTTGAGATGTATGTAAATCTTTTTAAAAGCTAAATAAGCCTCTTGCTAGTTTTACAGCCCCAGAATGTTTTCCTCAATGATCTGGGAACCATCTGTTTAAAATGTAATCATCAGGGAAGATAGCACCCCTATCTCCCAGTTTCTGTGGAAGGGTAGGATGCTAATTTTGGGAGAGCACCTGGTTTCAAGTTGCAAAAGAACCTCTTGTGGTAAAGATACAAAAAATTTCCTTTGGATAAAGGCAATTAGCAAACACAGATGGCCACCCCAATTACCAGGTGAACTTAGGATGAATTATATGTAACAAATGGTGCTCTCAAGTCTTCTTACTTGACTAGTTATCATTTATCTTGAGAACGTGTGTAACGGGTTACATCTACTTGGCTATACAAAGGGGTAAGATTTTGTTGTCTTTGCAATCTCTATAGCAGATTGTCTATGATACATATCACTGTCTGGTTTAATGTTTGTTCAGTAATAAAACTGGTTTTCTGTCTTTCCTATATTTTGTGGAGAGGAATTTCTGCATTAGTAGGAGATTTTATTCTTAATTATATTTCTCCTAAAGTTCAGGTTAGGGAAATAACATTTCTGACAAGGTAAATGTCAGATAAGAGAAGGGAAGGCCTTAAAGATGGGGTAGGATGTCGATTGAAGAGAAGAGGAAAGGAAGCATTTCAGGCAGAGAAGAGGAAAGGAAGCATTTCAGGCATAAAAGATGACCCAAGCAAAATCTAAAGTGGTACAATGCTAGAACATTCGAGGAAGAAGGGAAATCAACTTAGCTAGAATGGAGGTCTGCTCACTTGAGAGCAAGAGATTTAGGAGAGGGGTTCCCGAGATCAATGCCAAAGCATTTGTCTCGTCTTTGAGCTTGTAAACAAAGCATTCATGATGAACAGAACTCTCCAAAAGCAGCCAAGTATCAAGTGAAGATAAATGACTCAATACGAGCTTCATCAAAATTAAAGAAAACTATTTTTCAGGGGCAATGGCCAGTCTTGGGATTTCATTTAGAAAGCTAAACAATCTTTAAGGTCCCTTTCATCAATGTTTTAATCTCAATAAGTTAGTCAAAAAAAATTTCCGCAATACTTACTATGCACCGGGCTCTGAGCTAAGCACCGAAGATATGGAAGTAAGTAAAAGAGAAATGGCTTCTGCACTCAGAGAGCTTATAGTCTATTGAGTAGGTAAAAACGTAGTACTTAGGTCATTAATTAAGGCTTCTCTCTAGGCACTTAACTCCCAAAGTAAGCATTATTATACTCATTTCATAGATGCAGAAACTGAGACTCAGAGAGTTTAAATAAACTGCTCAAGCTTATATGGTTTGAAGTGGCAAGGCAAGATTATAAATGCAGTCCTGTAGAGTGCTGACCACCATGATCTGTATTGCAGCAAGTGGTGACAGCACACATTCCTGCCTTATCTCCAACCCCAGCAGGACAGAAGTCAGTCCTTTTTCATTAAGCATGATGTCAGTTGTAAGTTTTTTGTAGATGCCCTTTATCAATCTGAGAAAGTTCCCTCCTGTTTCTGGTTTACTGAAAGTATACATCATCAAGGGATGTTGAATTTTGCCAATGCTCCTTTGTCATCTATTAAAATGATCATATGGCTTTTCTAGTGTAATCATCCTTAATATGGTGATTTACATTGACGCATTTCAAATGTTAAGCCAACTTTGCATTCCTAGGATAAACTCTAGTTGGCCATGATGTATCTTCCTTTTTATATATTCTTGGATTCCATTTGCCAATTTTTTTTACTGAGGTATAATTGACCTATAACATTATATTAGTTTCAAGTATACAATATAATGATTAAATACTTGTATATATTGTGAAAGGATCACCACAGTAAGTCTGGTTAACATCATCACCATACATAGTTACAACTCTTTTCCTTGTGATGAGAACTTTTTTTTGTTGAGGTCTTAATAGTTTACAATACTGTGAAATTTCAGTTGTACATTATTTGTCCATCACCATATAAGTGCACCCCTTCACTCTTTGTGCCCATTCCCTAGCCCCCTTCCCTCTGGTAACCACTAAACTATTCTCTTTGTCCATGTGTTTATCTTTCATATGGGTCAAATCATGTAGTGTTTGTCTTTCTCTGTCTTGCTTATTTCACTTAACATAATACCCTCCAGGTCCATCCATGTTGTTGCAAATGGGACAATTTTGTCTCTTTTTACAGCTGAGTAGTATTCCATTGTGTATATATACCACATCTTCTTTATCCAATCATCAAGTGATGGGCACTTGGGTTGCTTCCACATCTTGGCTATTGTGAATAATGCTGCAATGAACATAGAGGTGCATAAGTCTCTTTGAATTGTTGATTTCAAGTTCTTTGGATAAAAACTCAGTAGTGGGATAGCTGGGTCATATGGTATTTCTATTTTTAATTTTTTGAGAAATCTCCACTGTTTTCCATGTGGCTAAACACTAGTGGCTGCACTAGTTTGCATTTCCACCAGCAGTGTCTGAAGGTTCCCTTTTCTCCACAATCTCTCCAACATTTGTTATTTTTTGTCTTGGTGATTATAGCCATTTTAACGAGTGTAAGATGATATCTTAGTGTAGTTTTGATTTGCATTTCCCTGATGATTAGTGATGTTGAACATCTTTTCATGTGCCTATTGGCCATCTGTATATCTTCTTTGGAGAAATGTCTGTTCACACCTCTACCCATTTTTTGGTCGTGTTTTTTTTTGTTTTGTTTTGTTTTTCAGTTATGTGAGTTCTTTATATATTATGGAGATTAACCCTTTGTCAAATATATGATTTGCAAATATTTTCTCCCAGTTGGTGGATTGCCTTTTTGTTTTGACCTTAGTTTTCTTGGCCTTGCAGAAGCTCTTTAGTCTTATGAAGTCCCACTTCTTTATTTTTTCTTTTGTTTCCCTTGTCCAAGAAGGCATGGTATTTAAAAAGATCTTTTTAAGACCAATGTCAAAGAGTGTACTACCTACATTTTCTTCCAGAAGTTTTATGGTTTCAAGTTTTACCTTCAAGTCTTTGATGCATTTTGAGTCTATTTTTGTGTATGACAAAAGACAATGGTCCACTTTCATTCTTTTGCATGTGGTAGCCCACTTCTCCCAACACCATTTATTGAAGAAACTTTCCTTTCTCCATTGTATGTTCTTAGCACTTTTGTCAAAGATTAGCTGTCCATAGATGCGTCATTTTATTTCTGGGCTTTGAATTCTGTTCCAGAATTTGCTTTAGGTAACATGGACGTTTTAACTATGTTTATTCTTCCTATCCATGTGGATGGAATATCTTTCCATTTCTTGATGTCATCATTGATTTCTTTCAGTAATATCTTATAGTTTTCATTGTATAGGTCTTTCACCTCCTTGGTTAAATTTATTCCTGGATATTTTATTCTTTTTGCTGTGATTGTAGATGGGATTGTATTGTTGAGTTCTCTTTATGTTAGTTTGTTATTAGAGTATAGAAATGCACATGATTTGTAAGTTGATTTTGTGCCCTGAAACTTTACTGTAGTTTTTGATGATTTCTAATAGTTTCTCGATGAATTCTTTAAGGTTTTCTATATATAAAGTCATGTTGTCAGCAAACAGCGACAGTTTCACTTCTTCATTTCCTATTTGGATTATTTTTATTCCTTTTTCTTGCCTTGCTGCTCTGGCCAAAATCTCTAATACCATGTTGAATAAGAGTGGTGAGAGTGGGCACCCTTGTCTTGTTCCTGTTCTCAGAGGAATGACATTCATGTTTTCTCCATTGAGTATGAGGTTAGCTGTGGGTTTGGGATATATAGCCTTTCTTATGTTGAAGTAATTTACTTCTATCCCAATTTTGTTAAGAGTTTTTATCATAAATGGATGTTGGATCTTGTCAAGTGCTTTCTCTGAATCTATTCAGATGATCATGTGGTTTTTAATTCCTCATTTTGTTAATGTGGTGTATCACATTGATTGACTTGCAGATGTTGAACCATCCTTGTGTCACTGGTATAAATCCCACTTGATCATTGCGTATGATCTTTTTGATGTATTACTGTATTCAGGTTGCCAATATTTTGTTGAGGACTTTTGCATCTATGTTCATCAGCGATATTGGCCTGTAGTTTCCCTTTTTTGTGTTGTCCTTGTCAGGCTTTGGTATCAGGGCAATGTTGGCCTCATAGAATGTATTAGGAATAATTTCATCTTCCCTAATTTTTTGGAATAGCTTTAGAAGGGTAGGTATTAAATCCTCTCTGAAAGTTTGATAGAATTCTCCAGGGGACATGTCTGGTCCTGGACTTTTATTTTTTAGGATGTTTTGATTATTGTTTCAATCTCTATACTTGTGATTGGTCTATTCAGATTCTCTATTTCTTCTTGATTCAGCTTTGGGAAGTTGTAAGAGTCTAAGGATTTATCCATTTCTTATAGTGTCCAACTTGTCGGTATATCATTTTCCATAGTATTCTCTTACAATCTTTTGTTTTCCTGCAGTATCTGTTGTAATTTCTCCTCTTTCATTTATAATTTTATTTATTTGGGCTTTCTCGCCTTCTCTTTTTCTGAGTCTGGCTAAGGGTTTGTTGATTTTATTTATCACCTCAAAAAACCAGCTCTTTGTTTCATTGATCCTTTCTACCATCTTTTTTGTTTCAATTTCATTTTATTTCTGATCTGATTTTTATTATTTGTCTCCTTCTGCTGAGTTTGGGCTTTATTTGTTCTTCTTTTTCTAATTCAGTTTGGTGTACTTTGAAATTGCTTACTTGGGATTTTTCTTGTTTGTTAAATTGAGGTTGTATTGGGATAATTTTCCTCTCAGGACTGCTTTTGCTGCATCCCATATGAGTTGGTATGGTATGTTTTCATTTTCATTTGTCTTCAGATATTTTTTTGATTTCTCCTTTAATTTCTTCAATGATCTATTGGTTGTTCAATAGCGTGTTGTTTAGTCTCCACATGTTTGTACCTTTCTCAGCATTTTGCTGATAGTTAATTTCTAGTTTTGCAGTACTATGGTTGGAAAAGATGCTTGCTATTATTTCAAACTTCTTAAACTTATTGAGGTTTGGTTGTTTCCCAACATATGGTCTATCCTTGAGAATGTTCCATGCACACTTGAGCAGAATGTATATTCTGTTGTTTTTTGATGGAGTGCTCTATACATATCAACTAAGTCCATCTGGTCTAGTTTTTCATTTAATTCCGCTGTTTCCTTGTTGACTTTCTATATGGATGATCTACCCATTGATGTGAATGGAGTGTCCCCTACCATTATTGTGTTGTTGTTAAAATCTCCTTTTAGGTTTGTTAATAGTTGCTCTATGTACTTTGGTGCTCCTGTGTTGGTTGCATAGATATTTATAAGTATTACATCTTCTTGGTGGAATGTCCCTTTGGTCATTCTATACTGACCCTGTTTGTCTCTCTTTACCTGTTTTATATTGAAGTCTACTTTGCCTGATATAAGTATGGCAACACTTGCTTTCTTTTGTTTGCCATTAGCTTGGAGTATTGTCTTCCATCCCTTCACTCTGAGCCCATGTTTGTCATTGGAGCTAAGATATGTTTCTTGGAGGCAGCACATCTTTGGGTCTTGTTCTTTAATCCATCTTGCCACTCTGTGTCTTTTTATTGGAGAATTAAATCCGTCTACATTTAGAGTGATTATTGATATATGAGGGCTTAATGTTGCCATTTTATCACTCATTTTCCAGTTGTCCTGCATTTTCTTTGTTTCTCATCCCAAGTATTTCAGACTACCAATTCGGTTGGGTAGTTTTCTATGCTATTTTTCTTGGTATTCTCCTTAGTTATTATTTGTGTCTCTGTTCTACTCATTTGTTTAATAGTTACCATGATATTTGTATGAAAAATCTCATAGATGGCATAGTCCATTTTCCGATAACCTCTTATTTCCTTAGACTAAGCCAATTCCATCCCTTTCCTCTTTGCCTCCTAAATTGTTTTTCTCACATCTTATTCCATCTTATGTTGTGAGTTTGTGGTTAAAATGACAAGATTATATTTATTTTTGGTGTTTTCCTTCCCTTTATCTTTAATGTTATTTTTAATTTTTTTTTTGGAGGAAGATTAGTCCTGAGCTAACATCTGCCAATCCTCCTCTTTTGGTTGAGGAAGACTGGCCCTGAGCTAACATCCATGCCCATCTTCCTCTACTTTATATGTGGGATGCCTACCACAGCATGGCATGCCAAGCGGTGCCATGTCCACACCCAGGATCTGAACTGGTGAACCCCAGGCCACCAAAGCAGAGCATGTGAACTTAACCGCTGCACCACCGGGCCAGCCCCTTAATGTTGTATTTGAGTGTTTTCTAACCTGTTCTGATGGATAGCTCCAATTTTCTGATTTTGTCTACCTATTCATCTCCTTACTCAGGGCTTTGTAACCCTTTCTTCTTTTTTTTCAGGGATGATGGCCTTCTTGATGATTTCTTGGGGGTAGGGGGTCTTTAGGTGATGAACTCCCTTAGCTTTTGTTTATCTGGGAAAGTTTTTATTTCTCTATCATATCTGAAGGATATTTTCATTGGATAGAGTATTCTTGGCTGAACCTTTTGTCTTTCAGAGATTGGAATATATCATTCTACTCTCTCCTAGTCTGTAAGGTTTCTGCTGAGAAATCCACTGAAAGCCTGATAGGGGTTCTTTGTAACTTATTTTCTTCTCCCTTGCTGCCCTTAGTATTTATTCTGTGTCATTGACTTTTGCCAGCTTCACTACTATATGCCTTACAGTAGGTCTTTTTACATTGATATAGTTAGGAGATCTAATGGCTTCTTTCACTTGTATTTCCAGCTCCTTCACCAGGTTTTGGAAGTTCTCTGCTATTATTTCTTTGAACATGCTTTCTGCTCCATTCTCATTCTCTTCTCTCTCTTGAATACCTATAATCCTTATGTTGTATTTCCTAATGAGTCAGATATTTCTCAGACAATTTCTTCATTTCTTTTTAGCCCTAGTTCCTTCTCCTCCTCCATTTGAAGCATTTCTATATTTCTGTCCTCAATATTGCTGATTCATTCCTCCATAATGTCAACTCTATTTTTCAAGGAATTCATATTCTTCTTTATTTCATCCTTTGTGTTTTTCATCTCCAATAATTCTGATTGGTCCTTCTTTATAGTTTCAATCTCTTTTGTGAAGTAACTCTTAAATTCATTGAACTATCTGTATTTTCTTGAGTTTTTTATGACAGCTATTCTGAATTCTCTGTCATTAGGTTATAGATTTCTGTGCCTTTGGGACTGATTTTTGGGAACTTGTCATTTTCCTTCTGGTCTGGGGATTTAATATATTTTTTCATACTGCTAGACAGCATGGATTTGTGCTTCCGCATTGTGGTAGCATTTGATCCCCACTTCCACCTGCTGCTGCTGGATTGGGGTCAAGAGCTGCATATTCTGAGCCTGCTGCAATCTGCAACTCAGCTCCCAGCTGCTGAACTGGGATGCTGGGCAGGGGGGAGGGGTGCTTTTTTTCTCCTGTGTAATCTCAGGGGCTTCTCACCCTGCCCTTGCTATCTGCTATTCTGGGATGTTAGCTTGATGAAGACAACCCTGTGATAGCTAGTCACCTGTGTGTGGGGCTTTCCTCCAGACTGTGAGGCACCTTAGAGAGTGATGGTATTCCCAGGGAGGGCTGCCCCTTCCCCCTATTCTTCTTGGGGCTGCATGCAGTCCCTGGGTCAATGCCCTTCAGGAGGAAGAGAATATTTCTCTTACCTCATTCCACTTCCTCAGGGGGCTCCAGCACCCCCACTTTCTGAGGTATGGCTGCGTGGGTCTCTCAAACGTCTTTTGTGTTGTGTGCATGTCCTCTGTCGGGATATGAATGTCCTTTTCATTGTACCTTAGAGGGGATAGTTTATTGGGAGAGCTCACTCCATCATGATGCTCTGATGAGAACTTTTAAGATCTACTCTCCTGGCCATTTTCAAATATGAAATACAATATTATTAACTATAGTCACCACATTGTACATTACATCCTTGTGACTTACTTATTTTATTACTGGAAGTTTGTATCTTTTGACCCTCTTCACCCATTTTGCCTGTTTGCTAATATTTTGTTAATGATTTTTATATCTATAATTGTGAGGGATATTGATCCGCATTTTTCTTTTCTTATAATGTCTTTGAATGTTTTGGTATCAAGGTAATGCTGCCATCTTAGAATAAGTTGGGCAATTATCTCTTCTATTATCTGAAAATGTTTGTGTAAGAAGGATTTTTTTTCATTTAATTTTTCATAGACTTCACCGTTGAGACCAGTGGGACCTAGAGTTTTCTCAGTGGAACAGTTTTTGATAATAAATTTAATTTCCTTAATAAATATATAATCAAGCCATTCAAATTTTTTGTTTTTCTGGTGTCGGTTTTAGTAAGTTGTATTTTCTAAGAAATTTGTCCATTTTGTCTGGTTTTTTAATGTGTTGGCAAAAAAATGTTCATAGCATTTTTTTTATTATCCTTTTAATTTTGAAAGGATCTGTGGTTGATAATCTCTCCTTCATTCCTGATATTGGTGATTTGTGTGCTCTCTTTTTTTTCCCTCATCAGTCCAGCTGAAAGTTTGTAATTTTGTTGATCTCTTCAAAGAATCTGCTTTTAACTTTGTTTATTTTCTCTATTGTCTGTTCTCTTTCAATGGTTTCTTCTCTTCTCTCTATAATTGCCTTCCTTCTACTCACTTTGTGTTTACTTTGCTCTTCTTTTCCTAGTTTCTTAATGTAGGATCTTAGTCCTTGATTTTAAATCTTTCTTCTTTCTAATATAAGCATATAAGCCTATAGATTCCCTCTAAAGACTGTTTTCTTTGCATCCTCTTAGCTTTGATATGCTGCATTCATTGTCATTCAATTAAAAATATTTTCTAATTTCCTTGGTGATCTTGTCTTTGGCCCATGAATCATTTAGAAATGTGCTATTTCATTTCCAGTTATTCATGGTTTTCCAAGCTGTCTTATTATTATTGACTTCTAGTTTAATTTTATTGTGGTCAGAGAAAACACTCTGTATGATTTAAATCCTATTAAATTTACTGAGGCTTGTTTCATGGCCCAGCATATTATCTATCTTGGTGAATATACCATGTGTACTTGTAAAGAATGCATATTCTACATTTGTTGGATGTAATGTTCTATAAATGTCAATTATATCAAAGTGGTCAACAGTGTTGTTCAGATGTTGTGTGGCTTTACTGAATTTTTTTTGGTCTAGTTCTTCTATCAATTTCTAGAACAGGAGTGTTTATGCACAATACTATAATTGTGGAATTATTTTTCCTTTCATTATATCAATTTTTGCTACATGTATTTTGAGCTTCTATTATTAAAGGTGTATGTATTTATAATTGTTATGTCTGTCTGATGAACTGTGTCTTTTATCCTTATGAAATATCCTTGTTTACTTCTGGTAATATTCTTGTCTTTATTTCTATTCCATGTAATTTTTTAAATGGTCATTTCATCCTCCTTATGCTTACAGTTTGCACAGTATGCCTTTTTTTTCCATCCATTTACTTTTAATCCTTCTGTGTCTTTATATACAAGGTGTGTCTCTTTAGGTGGAATGAAGTAGTGTCTTGCTTTTTCATCCCTCTGTTAATATCTGTCATTTAATTGGAGTGATTATACTATTAACATTTAAAGTAATTATTAATATGTTTGGTTTTAGTCTACCATTATATTATTATGTTTTTTTTGGTTCCCTCTATGTCGTTTACACTGCTCCCACTTTCTTGCCTTCTCTTTGACTATTTGAATATATTTAGTATATTATTTTAATTTATCTATTGGCTTTTGGCTGTATTTCTTTTTCTAAGCAGTTGTTCAAGGGATTACAAAATGTAGACCTAGACTGGGCTCTGAAATTCTCCCCATACCGTCTAGCTCACAGAGTCTACTTTTTCTGGTTCCTGGCCAAAAAGACAAGGTTACTATTAGAGATTTAGGCACCAGCACTGCTGTAGCTATCTTGCCTTTCCATGAAGAAGGGTCTGCCCTGAAACCAAGCCTAAATAGAGGGATCAAAAAGAAAAGGCAACTACAAATATAACATCATGTGGTCACTTCTTCAAGCTTTGGCTCCCCTCCAAAACCTGCCTCTTAGTGTTTACCTTCCAGATCTCAAGGAGTTGTTTTTTTGTATTTTTTCCGGATTGTTTCATTGTAATCAGTAAGAGCAATAGGCTGTAGGAGTTTATACTACCAGCGGAGAACCAGAAATCTTTCTTCCATTTTCCATCATTCTATTAACTAGAACACACAATTGAGAAGTTTTCTTAAGAGAGGAAGAGTAATTACTAGCTGTATGAGTTCTTACCTATCTAAGGATGTCTCTGACTTTTTTTTTTTTTTTTTGAGGAAGATTAGCCCTGAGCTAACATCTGCCGACAATCCTCCTCTTTTTTTTTTCCTACAGAAGACTGACCCTGAGCTAACATCCATGCCCATCTTCCTCTACTTTATATGTGGTATGCTTCTCACAGCATGGCTTGACATGCAGTGCATAGGTCCACACCCGGAATCAGAACCAGTGAACCTAGGGCCACTGAAGTGGAACGTGCAAACTTAACCACTTTGCCACTGGGCTGACCCCTGTCTCTGACATTTGAACACCCACAACATTTGACAAAGTATAGAATTTGGGGATCATTTTCTTTCCTCCTTAAAACATTGTCAATATTACTCCATTGTCCTCTGATATTAAATATTGTGGGGGAATAATCTGAGGTCTGCCTAATGTTTTCATTTTTACATGTAACTTTTCTTTTCAACTTAGATTCTTACAAAATTTTTTCTTCCTCTTTTGGTGTTAAAAATTTTGCCATAATATTTCCAGATGTCTATTTTGTTAATTTTTCCAACAACAGAACAAAGTCTTTTCAAATTTTTAATTTAAGGTTTTATTTAGCTCTGGATGTTTTTTCCTCACTGCCAGACAATGCCATGTCCTTACTTTTCTCATTTAATTTATTGAAATAAAATTGCTATTATTTCTTTCCCTTATCTATCATCTTCCTGATCATTTTCTTCTCTTCATCTTTCTCCTCTGTATTCTGGATGTGTTCCACATTTGTTCTCTATATCATGACAGTTTTCCGCCTTTGACTGTCATGCTGTAATAACACTCTACCATATTTTGGGCTTCCTTGCATTATTTCCTTATATAAGCCAGCACACTATGCATTTCTGCCCTCACCTTAACTTCTTTCTTCTCATACTCACCTTTGTGTTATAGAGGTTTTATCTTTTTCATCTTTTGGGAGGATAACCAACAACTGCATTCTAAAACATGGTTCTGTCTTTTTGTGAAAAAATAATTTTCAGATATTTGCTCTTCTCAGAGTCCTCATGAAAGCATTTCCTTCTCCGTATGCTGCGTTATCTTTGTAGAGTACCCATGGAGTTTTTCTGTTTACTTACTTTGAATATAGAGAGATATACCTGGATTTTGGCAACAATGTGGAATGTCCTTAGCTCCTTTCACTGTCCTCTCCGGTGGTGGCAGCCTCCTCATCTCAGACCTAGACATGAATGTCAGATAAACCTGGACAGCCACTAACTTAATTAGTAAAGTCTAACCGCATTCATTCAGCATGAGTCTTCTGGCCTGAGACTGGATGTTCTCTGGATCTGACAGTTGGAGATCTCTAATTCTAAGTCAGATGTTTATAGCTTTTCTTTCAATAAAATACAGTCCCTGGAGCATTAAGCCTTGTGTGAGCACTGCTCCCAGAACTCTTCCTGTCTCTGTAGCTGTTTGGTGAGTTTCTTCAATGACAAAGAATCCTAGGACACAATGAACCTCTGCCCATCTTCTACTCCTGCCATGTTTGTTGCTAGGAGTATTAATCTCTCAGTGAATACAGAAAGAAAGATGTTAATGGGGCAAGCGGAGGATGGCAGTCTAGATTTTGGAGTGAAGTTCACTATTGTTCAATCAGTGAATCCCTGAATCCTAGATTTAGGAATGCATTGCTCAAAGCCTTCCTCAATTCTTTGAGGGGCTATGAACTGTCTATTTACAAAAGATGCACAAGGAGGTGAACGATCTAAGATGATGCTCCTCAATCATCCTAAAATGACATGTTCAGAAGAAATTCCACTCCAACTCTGGCATCTCCATTTTCCAGTGTACTTGCCAGGTTTTACCTTTTACTCTTTTTAAGGCTATTTTAGTAAGAAATTGGAAGGAGAAATATCAGGTCTGGCTGGCTGGTCTGTCACCATAACAACCCAGAGCCCTGTGCAATTGACTTCTGAACACACTGCTTATTTGGTATGATTATGTTGATGACTATCTATGTCACTGGTAAAAATAAAGCTGTCAGTGTGACAATTTTCTTAACTCAAAGAATCTTCCACCCTGAGGCTGGATAAAAGCTCTGAATCTCTGGGAGAGCTGACATTCAAGGGCAGAGTGTTTTCTGTGGGCACACAGTCGCTCCTATCTCTAGGATTTCTACTTTCCTCTTCACTTGTAGCTCTATTGACTCTTCCTGGAAAGAGACGCAGACAAACGTATTAATTCCTTTGGATTTCGGTCATATTCAAGACAGATTGCTGAAAAATTACACTCTAAAGTCAGGGAGCTAAGCTTACCTTTAACACAGCATTTTTCATTTATTTTTTGGTAGTGTACATTTGCTGAGCTTTGATAAGCATACGCCTGTATAACCCAAACACCCCTCCCTGTCCCTGCTCTTGACAATCACCACCCTCCAATTTCTCCCCCACGATTCTCAGGTGACAGCTATGTAGCAAAGAGCAACCAGTCCCAGCTAGAGCAGAAAGGCAAAGAGCTCCAAGAGAGATATAAAGAGAGAAAACTGATAGAATAACTAAAGTGTTCAAATAGATCAGAGGAGAGAGTTACGCTTCTCACAGCCTTTGGCAATGAAATAATGATGCATATATAAATGACTATCAAAACAAAAAAAGGTGACTATTCTCAAATACAATAACTTGTATGAAAAGTACAAGACATAGCTCTGATAGGAGTAATATTGACATAATCATAGTAATATAAACACTGAATATTGACCTAATTTAAATAGATACATTTATTTGGAGGATGAGGAGAAGGAAAATGGATGCGAGATTAAGAAAGCCTGTAGTAGAAATTCAATAGAGAATATCTAAAACTGGAAAATCGAGAAAGACTTGGGTAAGAATATTATACAAAAAAGAGAGTTTAATGTGATTGTCTTTGGAGAGCTTGAGTTGAGGAGGTAAGAGGCAAGAAAATTCTGTCCTTTGTAGTTTAGTACCTTAACAGAACTTAGCAGAACCAACTGACTTTTTAATCTATGTACATACAAAATCGTATTAAAAATTAAAGTTAAATTTTAGCAACAGAAGAAATAAATACTGTGTGGCAGACTTCCAATTCCATTAATATAATGTGCTAGGTATATGGTGGAGGGGGGAACCTCTCACTAAAAACCAATGAGAAATATTGGTGAAATTCACTAACCTTTTAATTCTATACCTAAGGTTAAAGAAAGTAAGAGGAACCCCCTGGCAAAACCAAAAAGAAACTGAAGAGCAGAAGGTATCTTTGCTCTGGCATCATTTGCCAATTGCAGATCCAAAGAGCTTAAAATTTAATGACCCCCTCAGGGACAGAAGACAAGGTGTTGTGACTATACAGGAGTTGGAATGAAACCCTTAGATGAAACCAAGACTCTCAAAGACAGACTCTCTTCGTGAAAGAGAGTATTAGAAAAGAACAACTCTTTCCAGAAAAGAAAGAGATGACAAGGAACTTATCCGCCTTGGCCTGGGCCCTGAGTGGGAAGAAGAAATGTCTCACCTGAGAATTTATAGGCAAAGTCTTACTCTCACACAAAATAGTGTTTCCAATGTCCTATGTGTGATCTTGGATGCCCAAGTAAGAAATTATCGTAAAAAGGGGTCTTGGATTAAAAACAACCCTAGGATTCCTGGCAAAAGCCAAAACAAATCCTCTTTGGAAAGACACACACTTCACCCTGGGCTCACAAGATTCTGGCCAATAAGACTCTGCCTAACATAAGGCCAAACACAAAATTGGAAAATAAGTTAAAAAGCAACAAGAAAACTCAAACAAATATGAAGCTACCATGAGCAAGATCTTCAGAAACAATGTATATCAAAGTTAGAGGCTCAAAACTTCAGATAATGGAATTACTAGGTGTAAACAAAATATGAAGTATACTGGAAACTATTACTTAAAAGAAAAAATGACAAATGCTGTTTTATTGTGTACAGCAGTTAATTTACTGACAGGCCAGATTTCGTCCTCTGGACTGTTGGGATAAGTCTAGAGCAGCCCGCATCAGGGCTTGTGTCACTCTCCTCTTAAGTTACAGCCTTCCTGAGGTCTCAGCTGAATGCCTCTTCTGTTTCGTGAGTCCTCTCCACCCTGGCTGGTTAGAATTCCCATGCTTCCTAGCACTTTGTGATTTCAGAAAACTCCATTTAGCTCACAAACCCCCGGTAGCCATTCTGCATCCATCCTCATGGGCTGTGTAGACTCAGGTTAATATTCAGCCAAAGGCTCAGAAGATTGCTGAAAATTTCTGAAGAGATCCTTCTCCGAGCTACTTCCTTCTCTGTTTCTCTGGCACACAAATTCCAGCCGCCTCAGCAGCTCCGTGGTCTCTGGGATCCACTTTCCTGTGCCACGGTTTGGAAGTCTCCAACGCAGAAAGTTGGCATGAATGTGGAGGTCACCACCTGTTCTCCCTTCTCTTGAGATTACAGCCCTGCAGTGTCTACTGTTCAATGCTTGGAAATACTTGCTTCATATATTTTGCCCAGTTTCATAGTTTACAGCAGGAGGCAAGTACAACATCTGTTACTCTATCCCGGTCAGAAACAGAAGTCCACGCGCCATTTTTTAATTTAAAAAAGTCTTAAACCTTGAATGTAACATAAGAATAGGAAACTGAAAGTGAATAAAAGCAAAAAAAATTGCTGACTATCAAGGCAGATGCTTCTTCATCACAAAAAGTTTTCCTTAAAATATTCCCTAAGTTGAAAAAAAGAAAAAAGTAGTCATGAAAAAAGCATTACGAGGTTTAGAGTAGCAGGTTATGTTTTTTTTAACTACTTGTTTAGATAGATTTTACACAGTTCCAGTTGACACGCTGCTATGAGTGATGAGGACATTCGTACTCATGCAATTTTCACCACCACTCCTATTCCCAATTGATACATAATATATTATTTTCAAGGTTTTTAACATTTGCCTTCTGTTTTGTCTCTTTCTTTCCAATTCTTTTTTCTTTTTGTTTAAGATTGGCACCTGAGCTAACTGTTGCCAATCTTCTTTTTTTTTTCTGCTTTTTTCCCCCAAGTCCTCCCAGTACAAAGTTGTATATTTTAGTTGTGGGTCCTTCTAGTTGTGTCTTTCCAATTCTTATACCCTATGATTTCCTTTTTTTTGTCCTATTTCATTGGTAAGACTCTAGTAAAATGATGAAAAGAGGCAGTGAGAGTGAGCATCAAGATTTTGTTCCTTACTTAACAAATATTTCAAAATTTCACCATTAAGTACAATGTTTACTATAATTGTTGATAATTCCTCCTCATGGGTTAATAAAGGAAGAATTTTTTTAAATCATAAGTGAGTGTTGCATTTCATCACCTGCTTTTCTGCAATTTTGAGCTGATTGTACAATTTTGAATCTGTTGATGTCTTACCATGATGGATTTCATTGACACCATCCTGGGGTCTAGGGATAAATCCTGTTTGAATATGTCATGTCTTTTTATTTGCAACAAAAGTCAATTTGTTAATAATTTATTTAAGATTTTTGAAATAATTTTATTCTATCTTATAGTTCCATTTGTCTTTGATGTAAGTATACTAGCCTTAGGAAATAGTTGAGTAAATGTTTTTTCCCTGTCTTTAGAATTCGTTTGGGTAAGATAGGGATTATCTATTCCTTGAAAGTTTGATAAAACTTATCTATAAGATTCTGGCTCAGTGTCTTTTGAAGTGAAAGAATTGACTTCAGATTCAATTTATTTAATGGTTACTGATTTACTCCATTTTTCCTATTTCTTTTTGTCAATTTCACTAAGCTATATTCTAGAAAATTATCTTCTTCACCTAAATTTTCAAATTTAATGACATTGCATTGTGGTATTTTCTTAGGTTTCCTACACTTCTATTATATCTATAGTTATATCTCATATTTTATTTTTGTGACAGATTGTCTCCCAAAACTGGCCACAGCAGTATTTTCAGTCTCAAATGCTCTTCCAGAATTTTATTGCTCCCATAAAGTGGTAGAATGCATTTCCCTTCTCCTGGAGAGAGGGCCAGGACTCCGGGACTGCCTTGGTAAAGAGGAGGCAGTGGAAGTGATGCGGCGTAGCTTCAAAGGCTGGAGGAAACATCTCCAGGCAGAGGCCCCAGACTCTGTGGAGCAGAGCCAAGCCCTCCTCACTGTGCCCAGTCCATAGTCATGATCCACAGAATCTGTGAGCATGACAAACAGAAAACCCTGTGAATAGCAGTGGAGCACTGTCTGACGGAGCACCGGAAGGTGAGAGGATGGCGCAAAGAGACCACGCGGGGTTCCACTCTAAGGGTCGCTAAGAGTTGGAATCGAAGGGGCAGCACTAACAACAACAAAAAGGCTATCATTGTATAACTGCTTCAGTCTCCCCTTTAATTTTTTTTCCTGAGCTCTTCCAGCATATTTTTTCTCTCTTTTTAGCATTTTTTCCTATCTTTTTTGTACCCTTGCTTCTCTGAGCAATTTGGTGCAAAAAGGCCATATTTCCTTTAATTCATCTTCTTTGTTTCATATCAAAGAAACTATTTGCTCAACATTTTCTTCTGCTTTGTAAAATCACTATCCTGTTATTCTTATTATAGAAAGTTTCTCCATTTTTATCTTTCACTATTTTTCTCACAGTACCCAGCTAGTTTCTTTTTTTCTTAATTTAACTTTATTATTATTATTATATTTTGGTGAGGAAGATTGGCCCTGAGCTAACGTCTGTTACCAATCTTCCTCTATTTTTTTGTTCATGGGATGCCACCACAGCGTGGCTTGATGCACAGTGTGTGGGTCCGTCCCCAGGATCCAAACCCATGAACCCCAGGCTGCCAAAGCCAAGCACCTGAACTTAACCACTACGCCAACAGGCCAACCCCACCAGCTAGTTTCTCTGGGATTATTGCTCATCTTCTCATGGGAGCCAGTCTTTCTTGGACAGCTACTTGCTGAAGAACAGAGTACAGCAACTTCATCAGACTGGGTGAGCTGGTGCAGCTGGCAACTGGGGTTGAGATCTGTTATCCTGAAACGTCCTCCCACCAGCTCTGCCCTGAGGCTTTTCTCCCTTGCCTCAGCTATCAGGAGCCATACATGGCTCTCAGTGAAGCCAATATCACAGATTCTTCATGTGGTGATTTTGTGCTTCCTTCCCTTTAAAGAAACTTGCCCTCCAATATTTCTCCTCTAAACTGCCACTCAACAGTTTGCCTCGCGTTGAGACGGCATGCCTGCTATTCTTTAAGCCTGAAATTTCTTACTACAACTTAGCGTCAAATGGGGCTCAAGGAAATTCTAGCAAACCATCTACTCCAAGATCAGGGATTGCCACGTGGTAATCTCACTACACTACATATTCATGGAGAACTCTCTATACCTTTAGGACCTGCAGAAGCATCTTCATTCATTCAATGAGTATTTATATAGGGGTCACCATTTCCAGGCACTGTTATAAGTCTTCGAAATACATTAGTGAACAAAAGAAGCAAAGATCCCTGTCCTTGTAGAATTTATATTATTGAGTGGAAGGAGTGGCAGATGATAAAACATAAATGTTATAAATTATATAGTATGATTAGAGGAGACAAATGCTTGGGAGGCAGAAAGGGGGAATCAGGAGTGGTAGGGGATAAAGAAGTTTCAATTTAAAATAGAATTGCCTAGATTTCACTGCATTTGGCAGCTATTCTTTATAGATTGTGGCTTGGGATTTTGTTCTCCTATAGTCTCTTTACTGTTTTTCTGTTGTTGCAGAGAGAAAAATAATGTTGCTTTATCTCGATTTTGCTAATCTTAACTCGAAGCCTTCCATCATCTCTTTTTGCGTCAATCTACTTATTTCATAAATTTCGATGAATTTGTAGCGATGCGTCTCTTTTTGCTTTTCTATTTTGGCCTCATTCTGTTTATATCAATTGTGGGAAAATTCTTGAAATCCAACCACTGTTTCATTGTACTGAATCCAACCTGAGCCAGAAACCACATTGTGACTCACGTAACTCTTGCCAGTCCCCTTAAGCCTTAGTTAGTTTATGGTAAATGGTTTGAGTTTTCCTTCATGGTTTTCCTTAGAAAAGTACATTCTCACATAATTTGGAGCAAGGATAGGGGATACCCATGGGAAAACAACATGCTTTGCTCCTCTCTTCCTACCTAGGTATGTAGGTATGGTTAGAGGGATGCTTATATTTTATTAAGATACGCTGATAATACTTCAAGATAAAAGCTGTCCTCTTATATGTGTGAGCTGGAGAGGAGAAGTCTTTCCCACAGGAAATCCAGACTAGAAGGGGCGACCAAGGTAGCACGCACAGAAGACTCTAATTTTAATCATTCAGAGTCAGAGTGTCAAAGAAGCAGTTTCTTAGTGGTAGATTTTGGATGACACCCACCAGGTGAAGGAGACCTTGGAGTGAAGAAGTCCCCAGGGATCTGTGGAAATGTGCCAGTATCACAAGACAGCAAGAGGATCCTCATTTTCTGGTGGTTTAGCTAGGAAGATGTGACCAAGGAAGCGTTGGGATGATGGTTCAAGACTCCTAGAAAGAACTGGCCTGAAAAACTAGAACAGACCCACAGGGACAAATAGAATTAAAGATTGAAATATGGAGGGGCTGGCCCAGTGGCATAGTGGTTAAGTTCACATGCTCCACTTTGGCCGCCTGGGGTTCTTTAGTTCAGATCCTTGGCACAGACCTATCCACTGCTCATCAAGCCATGCTGTTGTGGCAACCTACATACAAAATAGAGGAAGATTGGCACGGATGTTAGTTCAGGGACAGTCTTCCTCAAGCAAAGAGAGGAAGATTGGCAACAGATGTCAATCTTCCTCATGAAAAAAAGAAAAAGATAGAAATGTGCAGTTTAGTCAGTGTTTGAGTCTCTGGTTCAGAAACCCAACTGCACACACTCCTTCAAAGGGATACATGAGCCAATGAATTCTTCTTATTGCCTTAACTGTTTTGAGTTTCACTTCTGTCACTTATGTCCAAGGGTCTTGACTAAAGCAGAAGAGATGAGGGACTTGTCTACACTTGAATTATAGATTTAAAGGAGGAGCTTTGAATGCCTTCGTATCAGTTAGGATCCTGTCTGTTTGCTAGTTCCAGAAAGGCTGATAAACAATAGCTCAAACAAACAAGGAATTTGTCTTCTATGACAGGAAGCTCAGGATAGGCTGTCTAGGGCACATAGGTCTAAGGTCTATACCATCAAGAATCCAGAATTTTTCCAATTGTCTGCCATCCTTAGCAAAGGCTTCTGCATCTCCAGCCTCATGTCCACGTTCTAGGTGAAAAAAGAGGAAGCTGAAAAGGCAGCACCAGCAGGCTCACATATGCTTCTCATTGGCCACAACGAAGTCACACAGCCTCCCTGGCAACAAGAGAGTCTGGGAAATTGAGCTTTCTGCTTTCCAGATTGCATAGTAGAGTAGGGTTGGAAAGGTTGAAACCCAAAGAGACAACGTGGTAGCAGCAGTGAGAAAAAGGCAGTTATAAAGGAAGTCAAAACTCAAGGGGTAGAGTTTGTTCAGTTTGTCAGTTGTCCTCTCAGCTGGGAGATTCTCTTCCCACTGCAAATTTGGAGAATCTGGTACAGATTGGGGCAGGGGGCTCTTACTGTTAAGAAAAGTGATGGTGGCAAATATCATTCATATAATTTTTTTTATTTTTAAAATGCAGGAGAAAAGACACACAAAAACACACAAAAGAGAAGCTACAAAGGAAATGATTGGTAAGTTGACTACACAAAATTTGACTATAAATTTATACAGCTTGTTGTTAGTGTATAAAATGCAATTGATTTTTATACGTTGACTTTGTATCCTGCAACTTTACTGAATTTGTTCATTAGTTCTAACAGGTTTTCGGTGGAGTCGTTAGGGTTTTCTATATATAAGATTAGGTCATCTGCAACCAGAGGCAATTTTACGTCTTCCTTTCTGATTTGGATACCTTTTGTTTCCTTTTTTTGCCTAATTTATCTAGCCAAGACTCCCAACACTTTGTTGAATAGGAGTGGGGAGAGTCGGCATCCTTGTCTTATTCCTGGTCTTAGAGGAAAAGCTCTCAACCTTTCACCATTGAGTGTGATGTTAGCTGTGGTCTTGTCATATATGGCTTTTATTATGTTGAAGTTTGTTCCTTCTATATCCAATTTGTTGACAGTTTTTATCTTGAAAGGATGTTGAATCTTGTCAAGTGATTTTTTTTTTTGCATCTATTGAGATGATCACATAATTTTTACCCTTCATCCTGTTAATGTGTTGTATCACACTCATTGATTTCTATAAGTTGAACCATCCTTGCATCCCAGGGGTGAGTCCCGCTTGATCATAGTGTATGATCCTTTTAATGTGCTGTTGAATTTGGTTTGCTAGCATTTTGTTGAGGATTTTTGCATCTATATTCATCAGGGATCAGGGCCTGTTGTTTTCTTTTCTTTGATGTCCTTATCTGGCTTTTAGTAACAGGATAATGCTGGCCTTGTAAAACGAGTTTGGAAGTATTCCCTCCTTAGCAATTTTTTGGGAAAGTTTGAGAAGCACTGTGTTAATTCTTTAAATGTTTGGTAGAATTCACTAGTGAAGCCATCTGGTTCTGGGCTGTAGTGTAAGTGCCTGACATTTGGCATTTTTATTGTAATAAAATTGCCTAACATTAAGCTTTTGGCTCCTGAGACATCCACATCAAAGACATCTGTCCCAAATGAACACATTGCCAGCTACTCAACTAGATAAAGAGCCAGGCTGCCCCACCTGTTAAGTTCTCCCTTTAGAAAGCCCTGGGCAATCTAGATAACTGACTATTGACTGACCCTACGGTTTTCTTTCCTACAATTTAATTCCCACTCTTACATTTTAAACTCACCAACAAAGAGTGAACCTATGAAACGCTAGGCACCCCATCTTCAACCCCTATAAAGGCAGAACCTTGGGTCCTCGCTCTCTCTCTCCCCATGACCTCACTGTGTGGTCCCAGCCATACTGTGTGCTCTCTAGGACTTGTGAGTAATAAATTTTGGGTTTTTTTCCCAAAGTTCCTAATGTTGCTAGATGCATCTTGCAATCATAATAAGAACCACAAGGGCTGTCCAGCCACAACATTGATTCTGGTCTGGTATATGTCTCTAGGGGCTTGCCACAAGTAGGGTCTGCCCAGGTAAGCGCCCCAGGCATTTCTAGTCAACAGCATCACTATCAATAGGCTGAAACCGACACAAAACATGCACTTTTCTTTGAAAGATTTTTGATTACTGATTCCATCTCTTTAGTAGTTATTGGTGTGTTCAGATTTTCTATTTCTTCATGATTCAGTCTTGGTAAGTTGTATGTTTCTAGGAATTTATCCATTTCTTCTAGGTTACCCAATTTCTTGGTATATAATTGTTCAGAGTAATCTCTTATGATCCATTGTACTTCTGTGGTATCAGTTATAATGTCCTCCTCTTCCATTTCCAATTTGATTTATTTGAATTTCCTCTTGTTTTCTTAGTCTAGCTAAAGGTTTGACGATTGTGTTTATCTTTCTAGAAAATCAGATCTTATTTTCATTGATCTTTTCGATTGTCTTTCTAGTCTCTACTTCATTGATTTCTGCTCTAATCTTTGCCATTTACTTCCTTCTGCTAACCTTGGCCTTAGTTTGTTCTTCTTTTTCTAGTTCCTTGAAGCACAAAGTTAGGTTGTTTATTTGTGATTCCTTTTTTCTTATTGTAGACTTTTATCAGTATAAACTTCCCTCTTAGGATTGGTTTAACTATATCCCATAAGATTTGGTATCTTATGATTCCATTTTGTTTGTCTCAAGGTATTTTTTTAATTTCCCATTTGATTTATTCTTTGATCTTTAATTGTTTGTGAGTGTGTTGCTTAATTCCTACGTATTTGTGAATTTTCCAGATTTCCTCCTGCTACTGATTTCCAGTGTTGTACCATGGTGGTCAGAAAAGATACTTGAGCACTTCAGCACTTTCAATCTTCTTAATGGTTAAGACTTGTTTTGTGACCTAAAATATGATTTATCCTGGAGAACGTTCTGTATGTTCTTGAGAAGAATGTGTATTCTACTACTGTTCTATATATGTCTATTACGTTCATTTGGTCTAAGGTGTAATTCAAGTCTAGTATTTCCATCTTGATTTTCTGTCTGGATGATCAATCCGTTGATGAAAGTGGGGTATTGAAGTCCTCTTCTATTATTGTATTGCTGTCTATTTCTGCCTGCAGTTCTGTTAGTATTTGCTTAGTATATTTAGGTGCTCCAATGTTGGGTGCACATATATTTATAATTGTTACATCCTCTTGATGAGTTGATCCCTTTATCATTATGTAATGATCTTGTCTCTTGTTACAGTTTTTTACTTAAAATCAATTTTGTCTGATATAACTATTCCTGCTCTTTTTTGGTTTCCCCTTCTATGGAATCTCTTTTTCCAACCCTTCACTTTCAGCCTATGTGTGTCCTTAAAGCTGAAGTGAGTCTCTTGTAGGCAGCATATAGTGAGTCTTGTTTTTCTTATGCATTAAGCCACTCTATGTCTTCTGATTGGAGAATGTAATCCATTTACATTTAAAATAATTATCAGCAAGTTAGTTACTATTGCCATATTGTTTATTGTTTTCTGACTCTTTTGTAGTTCTTTTGTTCTTTTCTTCCTCTCTTGCTGTCTTTCTTTGTGAACTGATGATTTTCTCTAGTGGTATGCTTTGATTCCTTTCTATCTTTTGTGTATCTACTATTGGTTTTTGCTTTACGGTTACCATAAATCTCACATAAAAGATCTTATAATAGTCTATTTCAAGCTGATAACCACTTAACTTCAATCACATACAAAAACTCTACCTTTTTACTCCCCCCTGAGATTTAATGTTTTAATGTCACAATTTACATATTTTTATATTGTATATCCACTGATAAATTACTGTAACTATAGTCATTTTTAATAGTTTTTCATTTACCTTTATACTAAAGTTAAGTGATTTACACACACCATTACAGTATTAGAATTTTCTGAGTTAGACTATACACTTATCTTTAACATGAATTTTATGCTTTCATGTATTTTCATGTTACTAATTAGCATCCTTACATTTCAGCTTGAAGAACTCCCTTTAGCATTTCTTGTAAGGCAGGTCTAGTGGTGATAACTCCCTCAGCTTTTGTTTGTCTGGGAAAAGTCTTTATCTCTCCTTCATTTCTGAAGGACAGCTTTGTCCAGTAAAGTATTCTTGGTTGGCAGTTTTTTCCTTTAGCACTTTGAATATACCGCCCCACTATCTCCTGGCCTGCAAAGTTTCTGCTGAGAAATCTGCTCATAGCCTATTGAGGGTTCCTTTGTATATGATGAGTTTCTTTTCTTCCTGCTTTCAAAATTCTTTTTGATTTTTAACAGTTTTATTATAATTTGTCTTAATGAAGTTCTCTTTGTCTTGACCCTGGTAGGGGACTTATGAGCTTTATGTACCTGCATGTCCATATCTCTCCCCAAATTTAGGAAGTTTTAGCCATTATTTCTTCAAATAATTTCTCA